>NC_137801.1:8052239-8524141 GCF_963383645.1 Muscardinus avellanarius | reverse complement strand
TGAATTATTTTAGCCCGGAGTAAAACTGGAGGAAACATGTAAGGGGGGAAGAGGGGAAGGCTCTGTGATATAAAGTGTCATGTTAAATGTTGATGACTCTAACTGTCCACTATTCCAGACACCCACTCTGGTACCCACTACAACTACAGGTGTGCCTGCTGGCTTGGTCCAGTCTCATGCAGCCTCAACCTTGGTGACAGCCAAAGAGAAGCCACATAGACCTCTTCTGCCCAACAGCTGAAGGTATAAACTGAGAATCTAGGCTGGCTACATGGCCTGCTCCTCCATTTCTCCCCAAGAGCCAATACTCTGCCACTAACCTCACAGATGTAACATCCCAAGGATGAGCATTTTCCTCTCCATAAACAGGTATATTTCCTTCTTTTTCTCTAAACTCAAGCTTCATTCTCTAGGATCCTTTTTACAAACTCCTCCCTAAAGGTGTGTGATATGTTGGACATGCCCCAAGATAACCTGTGTACTCCCCTCTATTTGAAGGCTGCTAGGACCTGTAACATGGGATCCATAATTACACTCTACCATAAGGACTCCTGTGTTGCAGGCTGAAGAGAGAGTGTCCTGCTTGTCTTAATAGACAATCAGCTGTGTTATGAATTGCCTGTGGGGAGAGCCATGTGGCAAGGAACTGCAGTGGCCTCTAAGGCAAGATAAAATCCTCCATCTCCAGCAGAGAAGCTATTATAGGTTGACTTTGAAGGGTCCCCAAAAGCTCACATTTTGAAGGCTTTGTCACTTTCCAAAGGCCAGAGGTGAGGAGACTGGATCATGAGGGGTCTGACCTCAGCAATTGACTAATCCATTGATGGGTTTCTGACGTCATAGTCTAATAGGAAGTGGAAACACAGGAGGTAGAATTTCCCTGGAGGGAATTGGTCCTGGGGATGTGCTCTTGAAGGTGGTATCTTGTCCTTGGACTCTCCCTCCACACACCGTGTTTCTTTCCTGACCATCACAAGGTAAGCAGTTTTGCCCCACCACACATTTTCCACCATGATGGGCTTCACTCCAGGCCCAGAAACAACAAAACCAAAGGACCATAGACTGAGACCTGGTAAACCTCAGAAATTGGGAGACAAAAATCAACAGCTCTTATTTAAGTTGGTTTTATTGTTCATTTTTCCCCGAGACAGAATGCTGAAGAATACAGAAACCAATGTTCTCAGCCATACTTAGAAAGCAAACTGTCTGTCCATAATATCAGTGAGAACAGAGATGGCTTCTTCTCTAGTTGTGTCGAGATTAGAACATCGCTTCACCGATGCCTTCATGGCAAGCCCGTGGGACCCTGAGCAGAGGGCCAGCCCAGCCATGTCTGGGCCCCCGATGCACTAATAGTGCGATAAAATTCACATGTGCTGTTTTAAACCACCAAGTGTGTGGTAATGTGCAACTGGACAACAAAAAACTGGTACAGCTACCCAGGATAATATGAAGACTCCACCTGCCCAGAACTCTAAGAAATGAACAATTCACAGAAAGTAGAAATCTCTCCTTCACATGCCCCCTCTCCTCACAATGATCAGGCTCTTTTATCAGCCTTCTCCCCCACATTACAGATACTCTTCTTCAACTCCATGATGGTGGGCAGAGAGAGGTGTATGTAGTTAAACTTTATCCTATTAGATAATACACAGAAAAAAAAATCACAGGGAGAGACATAAAACAGCGCTGGTGCTGAAGGACAATAAAAGGCAAAGCTGACAGAGGAGTGATGTGAGGTTCATAAAAAAGGCAGAAGACAGACCTCAAAGGGCAGGGAGTCAGGCTTGCCTCAAGTGAGCAGCTGTGTGATAAAGCTTTATTACTCATTGGACTTCAGGGTCCTGGGTGGATCTATAAGGGAGGCAGGGCAAGAAAGGACAAAATAGAGGCTCTGATCTCACAGACTCCCATCTCCAGAAACATCAAGAAAATAACCCCATCCCAGGGAACAGGGGGGCTCTTCTCTGGGCACCCATGGGAACCCAGTGAAGTTTCTTTCAGCCTTGACTTTTTGCATATCCTGCAGAGGTTTGGATATTTGGTAATGTCTCCTTGAGTAGAGAATACTTAAAGAGTGGCTTGCCTATGACCACACAACACATTCCTGACACAGTTCAGAGAAGGTCCAGGAATTCTAACACAAAGCCTTGGCTTTCTCCTTTATTACAGTGATTCTTAATCCTGGAAGTTTTAGAAGGGAAAGCCCCTCCATGGAGCAATTAATCAAAGTCACCAGACAGGATGCGGGAATCAAAGTGAGTTTTTCCTCCCTCTTTTTTTTCTTTCTCCCTTCACTTTCTTCTCTTCTCTTCTCTTCTCTTCTTTTCTCTTCTCTTCTCTATTTCTTCATCTTTTCCTTTCTCCCTCTCTCTTGTTCTTGCTTTCTAGGAGATATTTATGTACAGCTAGGATGGAAAATAGTTGCTTCACACCATGCTACTGCAAGAACGAAGCAACTTCAAAAACTCAGAGCAAAGCTAATTCCAAGTGATATTTAAGGAAACAATGAAAACTAACAAATAATGAAATCCACAAGTTTCAGCATGCCTCTCTCCAGCTCCTCTGGAAAAGTATCCTCTGCACACAGCTTTATCTTACACACACACACACACACACACACACACACACACACGTGATGAAACCACACATTTTTAACCGAATTTGAGTGACCTAACATTTCATTCCTCACTTCTGCAGTTTGCCTTCCAGCCTAAGACCATAAAGCAGTTCTCTGTATTGTTAAAAAATAAATAAGACAGAGTGCACAGAAAGGACAGGATTCTTTTCTTGACCAAGATCTGTTACTAATAACTTGTGTCATCCTGGGGAAATCTATCCTGACAGTTTGAATAACCTATTTTTGTAAAATTAGAAGGTTGACTTTGCTAATCATTAAAGTCTTTGTGAATTTCTGATAATCCCAAAACTAAGGAAAAAATATATGAAGAATGGAGATGGAAAACAGCTATGGAAGATGATGGGATAAGTGGGAAACGTTTTGTGGAATATTTATTGTTGATAATTATATTTGGATGTTGTTGCTGCTCTGTGTATTTAGTTTTATCTACATTTCACATGGAAAAATCAAGGACCCAAGAGTACGTAGACACCAAGATTTTGTAGGATACCACAGCCCCCCCCCCCAACACATTCTAGGTCAATGAATCTCAACCTCTCTTGTTCATGTCAACTTCCCGGGGAGCTTTAAAATCTACAAATGTCCCGTATTCCATAACCCTGCCCCAGACACTCTTATTTAATGGGTATCCAGGATTTTCCCAAATCAGGAGTTTTTTTTAAATTGAAATCTCAAAAGATTTCAATAAGCAGAAAAATTTGAGAAGCTTTCTGAGGATGGATGATCCTGGGATCACAGTCTTTGGTGGGCAGGACAGAGAAGGGGTCATTGTCAGTCCACCTGGACTCCCAGGAATGAAGGGAAATGGAGATAAGCTATTTAGATTGTGTGGTAGGATCTGTTCCAGAGCCTCCTCCTAAGGAAATTACTGTAGGACCAACCGGTGCATGTGGATGGGAAGGAAAGCACATCAAATAAAACGTCCGATCTGGATTCTAAGATGAAGCATGTCTCAGAGGGTGCAACTCCCTCCCTCTTCTCAGCCTTCCTTGCTCATGCAGAAAGGTGGAAAGTTGGCCCATTAGGAATCATCAGAGCCCTCCCTGCAGTGTCGTCCGCTAATCTAAATTGATAAATGAAAGATTCACGTGGAACACAATCTTTTTGCAGTCAGTTAGTTCGGCACGCCTGCCAAGACCAAGTGAGCCGAATCATCCGTGGCACTTTCTAAGTGCTGCTCCCCAGAAATCACAGCCAGGCCTGCAAACTCGCTGCCTGTGTCGGGAGATAGAAGACACCTGGGCCAAATCCCATGGTTGTCATGACAGCCAAGTCTAAAATAGACTTCCAGACACAAGAGGCGTTTGGCTGACTCCGACCTACATGTAAGCATAAATATTATCCATGCTGGAAAGAAAGTGATCTATTTTATTCAGAGAGCTATTCGGAAATGCAGCCTGGGGATTTGCTCCATGAGGATATTAGAAAGTTTGAAGAGAGTTCCTGAATTGTGAAGATGGCAATCATTTGTCCTTTTTATAATAATGTTCTTGAGCTGAGCATGGTGGCTCATGTTTGTTATCCCGGTACCTGGGAGGCTGAGACAGGAGCATCACAGGTTCATGACCAGCCTCAGCTACTTAACGAGGCTCTTCACAACTTATTAAGACCTTGTTTTAAAATAAAGAATAAAATGGGGCTGATAAATAGATAAGTGATATCTGATAAAGATGAAATGGAAAAAGGAGAAAAAGAAGGAGGAAGAGGAGAGGAGGAGTAGGAAAAGGAAGAGGAGGAGAAGGGAGAAGAGGAGGAAGTAGAGGAGGAGAAGGAGGAGGAAAAATTGAGAGAGCACACTTGTCTGGATTCATTGCCTGGACCATGGGTATAGCTCAGAGGTAGAATGCCTCTGGGTTCAATTCTCAGTTCTCAGTACCACAAAAAAGATTATATATATATATATATATATATATATATATATATAGAGAGAGAGAGAGAGAGAGAGAAAGAGAGAGGGAGAGAGAGAGATAGATGACAGATAATAGATGATAGATAGATAGATATAATGATTTGTATAGGGTGACACTACATTCTCTGTGTGGGGGAGGGGTTAAACTGGGGGTTAAACTCAAGGGCATTCTACCACTGAGCTACAACCCATCATCCCTTTTTATTTTTTTATTTTGAGACAGGGTCTTGCTAAGTTATAGTGGGCTGGCCTTGAACCTGAGATCCTCCTGTCTGAGCCTCCCAAATACTGGAATAACAGGTGGGACACTAACTTCTTTAATTGCCACTTGGTTGCATGTTCCCCAGTGCCATGAATATTCTCCATCCCCCTTTGCCACCTCTATCTACTCACAAGATATAATAAATAGAAGAGGAGAGGGGGCAGGAGGAGATATTTGGGGTAAAAAATGGTAGACCTGGAGATAACCTGGGATTAAGATATTTAGAAATCCTTCATCTCCCTTCATCGTCTCCACTTTTAATTTTGTTGGGTTTTCTCTGTCCATTAGAGTTCTACAATCATCTACGACATTTTATATTAGCAACGATCCTGGCATTTTTCTTCAGTTTTCCACTGAATACTGCTTTGCTCTTATGCTCAGACACTGGACCTGTGTTATCCACGATGACAGCTATGAGCCTTTGAGACTACTGAGCACTTGAAATATAGTTGACATAGATGAAGTCAGCTTAAGTGCTATCACACCCAGGATTTTAAAGGTTTACTGTGAAAACCTATGTGTCATGTAGCATTTCTAATTTTTTATGTTCATTATATGTTGAAAATATTTGGAATATATTTGACTAAATAAATTATTTACCTTTTTCACTTGCTTTTATACATTTTAAATTTGGTTATTTTAAAAATTTAAGTGGCATATGTGGTGCCTGTTGTGAATAGATAGATGATAAATAGATAAATGATATTTGATAAAGATGAAATGGAAAAAGGAGAAGGAGAAAAAAGAGGAAGTGGAGGGGAGGGAGAGGAAGAGGAGAGGAAGAGGAGGAGGAGGAGGAGGAGGAGGAGGAGGAGGAGGAGGAGGAACAGGAAGAGGAGAAGGATGAGAAATTGAGAGAGCACACTTGTCTGGACTCATTGCCTGGACCATGGACTCTGAGTTTCTGCTATGTCTGTGGTCCTATTTGACAATCATATTATGGAATCCCCTGTGCCTCAGTCTCATTATCTGCCAAATTGGGTTGAAATCAGAAATGTTGATTTAGAATAACCATTAAAATGAAACCTCCAAGGCAAATCTTTATGATTGTTTTTAAAAGTAAAGCCCACACTCCTTTCTCTGGCACTTAAAGGCCCTCGCAGTTTTGTGTCCAATTGTTTCCTCGGTTCTGACTTTTTCCCGTGTTTTTCATTTACTCTACATTGGGATCGAATCAATCCATGGAGCTCATCACAAGTCGCCACCGTGACCAGCGACTTCCCCTTCCACCCTAGCCTGAAACTCGTTTCCACCTTTCCTCTCGGTGGCAGAGAAAGATAAAACACCTGTCATTAATACCAAGAGCCTCAGAACGATCTAGAATCCTTCTCTTGTCATCTTCTGCCATGTTCCAGCCATGCTCTGATATCTATCTTGAATTTTCGTCTTCTCTCCACCCAGTTTCCCACAGCCTATTGGCCTGCCATCTTTCCTCATGTGGGTCGCTGAACAGCCTCCTCAGAGATCTCCCCACCTCCAGCCTTGTTCCATCTCACAATCCTGGCAGGGGTGACTGTTTAAAAGCTTCAACCAGATCATCTTTCGCTTCCTCCCAATGGATTTTCAAGCTTAAAAGAAAATTTAAACTTGTTACCAGTGCCTTGTATGATCTGGCTTTTACCTGCCTTTCCATCTCATCTGTGATTAGTTTTCCTATTTTCTTCTGCCCTGAGGACAAACTGGTCTACCTGACCCTTGAGCAAACCTGGCTTGGGCTCACCTTTACCCATCTTGCTCCACTCCCCTTATGTCTCCTTATGGGCTCCCCCACCCATTCTTGTAATTCTGATCTCTGTCCAAAAGTTACCTTAGGAAGACTTTACTTGACCCAGGAAGTAGTCCTTTGACCACCTCCATTCATTCAATTTCATAGCACTATTTTTAATTTTTTTTTCTTCATAAAACAGCATAGCATTTATTTCCCTGAAGCCATCTCTGTTTGCATCTTCAGCCTGGCTCACCTCCCTGGGACAGGACGACAAGTTGGCTTGATCATCACTCCAGGCTCAAGAGTTAATATATACGTCCAATGCAAATCTCTAGATGTGTTTACTCTCTCTCTGTGTATCTTGCTCTTATGCCTTCTTTCTGAGCCTTTGTCCTGATTCTTCTCTTGGATTCTTACTCTATTTTTTACAATGTGATAGATTCATGTCTCTTTCTAAGACACATCTCAGTCATTAATCTATATCCTTCACAGTGCCCTGACTCACCTGTCATCCACAGAACCCTGAGTCTAGGATTGGCCTTATAGGTCATTGTGATGACCTCTTTGCTCTCATCTGCTGAGTTCTTCCAGGCTAGGCACCATATCTCTTCTCTCCGAATCCCCATTGCTCACTAGAAAACCTGGCCTCTCCATTAGGAAAAAAAGCAAAATATTTAGTGTAAGGTGACTTGGGCTTAAATCTCTCCCTTTGCTAATCATTAACACTGAAGGTGACTTAGAACATTTCTGATTTTCCATTTTCTCACCTGTAAAATGGAGGCTTCTGACATGATTTTCTTTTGGACTTCATATTTATAAAGATTCATTTTTTTTAATTTTTCACAAATGGAAACATAAAGCACATTAGTTTCCTCCCTGATTCTTTCATTTGTAATTTGTTATAATTTAATTTAGAAAGCCTTCCATACCTGCTATGTAAAGCTGCTTATTCTTTTTAATATGGGTGCATGTTATTATTATGAGTTGTCATGATTATTAACTGTTCCCTGATGAAAAATATTTAGCTTTTTTTAAAACTTCTGTAATTTTACAATAAAGATGCTGCAATTAATGGTCTTAAATGTGTGTGTGGTTTGTGGAAATTTTATCATAAATTAAAATTCCATAAGTAAAAGTAGTTACTGAATAAAAGTTATGTGCACATTCCATTTTAATATTGGGATTTTTACAATTTGATTTACCAATATTTGCTAATGTTTAAGCTCCCACCATTAATATATAGTATTGTGTGTTATTTCAAAAGCTCATTAACAGCCGGGAGTGGTGGTTCACATTTATAATCCCCGCACTTGGGAGGCTGAAACAGGAGGATCACACAGGTTCGAAGCCAGCCTCAGCTACTTAGTAAGGCTCTCAGCAACTTAGTGAGACCCTGTTTCCAAATAAAATATAAAAATAGGCCTGGGAGTCTAGCCTGGAGGTAGAAAAGCCCCCAGAGTTCCACCCCCAGTATCACAAAACAAAGCTCATTAACATAACTAATCAAATATTTTCATCTTTTCCAATTTGATAGGTAGGATATTAATATAACTATGTCCATTTGCATTTCCATTATCATATATAAAGTCAAATATGTTCTATATTTTAGAGAGCCATTAATATGGATATGGATAGTCATAGAAATAATCTATTATCTATAGAGATTATTTCTTAGAAATAATATATTACCTATTATTAATTTTCCCACTAATCTAATATTAGTATTTTATCAACATATTGTATTGTTAGTATTTTATCAATATATTTACATACATATATATATATGTATATACACACACACACACACACACAATGTGTGTGTGTGTGTGTGTGTGTGCACATTTGCTTCCTGAGCTTGAACTCAGGAACACACTCTCTCTGAGATACACCCCCAGCCCTATTTTATTTTTTATTTTAAAACAGGATCTCCTGTGTATGATGACCTCAAACCTGCAATCCTCCTGTCTTAGCCTCCCAAGTACTGGGATTCCAGAAATGTGCCACCATGGCTGGCAGAAACTCTTTATATATTAAGAACATGCAAATATGCTTGCTGGATTTTTGTTTGTTCATGTAACACAGTTAATGATTTGTGGGGTTTTTTAATTGTAAAGTCCTTCCCACTGCAAGATTTATTTTTAATTCTTTAATTCCTTCTTCTGGTAGAGAGTTTTACTTTTTATGTCTAAATCTTAGATCCGTCTATAATTTATTTTATTGTGAGTTGTGAAAGAACTATCAGCCATTACTTTTTCCAGATGGCTTCCCAGTTGTCCCTATACTATTTATGGAATAATTGTTGGTGTTCTGTAATCATAATTCTCAAGTTTATTGTAGTCTTAGTTTTACAGTTAAATGGATTCAATTATATCTGTCATTTGTTATAGTTTTTCCTCCCACTGTTCTCCAAAATGTTTTAAGGGTAAAAGTTAATATAAATTAGTCTAAGTTGATCTAGGTGCTCAATGAATTTATTTCTTGTTATTAAAAGCTTTATTGAATTATTTCACTAGTTTCAATATATACTTAAGTTTCCCTTTTTACTCAATAAAGAATTATTATAATGGCTCAAAGGAATAATTGCTTCATGGCCTTATTGGGCAACTACTTAGTTTTACAAGTATTGGAAGATTTGCAGAAGTAATTATCTTTGCTGAACGTGTGGGAGTTTTTGGAATGTGTGGGTCAGAAACTCTCCCTACAAAGATTCTACGAGGCTTTTCTTACTGGCAATCATTCAACAGCAAAATTCCATGGTAGATCTATTCGAATGAGCTTGCCGTGGAAGGAGAAGTAGAATACTATCTGGGGGAAAATAGGACTCATGTATATCATAGCCAGATCCTTTAGTCTGGACTTTGAGAACAAGGAGTGTTGTAACTGATGGACTTTAAGAGAAGGAACATTGCACAGAGTCAACACCTTAGCCACAGCATGGAGCTAAGAGCAAAGTAGAGACCAGTGAGCTTGCAAAAATGGAAGAGAAGAAAACAGAGCTCTAAAGAAAAGGATTTATTTAAAAGAAATTATTTAAAATTATTTATTTACGAGCCGGGTGTGGTGGTGCACGCTTGTAATTCCTGCGCTTGGGAGGCAGAGACAGGAGGATCGCGCAGGTTCGAAGCCAGCCGCGCTGGCTTAAGAGACCCTGTTTCCACATAAAAAAGTATAAAAATAGGTCTGAGAGTGTAGCCCGGAGGTAGAAGGGCTTCCAGAAACCCCAGTACCACCAAAATAAATAAATAAATAAATAAATAAATAAATAAATAAATAAATAAAATTTTTATTTACTTCTAATAATGAAATGCAATGTTAATGAAGAAGTTGTCAGACAGGTTGTGTTTGGAAACTTTATACAAAAGCGTAACGATTGTAATATTTGTGAATAAAGTTTTATAAAATGTTGGGCCACACTATCTCACAAGTTATCATGGACTTTTTAGTATCCTCCTAGCAAGTGAATTTTCCTCTTAGTTATCCACAGGATTTGATTCATTTCTATACATGGATCAATTTCTTATATACATATTCATCTTTCTTTTTTAATTTTTTATTGGTGCATTTTATTTATTTATTTATTTATTTATTTATTTATTTATTTATATTTAGGTCTGGGGATGTAACCCAGAGGGATTTGACCTCTGAGCCACACCCCCTACCCAATTTTTATTCTTTATTTTGAAACAGGGTCTCACTGAGTTGCGGAGGACCTCACTAAGTAGCTGAGGGTGTCCGCGAACCACAATCCTCTGGTCTCAGCCTCCCGAATGCTGGGATTACAAGCGTGCACCTCCACACCCGGCTTGGTGCATTGTATTTAAATCATAATGGGATAAAAAAAAAACTTGTTTAGATATAAATGCACACATCACGCAGCCTGCCCCCACCCAGTCCCCAACCCCCTCCCTCCCATCCCTCCCTCCCATGCTTGGCTTAGTGGTTGACTATGATATGAATTAGTACATCGTGAGCTTTAAAGAGTTTCCCTCTCCCCTCCTCCCATCCCCACAGTTAGGCTGCCTTATTTGCTCCTCTATAGGATCTCCTTTTTAACCTGGATTCCTCCTATGACCCATTTCACCTTAGCTTTCACACATTAGGGAAAGCATCCGATTTCTAACTTTTCGCGACTGACTAATCTCGCTTAGCATGATGTCCTCCAGTTCCATCATTTCCCTGAAAATGCCGCAATTGTCTTTTTTTTTTCTTTCTACAAGTGCCTCAACTATTCTTTAAGCCTGTATTTTGTTAATTTTTTTATCTATTGAAATGGATCTTATATCTAAAGCACAGGATCTTTGGACTAAAGGCTAAGTTTGAAATATAATCTTTGTCAAAACCTAATAGTTTGAACGTAGGAAAAATTTTGAGCCTCTGTAACCTGTATTTCTTATCTCTAAAACAATGATGCTTGCCAACTTGTTGGTCTGGAAATTATGTAAATCTGTGTTTCCTTGGCCTACGCTAAATTTTTTTATACTTTTTAGGTGCATTATAGTCTCACATCACAATGTAGTTCATAGTGGTACTGATGTACATGTACACAGCACATGGTGGGCTAAAGTTGTAATACCAGAAAAAAATCAACAGCACCTGCAGATAGTTAAGTATCACTGTTTTCAAAGATGAAACATGAATAACTAGGAAAGAGTAAATATGAAAATGTTTAGAAAAAATATGAAATGTTAGAAAAAATTTGAAACAACAAATGACAGGCTTGCTCTTAGTGTTTTCAAGAGTCCCACAGCTCTTGGGATTCCGTTGTGGAATGTTATTGCTTAAAGAGACCGTAATATTAGACAAAATTATTAGATAGAAAAACACCAGCTACTATAACAAATAAATCCTCAAATTTCAGAAACGTAGCAAAGTAGCTGCTTATTTCTCTTTCATTTTCATTCTAATTCTATTATTGTGGTTTGAAGATAATTTTACTTGACATGCAGATTGATTGGAGAATCCAGGGGCTTTTCACTTGAAGGCTCCTTTTGAATCTAGTCATTTTTAGCATGTGTCTGATGGGAGGGGAGATGAGAGTATAAAAGATGTTTCCATTTTTTAATGCCACCGCTTTCCACTCCATTTTCATTCCTTTGGCTAAAATGTTCATATGGATTCTCATGAGACTGGAAAAGGTGGAGAAAAGCAACTATATTTCTGGACAGTGAACAAACTTTGTTTTCATCTGCCTATCTGTTTGGTGAAAGTCTCTTCTCCCTACCCAGAGACACACTCACCACTGGGTTGCAGCAGTCAGCAGCAAAAGGTCCATGATCTGGAGGGATTCCAGTCCTAGAGATGCCTAGTCAGTATCTGGTTATCTATAAACTAAAGGACGAGACCTGTGTCCTCCAAACACACATCGAATGCACCTGGTCTGGTCCATGCACAGTGGCACACCCACTTGGAAAGGAAAAAGCAGAAAACAAAGGCACATGCTTTAGTCTAAATCCCCACTGCTGTGGTCCATACACCCAACCCACACAACACTTAGAGAGTGAAGGGGTTCATTTGCTTACAGATCTGGAGAAGCTCGGAAGTCTTAGTTCATCTGGGGCTTGGATTCTGCCATAACTGCACTTCCTTAGAGCATCTTGGTAGGGAGCAGAAAGAACAGGGGAGGAAGAAATGGACACAGATGCCCCCAAGGTCACATCCTCAGTGACCTGTCTCCAGCCACATCCTGCCTTCAGAGCATGATGTCCAGGGGACATCATTTTGCTTTCAAACCATGATAACATCCAATGGTCTATGGCCATGATGGGATCTGGTGGGGCGAGTGAGGTGTTGCTGATCTGGCTTTGCAAAGTACATTGGGATGAAGCCCTGGATGTTTTCTCTAAGAGAAACTAACTTTTTTCTACTCTCCATGATCCTGGTTCTGGCCAGAGGAAGTGGGTCATTGTCCACCAGGACCATACGGGTGTTGGAGGATGAGGGTCTTTTAGAGTACATACCCTGATTTGTGACTACTGGGATCCAAGCACTGTTCTATAGTAACAAGCTTCTTTAATTCCTTTTTATTTTCTTTCTTAAATATCTAGAACATGTTTCTCTGGCAAAATAATTTCCCCAAAGTGTTCCTTTTATAGGTTGAATGCATCACCCAACATTAATAAGTCGATGTTCTATCAGTTTCTCAGAATATGACCTATTTGGAGTCAGGATCTTTATAAAGTTGAGTTCATTAGAGAGCATTTTATTTCAACATGACTGATGTTGTTATTTTTTAATTAGAAATTTGGAAGAAAACTTATATACAGTGAAAAGACCATGTGAAGAAATGCGTGAAACAGAAAACCATAAATTTCTGGTGCTTAAGCATTCCAATTTGGAGTACTTTCATGCAGAAGCCCTAGCAAATTACTATGGTTCTTTCAAAATGTTTCTGATCTATTTTCTACTGACAAATTTTGTGTGCAAGAGTTAAAATTACCTTTAAGCCATTATGATCAAGTTTCTCCTCTCTTCCTGCTTCCTAATACCCAGACCGATATTTCTCAATATTTGAGATCATGGAAGAGATTTGAATGGTTTTACCCTCAATCTGATCTTTTACATTCTCTTTGTTGTTGTTTTTTTTTAACTAGGTTGACTCAATATACCTTTTATCATTGTTGTTATTGATGCTGATGATGATAGTATCCTTACTTAGAATTATGTCTTACCATTTAGAATCCAATTGCCATTCACTTCCCAACCTGGCCAAGACTGGAATTTCTGCAGTCTATCTCCTTATTCTTTTGCACTCAAACCAATCAGCCTCCTCTGGAGCTCATCTCTTTCTAGTAAAGGCATACTACAAAATAAAGTTCAAAACACAGTACACACTGGTTATCTGCTTTTCCTAGCAATCCAGATTCAGTAGGAATGTGGTCTCTCTGCAGGCAGTAGTTTAATCATAGTACTAGAATAGGACTTCAGGCTATACTTTCTTTTTTTTTCATGGGTCTGCATAATTACTAAGTCAATATTACCTGTCTTAGGTCCTTTTGAGGTTACGTTTTACTTGCAGTAGCAATTTTTGAATTAGCTATGGTAATGGTAGCAGCTGTGACAAATTAAACCCTGAAATTGTGACATCATACAAGAGAAGTTTATTTTTATTCTCACAAAAATAAAACATTTCTGGTATTTTGTGTGTGTGCTTTGTGTTGCTGTGCTTTCATCTGGCAACTCAAAGAACCAGATATCTTTCATACTAAAGCCCTACCCATGGCGCATGCTGGGGACCTCATCACCCGCCACTAGATGGCAAAAAGAATGTGGAGTGTGGAGCCGGGCATGGAGGCGCAGGCTTGTAATCCCCGTGCTTGGGAGGCTGAAACAGGAGGATCACGCAGGTTTGAAGCCAGCCGCGCTGGCTTAAGAGACCCTGTTTCCAAATAAAAAGTATAAAATAGTTCTGGGAGTGTAGCCCGGAGATAGAAGGGCTTCCAGGAACCCCAGTACCACCCAAAAATGATAATGATAATAATAATAATAATAATAATAATAATAATAATAATAATAATGTGGAGTGTGGAAAAGACACAGCTGCTGCTTTAAAACCTTGAACCAAATGCCACATATCACTTCTGCTCTCAGAAATTCAACCCATGGCTATTGCTCACTGTAGAAGAGGCCAAGCCAGTAGACCCAGCTATATGCCCAGAGAAAAGAGAATGATGTGTTTTGGTGAAAAGATGTTGTTTGTCTGATATAGATAGTTATGCTTATTTTAAAGATGAAAGAAAATGAGGCTGAGTGAGTTTAGATTTAAAATGCCCTGCAAAGCTCATATGTTAAGCAATGCAGCCAGGTTTGGAGGCAGAACATGGCTGAGAAAAGGGGTCACCTGGGGTGTGGCCCTGGAGACTGTGTTTTTTCTTTGCTCCCTTCCCCCTCTTTTTCTGTTTCCTGCTTCCATTGAACCAAAGGTATTCTTCCTCCTCCACCATGTTCTGATCTCCTTGCCACCAAGCTGTCCCTGCCAGGGAGCTGTTTGATCATGAGCTCACCTCTGAAATCTTTAAAACTGTGAGCCCTAAATAAATCTTTCTCCCTCTAGATTGTGCTTGTCAGGTATTTTGGTCCCAGTGATGAACAAGGTGACTAAAATAGAGAGAGAATGTAACTCATTCAAGGTCACATAGCTTCTAAAGGTCAGAATAGAAGCATGAATCCAGGTATATCTTATTCAAATGAAGAAGACAAACCAAAGGATGCCAGTAGGATGGCTAATAGTCTGACAACTACACGTTTGACAGGGTTAGCAAATAAAAAATACAAGTACTACGTTAAATTTGAATTTCAGAGAAACAACAGTAAGTCGTTTAAGTATGTGTAAGTATGTCGCATGCAACCTGGAAAGCTTACATAAGATGAATGTATTAAGAATTACAAAGAGCAAGTATAATGACAACATAGAAATGAATGTATAAAACATGTTTAAATATATTCCATATAATAGCTAAGGAATGATAATGATGATAAATCCCAAGGATGTTATCTTTCGCTCAATCCAGGAAGGAATTGGCAGTGAATGGAAACTGCTCTTCAAATGAGGACCTTGTCACCGAAGTGTGAGGTAAATCTTCTCTTTTGTGTGTGAGTGACAGTTTACATAATGACTTTCTGAAATATTGCTGAGGATTAAGCATTGCATCGATGCATGCAAGTGGACAACTCTTTTAAGATAGACTTACATTAAAAATATATCGCAAGGCGTGGTGGAGAATGTCGGTAATCCCTAGTACTTGGGAGGCTGAGACAGAAGGATCCGGGTTTGCAGCCAGCCTCAGCTACTTAATGAGGCCCTCTGCAATTTAGTGAGACCCTGTTTCAAAATAAAGAATAAAAAAAAATTGGGCTGGGGGTGTAGCTCAGAGGTAGAATGCACCTGGGTTCCATCCCCAGCACCATAAAAAAGCCACATGTAATATTTCAAATATAAGTATATAAGTGAGGTGTGTGTCTACATTCTCTAAAATAGAAATTTCACCACCAAATAACCAAGTCAGCTTCATGAGTGTTTGGCTACAACCTTTCCCAAATTATTGCTTGCTATCGTAAACCATTCAGGATGCTATAAGAAAGTCCCACAGGCTGAGTAGTTTATACGCACTCAAAATGTACTTATCGAAGTTCTAAAGCCTGGTAAATCCAAAATCAAGATGGCAGCAGCTTTGCTGCCCGGTGTGGGCTTGCTCTCTGCTCCAAAGATGGCGCCTCGCCCGTGAGTCTTCACATGAAGAAGGGGACCAGAAGCCAGCAGGATTCCTAAAACACTTTTCTAAAGGCACTAAACCCACTCATGAGGGTGGAAGCCTCATGATACAGCAGCAATAAACACTCTCACCTTTAATACTGTTAACTTGATGATTATGTTTCCTCGCGAATTTGGAGGGTCACAAGGATTCAAAGCATCACACTGGGCATTTTTGGTCAAGATGTCAGTTGCTTTTCCAACTCCTGAACCTATCATTTAATACTCAGGGAAATATGGTAGTCACAATTTGCACATGTCATCGGTCAGATAAATGAGGTTCAGAGTTGTTCCATAGACACAGTTCTCTGCAGATAAAAGTCTTATAAGTCCCTTTATTAAGGTTTCTCGAGGCTTAATCTACACATCTCTTCATTAAGGTAATTAAAAAAAAAACTGTTGTACTCTTCTGACCACCCTTCTCATATCTCCCTGACCTAAGACACACATAAATAAAACTAATGGCTGGAAATTATATGATCTGCAAGCTAGGTCACTAGAGAAAAGGAGATCTTGGGCTTAGCCACCATCTGCCAAAGGTTTTATATCCATGGTGAGGAGACCTAATCTCACACTCCCTCCTTTTGACCCACCAATAACAGTCATTTGAATGCAATACTCAACTGATCAATTAAATTAAATATGGCTGGGGAATATTTTGTTTGGGTAATTTTTTTTGTCTTTTTTTTTTTTTGGAACCAGGGATGAAACCCAGAGTGCTGCACCTGCAAAGCAGGCGCTTTGCTACTGTTTGGGTATCCCGCCCCCTGTTTGGGTATTTTTAATAAAAGCAGGTTAGAATGACAAGTACTGTACTGTAGCAGATAAACTCTTTGGCAGTAGCAAAAAAAAAAAAACAAGCCTTTATCTTTTTATTAGAGTGATTGAGCAATAATTCCTAGTCCTGAAAAAGTATTCCATTAGGCTCTACAGTACTCTACTAATTTTCTCAGCATGTTCTTTAATACTTGGAAAATCCACATGAGTTTTCCATTCTGGCACGACTAGCATGATTCATCCTTTTATTTTAGCAACAGGATGGACACAGAGGAGAGAAGGTGAACGTCAAGGGAATTTTAGAGGTGGGAGTATGGAAAAGGCCAGAGAGCACACCAGGATCATCCCTGAGTGCCAAGCAATGAACAGAAAACATATATTTCATAACCTCAATGTTAAGATCTAATAGAAAAGGAAGCCTTACTTTGAATCCAAAAGCAGTCTATTCATAGAAGAGCTTTTGCACACAAAAAAATGAAGTAATGAAGTCTGAGAGAACTTCATCTACCTATTCATATGATTTCAGTTGGGATTTTGCTAAGGTTTGACTCCTCTTGTAGAGATTATTAACAAAAGCTGGAGCCCTTACCTGTAATGCTTTCATCTTCCTGGATGCAGGTTCCCTTAACAAATCAGTTCTGAAAGTGGACTTATGAGATAAATTTGCTTTATTTTCATTTTATTTTTCCAGCTTTATGAAGGCATATATTAAAAACAAAAACTGTACATATTTCCGGTAAAATAGGATGTTTTGATATGTGTATACATGTGAAATACTTGCCAAGATAAAACTAATGGATAAATCCATTTCTTCCCTTAGTTATCTTTGTGTTTTTGTGTGAAAAAAAAAATGTGATATACTCTCCTAGCAGTTTTCAATATATACAATACCTTATGACTAACTATAGTCAACATGTTTCCTATTTCTTCTTTTTTGTGTGTGTGGTGGTACTGGGGTTCCTGGAAGCCCTTCTACCTCCGAGCTACACTCCCAGACCTATTTTAACATTTTTATTTGGAAACAGGGTCTCCTAAGCCAGCGCACGCGGCTGGCTTTGAACCTGCGTGATCCTCCTGTCTCTGCCTCCCAAGCGCGGGGATTACAAGCATGCGCCACCACGCCCGGCTATTTCTTCTTTTTTTGAAAAAATGGATGCTGTTGATTTTAGAAACAATTGAAGAAGCACTTCAGGGTATAGCTGGGGGTGTAGCTCAGTGGTACTGTGATTTCCTGTACGAGCAAAGCCTTGCATTCCATCCCCAAAACCAGCACCTCCTATTTCCCTGGGCATGACCAGAAAAAGCTCATCTTTCTTTGAGAAAGTTGTTTACAATAGATAGCACTGCTAACCTCAGGCACTTATGTTTTAGATTTCCTTTATCTTTCCCAATTATTTCCTCATGTGTGGGCTAAATGTCTACTATGCAAAAATTTAAATGCATGACTCTCAGCTTTCTGAAATGCCTCCCACATATTATTAGCAGGTGGTTAAATGGGTGTGTTAAATGAAAGAACTCAGGGCGAAAATCGGAAATGATTATCTCGCTGTTACTCCTAAATTTTTTTTTAAAGTGTGTCTACTTTGACTAGTTTCTTTTCCCAAGCTTTCAGACAGAAATGTTCCTGAATAGATTCAGTGTCAGAAAACTGCTTCTCCATTAATATATATCTTTTTTTCAAATGTTTCAAAGAGCATTGAAGATCTTTTGGGAGATTCTAAAGCATAGCATCATGGGAAAAGCACATATTTTGGACTCAGTTGGATTTGCATTCAAATCCAAGCTTAAGATAAAAGGTCAGTCGGTGGTGGGAGCTAATGCCACCACCAAATGTGAAGAACAAAATGTATGCATACAAAGAATCCAGTATGGTGTCTGACACGAAGAAAGCTCTTGGTAAATGTGGTAAAAGTTTAGTATGGTATTTCGGCATTTATAAAGCAGGGTGGTTGTTGTTTTGCCTTATTTCTCCTGCTCACCCAAATATTTGAATACTAATTTCAAAAATAATCTATAGGTCAGAGGAAAAATCCAAATAGAATTTGAACTCAGTGATGAAACACAAGATTCCCAGAATTGTGGGATACAGTGAAAACAGTCTTTTGTGAAATAAATGCAGAGTTAAGTGCTTATTTAGAAAAGAAGTCAGCCGGGCATGGTGGCGCACGCTTGTAATCCCCGTTCTTGGGAGGCAGAGACAGGAGGATCGCGCAGGTTCGAAGCCAGCCTCGCGCACTGGCTTAGGAGACCCTGTTTCCAAATTTAAAAAAATGTAAAAATAGGTCTGGGAGTGTAGCCCGGAGGTAGAAGGGCTTCCAAGAACCCTAGTACCACAAAAAAAAAGAAAGAAAGAAAGAAAGAAAGAAAGAAAGAAAGAAAGAAAGAAAGAAAGAAAAGAAGTCACAAGTGGACAAAGTTTCCACCTTACATTAAGGGAAGGGGAGAACGTAGGAAATTTTAATCCACTGAAGTTAAAAAGTATAAATACTAAATTCAAAAGCAAAAATAATGAAACTGAAGCAAAAATCGGTGCAGAAAATGAATGTAGCAAAGCTGATTCTTTGAGGTGGCCAATAAAGTTGCTGAACAGATCAGACAGAAAGAGAAGAGGCAAATTACAAATATCAAGAATAAGAGATAGCACAGTTTGGGGTTTGTTTTGAGATATATAATGAGTTAGTGGGGAGTAGAACGCTCAGATATATTATGTGTATGTTTTATATATATATATATATATATATATATATATATATATATATATATATAATATGCATGTTAATATAAACATGTATCGTGCTATATATTATATAGTAATATATAATTATGTATATTGGATATTGATATAGAAAAGATTGATGCATAAAGTCAGTGAGAAAAATTTGAAATTGTTCATTGATGGTATTGGAGCAATGGTGTAGACAGGGCATCAGAGCCTTATCCATCACCCTGCAAGTATAGAGTCATTTTATTTTTGTTTCAATGCAATATAAACAGAGTCAAAAAAGCCTGAAATTTGGCAGAGCATCAGACATAATTATTGCTCCCGAGATGAAATGCTTAATACATAACCAGCACCATCAATAGGACTTTCAAAAATGAAGGGACACTTTTAGATCCATATTATATGAGATTTCTGAGAATGGTTACTTTGACAATTGTTGCCTGGTTCTTAATGCTTTTATAGAATATCTGAGTTTTAGATCTCTCTCTACCCTATTTTGTGCTCTCATTCTATAGCATCATTGATAATTTAAAACTTTTGCTTTATATATGTTGAGCTTGAATTAATTTAAATTTGATTTTAAGTATTTATGAAGTAGAAATTTAATTCCCCTTCTCCCTTCCCTACTTCATATTGTGAATTCAGTAGAACAGATACGTTATTTGAATTGTGTTCGGCAGTTCAAAGAAATCTGAAAAGGTTTATTTTGAGTTGCCTGCAAAGAGATGTGCCTTTCAGCAATGAGAGTGATGCGTTTTTTTTTAAGAAGAGGACATGTAGAGAAAAAAAAGTCCTATGGCATGAAAAGTCATCTGCCAGGAACGCTGAATTTTTCAAGAAGGAGTCAACCAGCCCTGCCAAATGAAGCTGGAAGATCATGCACAGAAAGTTATCAACCCCACCTATTGTATCCAGCACTGTGAATATGTCAGACTATTTTAGGATATAAAGGTTCAAGAACCCTAAGTTGCCTTTGGTGATGACTTAATTGCCAGAGTAAAGGGAAATGGGGCGCTATGTTGGAAATTGTCATGCAGCAGCCACAGCTACTCCAAGATTAGAAGCCTAAGAAAACTGAAACAGGTCTACTCAAAAAATGATTTAACTCAAAGTACTCACTCAACCTCTATGTCTTTAAGAAAAGGTGATTTGCATCAATACACATGTGGATTCATAGCTGAATGGACTTTTGAGAGGTGGTGGAAACTGTGGGAGGTGGGACCTAGTTGTAGAGATTGGTCCTTCGGGGTGTGCTCTTGTCACTACATTTTGCCTATACCATGAAGGGAACTGCTTTCCTATGCCTCTCCTTCCTGCCATGGTGTTTCTGACTTGACACAGGACTAAAGGCAATGGGGCCAGAAAACCATGAACTGAAATTTCTGAAAATGTGAGCCTGAACAAACCTTTCCTTATGTAAGATGTTATTCTCAGGTATTTTGTCATGATGAAAAGCTATCACATGCCTTGACTCCTGATGTTTTCTCTTTATTTTTATTGACTGATTCTCCACCTAGATACTTGCCTGTATATCCCCACCCCTCCAAGTTCTCTTTCCAGTTGCATCTCCTTTCTTTCTCCACTGCAAGACCGAATCACAATGTTCTTTGGTATGGCTCAGTAGTTCTTTCAATTACGTCTTCCTTACCATCTTCAACCAGTGTTATGAACATTTTTGTTTGTTTGGCAAAGGTAAATAATTCCTTCCATGTAGAAGGAAACATCTTGAATGGGGAAGGATAATTTTCTCAAAAATTTTGTGATTATTATGGTGAATACATTCTCTGGTCTTAAGTCACTCTTAATCTACAGCATTCCATAGAGTCCTACTAATGTGGCTCTGTGCTCTAGTCAAATAAAAGGAGGTGGTTTTCAAAAAGAAATCTTGGGTGAAATTTGTCAGTCTTCTATGCACACATGTACATACAATAAGCACCGGGAACTTGATTGCAAGTAAGAGCTAAAAAATACCAAAACATAAAAAGAACCATTATGAATTCATAAGAAGTAACCAAGATAGCCAGCGTGGTGGTGCACACTTGTAATCCCAGTGTTTCAAGAGACTGAGACCAGAGGATCACGGTTCATGGACAGCCTCAGCTACTTAGCGAGACCTTTTGCAATTCAGTGAGACCCTGTTTCAAGAAATAAAAAGACTAAAAAATAAGGCTGGGGGTGTAGCTCAGAGGTATAATGCCCCTGGGTTCCATCTCCAGTACCTCAAAAAAAGGAAGTAACCAAGATAATGACTTTAACTTACAGAAAAATAAATTGAATAGTGATGGCTCTTAGCACAACTAAGTAGGAAAAATTATTGAATTCCAGTGCAGTAGACAACTATTATTGCCTTGCATGGGCTTTAAAACATTTTCTACTCATTGTCAAAAGGTATGGCACACACATTTGCTTTTCTAAGCCAAACTAATTTACAAGTCAAAATTTAGAGTGTCTCCATTGTCTTTCTTCATTAATTTCAGGCAATTACAGAAATTAATTCAATACTCTTCACCTGCGGTTCAAGCTTATCAACTTGAAAAGTTATATTAATATTGCTTTTTATGCTCATAACCTTGTAAGGAAGTAAAGTTCCCCTCATGGTATAAAATAGATAAAAATCATTTCATATTTTGAAGTAGGTTCAAATTAGCAACAATTATAAAGTATCACATTAGCATTTGTTATACATGAATGACTAAAAAACTTTTTTAAAAGTATACTTAATAAAAAAAAGTGCTTTATTCACTAGAAGAGTGGAGTATGAGTTTGAAGCTCTGGTGATCGTATCTGTCCCCAAAAGCCTCACCTCTAAGCAGTGCCACAACAAAGGGATACTGTCTAAATTGATTTGACAAGATTATTGCTGAAGGCATGTCAAAGTCTTACAGTACCAAAGATGGGGAATAAGAAATTTGACCAATTATTAAGAATGGCCAGATACCGAGGATGGGGAATTTTGCTAAGTAGACCCAGCAGCCTTCTTGACAAACTATGTGTATAGAATAGTTTTGCCAAAATATGGCTCTTTCTATATATGTTTCCAAACCAAATACAATTAATAAGATATTAGACTCTATTTCACTTGGAAGGAAAAGAAACAGTAGCCCAATATCTAACTGAAGTGTTCATTAAAATTGAGTGCAGATCAGAAAAAAATGTGATTGGTTTTTAGCCTCACAACTCTTAACATTTTTGAGTCTAAGTTTCATTGTGGTATAAGAACACAGTACATATGATGTCTATTATATATGACCAAAGGTAATACAACATAAAGTATACATTTGGGACCTCAGAGTTGACTCACGAGGTCAGACTGATATGGACCTCATGAAATAAGAATTTTAATTCTCCAAATGAAGCATATATCATTATGTCAGATTCTTATTGGCACCTTCAAAGACAACAAATGAGTCGTGGGCTTTATTAAGTCTTTGAAGGCATAAAATAATTAGAAATATTGTTAATAAATGGATGTGAACAATTTGGAATATAGAAATATGGTCAGGGTTGAGAAATTAAGTTTAACATAGCTTATCTTGTGTTGCTCAGGGTCCAGGGTCCACTCAAAAGAGGGCTTTATGTCTCAATCATCTTTGCAGGTCTATCTGCAAAAATGGGTTGAACTTAAGAAACAATGGATAAAGAATTCAAATGATGCCATGTTCATGCATGAAGGTATCACCCCCAACCTCCTGTCTATTGGTATGTAGAGAAAGGAGTGGGGGACGCAGTGGAATTTGGAAAGAAACAGACCAAGTGCTGTGTGTAGGTTCATTTGTATCACTTTGAAGCTCACTGTGTTGCATAATAACAATGCACCAATGAATGTATTTTTAGAAAATTCCAGCAATAATTTCCATGCTCACCTTTTACGCTATCAACAAAGTATGGCGATAAAGAAAGATTCATGTTAGATGGATTAGACCAAGACTATTGATCCATCAGGTAGCTTTGCTGAGTCAGCTGTTGGAGCTCATGATACCATCAATGCAGAGGTGAAAGTGGTGAGACCACTAGGGAATTTCACTGATCAACGCCCCAGGGGGCAAATTGCTCTGTCACTTGGAAGGCAACCAAAGTGGGAACAAGATGTGAACGGGCTCCAAGAAGATTGTCTTCAAGATGAGAAGAATCCAGGAAATATAAGATGACTAAAGCACTAGATGAAATCAGTAAGTCAGCTTACAGTGAAGAAAGCCTGAACTTCTCTCAAAAAAAAATTAGAAAATCCAATTAGACAGTCTAGCACTAACTATGACATCAGAAAGATAACAAACTCATAGCCCTGATATGAGTTAAATGAGCATTCGTCATGGTTTGAATTACTGGTTTGTTATAATAATCCTTTTGCTACAGATGGCAGGAATATTTTGTAATAAATATAAATATAATATTTCCTTTAAAGTCACTCAGAGCTTAGCACTGGACCCATAAGCACAGATATGAAGTTATAGCACCACTGATAGTTTTGTGGTGAAAACTTTTCAATTAGTAACAATTATATAAATGCTGCTTATTAGTCTAATTTTTTAGAATAAAAGTAGCAAAGCCTAGAGAATTTCAGTATTTTTAGAGGAACTTTTTATCTAAACTTGATAGAAGTTTGAAAGAGAGTGAGAGGATAGAGAGGAAATATATACACTAATAACCTTCTGTGCAAAGTCAAGAATTGGCTATCCTTTATTAATTTTTTATATTGTGTCCAAAATATTTGTAAGTGAAATTCATGATTTTTATATCTTGTCATAAATTTTGTTTATTAAAATTTTTGCCTATTTTCAAAACAATATGCATATTTTATAAGCTATGCATTAACTTAGCTTAGGCATGTCTATAAAATTTAAGAAAATTGTGTTTCAGGTTAATCTGCAAGATGAAAAAAACAGAAATGTAAGCTACAAAGACAACCAAATGTACTAGTTAAAATTAGACTTTTCTGCAAATAGAGAAATCCCTAGATAGCTGTGGTTTATGTAAGATAAAAAAAATTACTTGCCTTTCATAGAAACATCTAGAAGGCAGTTCAGACAAGACATGGAAAATCTGATTTACAAAGTCCTGAATGACCTTCAATTATTTTATTTTGTTTCTATACTATGAGCCTCATTCTTCACAAGTTTATAACTTCATTGTCCAAAATAGCTGCTTGAGCTTCAACAGTCATTTCTATACCCCACTCAAAAGGTATAGAAAAGGAACCACAGGTATATATGGAGTAACTTTTAAAAATGTCCCTAGAAGCTGGCACTCTGCCTTGATTCTTAAATCCTGTTGACCAAAACTTGGTCACAGCCTAGGTCTAGTTGCAAGGAAAGATAGGAAATGTACTCAAGTCAGAATTTAAATAGGAAATATGCTCATTATGGAAATAGAAATGTAAAAATAAAATATATGTAGATTTTCTTGTGAAGAAATTTGGGGAAAACATCAGTATGGGTTTCATAAGTTAAAACCCCAGGGGGGAAACATAAAATTTAAAAGACAACTAAAGACAATTGAGTATAAATTATGTTCTCAATTTTCCTAGGAGTAATTCAGTGAGGCATACTGATAACTCAAGAATGAGAAATAGGGAGGTGGCCACTGGAAAACTGAAAGTCAGAAATTGTTTTGGTTTTTTTTCTGGTACATGAAATTTAGGATTAAGAAAAGCAAAAGACTAATGCTATTCATTAGAATTACACCCACACTCACATTTTAAAACATAGAGCTTTATAAAGGAGAAAGAAGGAAACCTTTATCAATACTATAAACAGCTCAAGTAAGAAAATTAGCCGTGGATTTGATAAATGGATGTAGAACGGCATGACATGATGATGCCTATTTACAGAGGCTGGAGAGTGAAGGAGAAGCTATTAATTTAGATCTCTCGGGTCATTAGAGCTCCACATATGAGATATGACTTCCAGCTTTCCATCATCCTGTTCTTCCCTCTCTGGGAATTCCTCAGTTTGTGAGCACTAAGTCTCCAACTGGGGCAGCAGTACCGTGTGTGGTCTGTCCACAGAATGGGGAAGACCGCACTTTGCCTTGTCCCGCGGATTGCCCTAGCACTCATGCGGGTTACTTCACACACACACACACACACACACACACACACACACACACACACACGTTTAATTGCACAAGTACCACATGCCTAGACTATCAAGCCACAGCATGAGAAAGTGAACACACAGTGACCAGTCTCCTTTTAATCTTCCCTCCTCTGCTATTAAACTCCTCCAACTGGGATTACTCAATGTAAGTATTTATTATTATTATTATTATTATTATTATTATTATTATTATTTATACTGAGGATTGATACCAGGGGCATTTTACCCTGAGCTGTACCCCAGCCCTTTATTATTTTGAAACAGGGTGTTACTAAGACTGGCCTTGAACCTGTTACCCTACTGACTCAGCCTCCCAAGTACTGGGATTATACATGCATACCACTGTTCCCAGCCATTTTCCCATTCGTCTCTTTTTTATCAGCTTGTAGGAACTCTGTAGAGATAAAAAGCATTTTTTTGCCTGTCATTTGTGTTGCAAATCTTTTCCCTAGCATTCATCTTTTGAGTTTTTAATATTTTTCATAAAATGTGTACATGCTTTTGTTTCCTTTTTAACACATGGGATTTCCCCTAACCTTTGAGAAGCATCTGAGTGAATACAAACTTGGGGGCTTCTACTAGAATCCAAGCGCATCATCTCTAAAGGTACAGAAGGCATTCATGGGTCTGACTCACAGGAGCAAATTCACAAGAACAATCAGGAGTTTGCATCCCCATCTCATGCAATGGTAGAATCACCAAGTCTTTGGGTCCACGGGATTCTGCAAGCTGGGGAGATGCACATCGGACCTGCAGAAACTCCCTTGAGAGGACCGAACACCTCACACCTGAAGTTACAATCACCCAGCCGCTCCACAAGCTGCGCCCTTTCTTTGCGTCTGAAGCAATCGTGGCACGCGCCCTCGTCTTTAAATATACTCAGCCAAGATGCGGTCGTCAGCTACTTACAGTATGCTGTGGGAAAATAATCTCTGAATAATGGCATACGTTCACGTTGAATTTGTCAGTTGTTTTTGCAGAAGATTCATTTAATCAGCCTCCAGAGGTACCAGCGTGTTTCCTGGTCTCTAGTTAGTTCTCAGATCCAGAAACTGAGACTGATGGAGAAGAAAAGGGCCAGACTCCAAATAGAGCAAGTACGCGGTCAGCCTGGACCCACATCCAGCCCCGGGCCGCCTCCAGACACTAGAAGTCTACCTGTCAACCCGATAAATTAAAAAAATAAAAAATAAAAAAGAGCCGGGCGTGGTGGAGCATGCCTATAATCCCAGCACTTGGGAGGCTGAGACAGGAAGATCACAGGTATGAGGCCAGCCTCAGCAGTGTAGTGAGACTCTCAGAAATCTAGTGAGACCCAACAGTCAAAAAGGCTGGGAGTATAGCTCCGGCGTAGAATGTCCCTAGGCTCAATCCCCAGTACCACGGGGGTAAAGAAAGCATACTTAAGCTCATTCCATTGTGCTCTGGATGTTTTGAAAATGTACAATGCTAAAAGCAGTGGTACTTTTTATATTTTATTTCTTCTTCCCATACAGTTCTCACTTCCAAACTGAAAACCACATCGCTTTAAAACCAGAATTCTTCTTATTGTTTGCTTGTGGACAGCAAGCTATCAGGAGGTTTGAGTAATAAAGAAGTTTTAGTGAGATTAGTTTCAGGAATAAAGTGGTGACTGTTTCTCTTTAGATTTTCAGTTTTTCCTATAGTATTCTTTCTCTAATTACCTGAAGAAAAAAAATTTATTAAAGACAGAGTTTTAAGCTCTCAAGATAATACTTATTTAGAAAAAGAAGGAAATACTAAAGGTAAAATAGCTGATTCTATTTATTATTATTATTATTATTATTATTATTATTATTATTATACTATAGGCATTCTACCTCTGAGCTACACCCTCAGCCCTATTTTTTATTTTGAAAACAGTGTCTCACAAGGTCAATGAAAGTCTCACTACTTGCTGAAGTTGTTCTCCAACCTGTGACACTCCTGTCTCAGCTTCCTAAGTACTGGGATTACAAGTGTGCACCACCACGCCTGGCTAGAGTATTTTTTGAGCAGTTGGTACTAGTTTATTTCATAAGGAGATTACAAAGGTTCAAGGAAAGCATCTCTCTGGTCTCTCTGGTACATGCAGACTTGAGATGTCCAGACCCTGGCTCGGCCCCGCCCAGCAGCGCATGCGCCTTGGTCTCTCACGCGTATGACCAAGCAACAAACCTGCGATATTTCCGGCGCTTCTCTTGAGATGGGTTATTTCAACTAAATACTCACATAATCCTAATACACTTCATGGGCCCATTTACAGACCCGCCGTGAGGATAAACAAGAGTAAAACCCCAAGCTATGACCATGGAGTGATCTGTATTATGTGAGACCTTCGCCTGTTATTCAAGTTGAGTAAATGCAGTAGTGGTATTGTGACCAGCATGCCAGGGGTCTTTGGCTTAAATCAAGACAGAAATTACAAAAAGGCAAAGTTCAAAGTTCAGTTCTTTGGGTGCAGCCAGCTTAGCATTACCACCTCTTAGGGTTGCCAACTCGGCCTTGAGCATTGGCTCAATTCAAGATATAATTCATAAAATTTCAAAGCAATACGTGCAAACAAAGCGTTAATGCTTAGACGGCTCAAAACCAGGCGGGCTCACGCATGTGCACAGTCAATCGTTCTTGGGACTTCTGCACTGGTCCTCTCAGCCTTTGGTCTTGGCATTAGGGTTTGTGCTAGACTTGCTGATCTGCTTCTGCTCAGAAACCCCTTGCCATCCCCTGAAGGATGCTGGTGGCAGAGGCGGTGGCAGGGTGCAGATATAAGCAGCAATGGCATTGGCCGCAGTGACTAAAGAGATGGCAGCCTACATGGTGTTTGCAGAAGCCCAGTAACAACAGTCCGACCCCTGGTGGGGAGATGTTGGCATCGGTAGCCTCTCTCGAGCCCCCCCCTCCCCGTCTGTCTCTGAAGGTGGCCATGGCAGACACCTGGCATTATAGGTAGGGAGGTCCAGATCCCCATCCCAACTCCATCCCATCCTGCAGTCCAGGTGTGGCTGCTCAGAGTATCCCAGGCAGTGTGGTTATCTTTAAAAGCAACCAGAGTCTGAAAAAGACATAGAAAAACACAGAAAAACAAATAAATAAAAATATCTTTTGGGCAGGTGTGGGCCCCTCTTATGGACTCCCTATGTACACCAGAGGAGAATTCAAAGGAAATTATCTTTGCCCAACCATAGTGAAAATGTGGCAGTTGTAGTTGAAGATACTTTGTGGAACTGAGGGTTGAACCCAGGGGTATTCTACCTCTGAGCTACACCCCGGCTCTACTTTTTATTCTTTACTTTGAAACAGGTTCTCACTAAGTTGCAGAAGGCCTCACTAAGTAGTTGAGGCTGGCCATGAACTTTCAATCCTCCTGTCCGATCTTACCAAGTACTGGGATTACAAGCATGCACCATGCCCAGCTAAAGATAATTTTTAAACAAAAAAAAAATTGAGGTAAGAAACTCATTATACAAAATACAATTCTTTTGGAAAGAAAAGTATTATTTAACACATTTCCCCATGTGATATGGCTCCAGATTGTAAGATGACTTTTCTGTATTGGAGTTCACTCAAATCTCATCTTGGGTACAATGTGCTACAGATCTAGTTCTAAAAATATCCCTTTGTATTTTAGAACTTATAAATAGTCAACTCAGTATGGGGAAGGAGCTTCAAGTATATCACTTCTTTATTACTCCTGTATGAGTTGCTACCGAGTACATAATTTATTATCTCTTATGCCAAAGAGATAACATTTTTTAAAAACTCCAGGAAATTACTTGAGCATAGTACTTCTTTCTCAGGGATCATACTCCGTGAGACATCCTTTATTCCAACATTTCTTAAAAGAATGACTGGTATTACTTCTGAACAGATATTCCAACTGATAAGTTGGGTCCCTCCCCCATGTGATCTCAGCAGCAGAACAGGAGGCAGAACCCAGAAGCCAGAAGCGGAGATATTGTGAGACTCCAGGTGCCTCAAGACTCTAAATATCAAGAGACTACAGATGTCGTGAGAGAATCAGCATGCCTATAAAACATCGGTGCCTCCAATCCACCATGTGACTCAGCCAGCCGATCAGGTCTATGTGCAACTCTCCAGATGCGTGGCCCATCAGTCCCTTCCCCCAAAGCCGGCTGACTCTCCAGAGGGGCCGAGGCCATATAAAGCAGCAGTCTCTGATAACCTGGTTGGTGTTTTTACATCCCTCCTAAACCCCCCAACTCTATTTTCAACCTAACATCTGGTGCCGACCCCAGGATGATTTGGGGGGTTTCCCCCACTTTTTTCCACTTTTTTTCTCTCTTTTTGAGCCCTGGACTCTCTGACCTGCCAGCAGCTCGACCATGAGGTCTTGCGCTGGCACTCGGCTTGTAGGTGCAGCTCCGTCTGCCACTGCCGCCATCACCTCTGCCACCACCACTGCTACTGCCACTGCCACCGCCACCACGGCGTGCAGGCTCCAATCCCACCGCCACTTGCAATCTCCGTGCAGCCACTGCAGGTCCCGCCAGCCGCCAGGCCACAGTTTCACCTGCCCCGAGCCAGGCTCCTTGGGAGGTGCTGGCGCCTGCTCAGCCTGCGGACCACCTGCACGGGCCAGGACTTCCGCACGCCACTTGGACATCCCACAACCACCGTTTCAGCTTGGCTCTGGTCGCTGTTGGAACCACTGGTGCACGGCCTGGCCTCCGCGTCCGCCACAGTCACCCAGGCCAGGCTTGACTTGCAGGCGAAGCTCAACTCGTTGCCACCACTACACTCCACCCACCCCAAGCCAGGCTTGTTGGAGGTGCACTCTGTGGCCTGGTCACAGCCTCTGTCACATGCCTGGAAGCCTTTTTGTTTCCACACTGCAGACCCAGCAAGTATGCCATCCATACACCACAGTTTGATTCTGCCCGCACCAGCCACCAGTGCTGCCCATACCAGGCACAGGCGCTGTGCTCCCCAGTTCTAACATACCCCCAGCAGCTTCTCAGCACTTCTGCCACAGCCGCCACTGGCCAGCAACACTTTACTCTGGTAAGCTCCTTCTCCTTCCCTTGGCTATCAGGTTCTGGATTTGGGTCTTATAGTCCACTGGGACCCCAAATCCCAAGCGCTTAGTGACTCACTGTCCCATGGTCCACTGGGACCACCCTCTGGATGACCAGGTCATCCTCCGGTTTTTGAAAAGGGATAGAGATATCTTTCCTAGTCTCTTAACCCCCGTTTCCAAATGATTGATCAGGAAAATGGGGACGCCTATTTCCTATTCTTTGTTTTCACCCACAAACCAATTATGGGAAGTCGAACCCCCAAACTAGCAGAGGACTTATGCCCTGAGCACCTGTCTGGCCTTAATACAAGCTGGGTAATGGGTTGCAGTGGCCCAAGAATAGTTAACTTTTTAAGCAGTCTAGTAAATGGTCGGAAGTCTTTATGTCCAGGCTTTTTTTCCATGCATTTCCGTCCCTCCAAATGCTCTCCTGTCCCTCCAAATGCTCTCCCCCATCAGCTGCCATTTTCCCACCAGCCACCATTTTGTGATGGCGTGTAGTTGCTGCCTGGTGACGTCACAGTCACCATCTTCATCACCATCTTGTGACGTTACACAGTCGCAACCTTATGACGTTGTGCATTGCCCATCTTGACCTGCGCCAGCCTACAATTTTGCAGAGTCACAGAAACAGTCAACATTTTTTGGCAACACGTGGATGCCAGCATCTGACCCGGCTGGCTTGTAGGCACTGCTTTCTGTGGACACTTATTTACAGGTTCTCTCCTCACTGCCCCGGTCACCATCCTATCCCAGGGCAGCCTCCCACTCTAACCTGCTCTGTTCCCCCTGTCATCCTCCCTTAAAGAACCAACTCAAGAGGCTTTTCAAAAAATTAAGAAATTCTGAGGATGATCCTCAAACCCCTGTCTGAGATTTGGTTAACATGGCATTTAAAGTTTTAATTCCAGAGAGGAACAGGTGGAGATGGAGTGTACACTCCGACTTCACCAAAAGGCGGATCCCTGGTAGCTGCCCTTCAGCTGGCGGTGGTGACTCAGGCTTCTGGAGCACCACCTAGGGGTAGAGGTCACCAACAATGACGACCTCCAGGAGCCTGCCTCAAGTGCGGCAAGGCCACGCCCACCAATCAGACTGTGCCTGGCGTGCAGCCAGGAGGGCCACTGAAACAGTGGCCTTGGAAAGGCAGTGTGCCCCAGGTGCCTCAACACAGGGTGACCATCTTTCCAGACCAGGCCCTGCCGCTGGGCCTACTCGGCCTGGCTGAAGACTGATGGTTCCTGGATCCCTCAACCTCCATCCTCCTTGCCAGCCCAGGGTAACTCTCCAGGTAGCGGGTAAGCCAATCTCATTTTTGGTTGCCTGCTCAGTCCTTCCATTTTTCAGGTGCTAGTTTTCCTTTTCTGTTCATGGTACAGGGAATTGACAGCAAGCTCTCCTGCTCATGTACCACAGGCCCTCTTTTACAGGACAAAATTGCTCTGCCTGAAGCTCAGGCCAAGTCTAAAAAGGTCTCCACTACAACAGCCTCATGACAAATTGTCTTGCACAGTTTTGGGGCCAACTAAGCTTCGTTTTTTCTTGGCATAATTCTCTTTAACGTTTTTATTTTAGCAGGTCCACTCATTTACATAGTATGCTGCTCTCCCTCTTCGGATGCCAGACAGCCATAAGTATTAAACTCTCTAAAATCTGTTACTGATGCTCCTGACCCAATAGCATGTTTTTCATTTGACCAGACGGACCCAAACCCACTCACTGCTGAAAAGAGTGGTATGTGTCTCTCTCTCAGGAAAATGCTGCTATTAATGACTCTGGTCTAATGAAAAAACTGCTAAAAGGGCAGTGTATGTCTTCCTCAGGGAAAATGTTTCTATCGTATAAATAAATCCAGTGACAATCTACCTCATATCTTGAAGGGCTCCAAGGGCTAGCAGCTACTAGGCTCCTTCCCTTCCGGGCAAGGGCCAGTATCTGGTGGGCTCCTGCCTTTCTCAGGACTCGCTCTCACCATTTGCCTTTTCTTTAATAGCTCCTCGGCTATTAAAGTCTCCTTGAACGCATATCAACAAGCTGTCCAGGGTGACCTCCGACTCACGCCACAGCCATAATCCCACCTGCCCACTTCTGGAGGACCCTACCTCTCCCGGCCAAGGGGCCCCCCTTATGACGCCCCTTGACAGCAGGAAGTAGCTTAAGATTCAATCTCCACCCATTATCACCAAAAGGCCGAGATGATAAGTTGGGTCCCTCCCTCCGTGGTCTCAGCAGCAGAACAGGAGGTGGAACCTTGGAAGCCAGAAGCGGAGATATCACAGAACTCCAGGTGCCTCAAGACTCCAAACATCATGAGACTACAGATGTCTTGAGAGAATTGGCATGCCTATAAAACATCAGTGTCTCTGATTCACCACGTTAGTCAGCCAGCCTATCAGGACTATGGGTAACTCTCCAGACCCATGGCCCATCGGTCCCTTCCCCCACAGCTGGCTGACTCTCCAGAGGGGCCAGGTCCATATAAAACAGTGGTCTCTGATAACCCGGTTGGTGTTTTTACCACCCTCCTAACCCCCCTCACTCTATTTTCAACCTAACACCAACCTTCCTAAAGATTTATTTTTACTGATACATCCCATATAGATCCTGAACTTGCCAGGCGTGGTGGTGCACGCTTGTAATCCCTGCACTTGGGAGGTGGAGACAGGAGGATCATGCAGGTTTGAAGCCAGCTGTGCTGGCTTAAGAGACCCTGTTTCCAAATAAAAAATATAAAATAGGTCTAGGAGTGTAGCCTAGAGGTAGAAGGGTTTCCAGGAACCCTAGTAGCACACACAAAAAAAAGATCCTGAACATATTACCACATTGCAGGCAACTCCACTATAATCAAAATGTTGTAAGCTGGGCGTGGTGGCGCACGCTTGTAATCCCCGCGCTTGGGAGGCTGAGACAGGAGGATCACGCAGGTTCAAAGCCAGCCGTGCATGCTGGCTTAGGAGACCCTGTTTCCAAATAAAAAATGTAAAAATAGGTCTGGGAGTGTAGCCCGAAGGTAGAAGGGTTTCCAGGAACCCCAGTGCCACCAAAAAAAAAAAAAAAAAAGTTATGATAACACTATCAAATGACAATTTATGAAGTCAACCTGAAGGTGGGACTTAGGAAATTCTCTGTAGATTATCTTAGCTTGTTTGTTTATTTGTGACAGTACCTTCTCGTATATTTCATCATGGTTTGACTATAAGTGCAAATCGAAGGTGTGGCGATTTAATATAATGAAGAAAGTTATCCTGCCTCTCATATGGCTTTATTTTAGAAAAATAGTAAGCCAAGTAAAATCCGATGCATTTTGACAAATATATGCTAATTTATGCAAATACAAGGAAGGTTTGTATCAAATTGATTGTCTTTAGTTTTCTTTTGGAAATATAGTCTAGGATAAGAAAAACTTTTTTCCTAAACTAGTACTGACAGCAAGAAAAATGTACCTCCCAGACTATATTAGAAACAAATAGGTCAGTGTTTTTATGTTGACTGTTACAGCCTGAGCTAAGCAGAGCATTAGAACAAACACTTAAAATTGAGTGAAAAACTAGTGTGAAAAAATAATGTGAGGCAAAAAAAAAATCAAGTTTGAAATTCAGTTAAAAACTGAGCTTGTAGATTCAAAATAGTAACAAAAAATTTGAAAAGTTCTTAGAACACCATTCATTTATTAGAACTTAGCCCTATGTCGAAAATCAGATTAGGGGTATGGTTTCCACCCAAACTCATGAACTCAGATAGGCTCAAGTTACCTCCATCAAGAGAAAGATTTGTGGGAAAGAAAGCAAATAAACATAGAAGGCTGAGAAGTATGAAAGATAACTATGCATAGTTGTTGCTCTAAGAAGACAACTTGAAGAAAAAGGTTGAGGTGTCTACTAGATGTTTGAGGAAAGAATCTCATCAAAGAAAGATGAGTCTAAAAAGAAATCAGTCAACCTATCTATTAACCAACAAGTAAATATACTTAACCATCTGATAGTTAAAAACTACTTTAACCCCCCAAATTGCTCTACCGGAAAAAGAACTATGAAGCCTGAGAAGTCTTCAAGAAGAGAACATTCTAGAACACCTCAGATTTGGCAATGGGTTAAAATAGTCAAGGAAGACAATCCAATGGGCAGATTGAAATGGCATGGTAATAGAAGGACAAAGGCCTTCTCTCAGGGAGCAGGGTCAGGGTCTAAGGGAATTTCTCTATTTTCATGATGGGGCACCTTCATCGTGCCTGTTCAGTGGGATTTCAGCATTGCTATGTGCCACAGATGGATGTGTTTCTCCCACTTTTTCCACTGTGTAAGTAACAATTTTTTTTTGTTGCATTCAGCTCTTGATCTATTGTTTGTTGAATAGGCACTAGCAAGATGCCGTTTCCTTAGTTCATAGATTGTCTAGTTACAAGATCCCACAGCAAGATCAGAAGTACCAAACTGACACTTCTCAGAGATCCTGGGCTCTGAACTGGGTGGAGTTGAATGAGTGGATGGAATTTAACTAAATTTACTTTGAGAATAGTTAATATGAAAAAAAAAAACTAAAATGGATATTTGGAGACTAAGTTTGTGAGCTGTGACAGAGAGTTCTAATGCTTATCAATATTCAAGTCTCCTCTCCTTTCAGACCACCTATCAAGGCCAAATGTCCCAGCTTCCTCTGCGCTTATGTGTGGCAGCAGAGAATATCAGTAGAAGTGATGTTCCTCTCCTGTGACATCCTTTTTTCTCCATCGTTCACCTAAGCAGGAGAACTCTTCAAATACGGAAAAGTATGAAGCCAAAACATTTTGGGGATCAGTGACCTCTCCCCTTATCCGAGGTGATATAGGAAAAAGGGGAACTTTGTGTTAAACTGTTTAGATTTTGACATTGTTTTTGTCAGCAGTTAACATACTGTGACTAATATGCTGGGAATTGCTTCTTCCAGTCCACTAAAAATAATTTTTTTTTGCTCTGCAAAGAGTTGGCATGGATTATTTGGTGATGTAGGCAGAAAATAGAGGACATTCCCTGCATGGTTCTTAGGACCAAGTTGCAGGAAAGGAGGAAAGAAATAGAGATACTTAACGTCTTTTATTAATTGATTGACTCAGTAGAAATTGTGGATCTACAACTAATGCATATTTTTAGAAAATATTTTGAAACAATGGAAAACTTTTTGTCATTTGTAAGAACATTAAAATCAAGCAGCATGACTTCTACATTGGAAGTGATGTTCAATAACTGGCTATGATATTACATTTTCCAATCTGTCTCAAAATATACCCTTTCAATTGTAAAGTACACATGGAGCTTGTCATCCACTGAACCCTATTTCCAGCTCTTTTTGCTTTTATTTTGAAACAGAGTTACAGTAGGTTTCCTAGGCTGGTCTTGAACATATGATTCACCTGCTTCAGGATCCCCAGTACATGCCGCTGCATCTTGTAACTTCTACTTTTCTTTTAAAAAAGAGAGTACTACGTTGATATGTAGTCTCGGGCCCTATTTTTCTGGAGGAGTTCCTGGAAAAATTCTCAGAGTAATCCATCAGTATTCACCTCCTGTACTCTGTAGGAAACTAGAGAAGTTGTTTGAGCAGATATAACACCACACTGTGTACCTGTTCTTTATCTCATTCTAACCAATCATATGGCCAGTTATGTAATGATCCACCTGAACTCTTGGTCAGGTGTAATGTTAATGAAAGAATGTGATTTGGAAGTTACTAATAGCTTTACTGGGAAAACATGGCTTTTTTACTTTGGGAAAGAATTCATGATATTTACTTTGGGAAAAAAAAAACATCTTTATAGTACTTCTAATTGTCAACTGAGACCCTTCCTGTCTAGAAAGGATTGCTACATCAGCTTGCAATGTTATTCTCTAGGTATGAGTAACATGGAGTCTGGAAAATGTAATCAGCATGGTTGTATTAATGTAAAAAAAGTAATAAAAAACTCACGATTCTCAAAAATGTCAGGAAAGGGAAGGCAGGAGTGTGTATTGACAGGTCTGGACAGTGCAACAGCCTGCACTTTCTTGCTCCTGACTGAGCACTCTGTGAGCATCCACGTGGCTGAGGCCCCACAGAAACTAGTAATCTCAAATACCAGTCATGGAGCACATTTGGCTCTGAGTACCTTTGAGGAAGTGGTTTTGCTTCTCCTTCAAAGCCTGGCAGCCACTCCAGTGGGAATCTGAGCATCCCCAAAGCAAAGATGCATTAGATGATGCAGAAACAGTTTCATCTTGTGATCTAATGGCAAAATCAGAAGCCACAGCTGCCCCGAATTGGTCTGTGTCTTCACTTGTCTACTTGTCTCACTGTGTGTCCATTAGAGGATAGAGCAACATCTTCCAGCTAAGTTTATAAAGTTTCCTAGAAAATTTACAAAAGGAAAGAATTCCCAAGAAAGAACCTTTGGTCTACTAAATTATTATGTGATTCTATGAACATAATGATTTTAATTTAAGTTTCCCAAGATCTTCTTTAAATTACATGTGTATGAAGTTGGTCACAGAAAGTATACAGAAGTCATTGGTTCCACACAAATTGAGAGGAATTGTATTGAGGAGCTTGCATGAATATAATCCTTATTTTCTCTGTCCATGAGACAACTACAGCTCAGAAGAACTAATCATCGTAGACATGATCTTATACTTGGTAGGTGTCCAGATACAAATCTAGACTTCTAATTCCTCTAGAGTTCTTCATGGACCTCTGCCCATGAAGATACCACCATGGTATGAGCTCTCCCCCTAACATTAGCTCAGCATGTCAATAAATGTCAGTTCTGTTTTGCCATCGAGTCATCTAATAAAATTGTCATTTCTTCTTGGGACCGTGCACTGCTCTGTGCTGTCTTCATGTGCTTCACAGCAGCTGCTCTGAGCAACAGGGGAATGTGCTTTTGTTTCCTGGACATTCCCATAACCTAGAGCCATGGAATGGCCATTGTAAAAGTTACATCAAGAATAATAATGTAAGGTTGCTATTTAGCACTCAGAGTTCCCATGTGATAGCATGACTTGATATATTAGGTACTTTTAAAAAAAACTGTTATAGTGCTTATATTTTCAGGAAGATGATGGGTTAGACATCATGAATGTTTCTCATGCCCAAAACAACTCAATCCAATGAAAACTATGTTGGGAAAATGAAGTTTTCAAAAGAAACACAAATCTAGCAAAAATATAAATAAATAAATAAATAAATAAATAAATAAATAAATAAATAAGGAACCTACAGATGCTAAAAATATTGTGAAAAAAGAAATCTTAGGAAACATGCAAATGATAAAATTTGATTTTGCATAAAGACGTACATGCTAAATAATGGTAACTGGAGCCTCTTCTTTGAGGATGAAGGCAAGAGGGATGAGATATAAAGCTTTAAATTTTCCAAAGCATACAAATAAGAGATATTAATGCCAATATGGAATAACATGCACTCTGTAGCTGCCCTACATTTATTTAATATGGTTGCCATCTTAGCTTCCATTTCTAGAACTGATAGAAGTTGTTTGAAACCCATTTATTCTTTGGTGTAATTAAAACAACCCCCTACCCATGTGATTGCTTGAGATTTGGCTCACAGGTCCCTCATTCCATTGACCCCAAACCTTAGAATTCCCCATACAACTACTAATCATGATTAACCAACCTAATGGCCAACAGTCATGTAAATACACTTCCCATTTTGTGCATTTTTCTTTATCCTATACAATCCAACACCACTGGTAGAAAGCCATTGTCCTATAAGTTCTCTCTCCTCACACTGGTGGAGCCCGCTGCTTCCTATAGCCTCCCTTTGTCACCCCCTAAGGTCTGGAATCTGTAAGTAATAAGCTGCTTATGTTTCATGCATTTTGATTTTGTCTTCTTATTCATCTCACCTCATGGCTATGCCAAACTGAACCTCCCCCCAGCCGGGGCTCTCCTTGAAAGTGGTTGTCTTGGCTTATGGTCACTGCCAAAAGAGACACTTTAAGATCAAATCAGAAATAACCCATAATTTTAAAAACTTTAATTGTGGTTTATAAACAGCAGAAATTCATTTCTTATAGTTCTAGAAGCCAGAACATCCTAGATCAGTGTGCCAGGAGATCCAGTGTCAGGTGAGTGTTCACTTCCTGGCTCATCCATTGCTGTCTTCTCTGTATCGCTCACTCTGTGGAAGAAGCCAACTAGCTCTCTTGGGTCTCTCTTATAAGGGCACTAGTTCCATCCTCATGACCTATCAAGTCCCAAAGATTCAAATTCCTAATATCATCACATTGGCGACTGGGATATAACACATGCATTTGAAAGGGGGGCGCAAACATCAAGTCCACAACAATCATTATTAAATAAAGTAATAGAAATAAGTTGTAAAGAATTGAAATGATAATACCTTTAGGTCAAGGGATAGAGATTGTGAGCCGGATGGAGCTGTGCACTTGTTGAAAGGAGAATTTTTTAGGAAAGCTGGTGCTGGTTGTGCAACTCTGTGGAAGTTGCTTAATCACCTCTCCATCAGCTAGTAAAGAGCTCTTGTAGTTACAGTTAAACAAAGTCATAATCATGGGAAGGAGGCTTTAACAAAGGTTCTATACACCCCTCAGTATCTATGACGAGTTAGTCACCCTGTGAATAGAGACATCTGCAGATGCCCAGTGTCTGCTATAAAGTGACATTGTATTTGCATGCAACTTACACACATCCTCTCATATATTCAAATAACCTCTAGATTACTTCTCATACCTAATAGACTGCAAATGCTATGTAAATAGTTGTACTGTATTATTTAGGGAATGATGACAAGTAAAAAGCCATACATATTCAGTATGGTTTCATTTTTTTTTCATATATTTTGCCTCCACAGTTAATTGAATCCACCATTGGGGAACCTAGAGATATACAGGGATTACAATGTATTCAGGAAAAAAAAAAGTATTATATGTTCTGAATTTTTCTGCTACAAATGTTCTGGATAAAGAATAAAAGGCAGAAAATAATAGCACTGTATAGATCTGTACAGCTAGCAGTGCAGATAGATTGTTTTGGAAGTATGGAGCAACATAAAACATTTTTCGTGAATGCAGCTTGAATTTCTCACGGACGATCCTGCCCTCGATGTACTGTGTCACAGGGCCACCAAGGCCTTACAGGCACTGTTTCTCTCTTTCTTTTCAGATTTTCATACCACATGGGAGAAGTTGGGCTGTGTAGAAATATACCAGATGGAGAAATAAACAAGTCAAAAGGATAACCCCACTCCAGGCAAATCTTTGTTTCCAAAAGTTCAAGACATAAAACGATGCATAATCAATTATTAACAGTAAAGTTTTCAGAAAATGTGATTTAACACATTTAACAGAGGTAATGGTGGGGAAAGCTGTACTGATGAGTTTGGAAACTATTCCATTTTTTAATATAATCAGTTTTCAGGAGGAAAATGCACTTGTGGCCCTAAAATTCTCTTCTACCAGGCAACCCATTCTAGAATACTATCTTATTATCTTTACAGCTCTGGAGGTGAGAATTTATTTTTACTTTGTTTCTTATCGGATTCTTAGAATCTAGCAGGAGTTTCTGAGTGAAACAGGATGTTTTGACCCTACCAATTTCAAGTCCAAGTTCATTTTGACCTGCCGTGCTTTGAAGAGCCAACAGTCAATATGCCAGGTGGCTTTGACTAATCTTGTGTTGTTCCAAACATACCTATTTATAACTCCCATGGACTCTTGAAACTAGTGAGTACCTGCAAGATCAACCAAGAGTAATAACTGAATGAGAAAGGTCAGAGTCCCACGTCCATTGTTGCTGCTGCAGCACCCACAGCAGGTATCCTGCAACATGGACATGAGTCTGTGAAACCCAGAGGCTCTGCCCCAGAAGAAGACAAGATGATATACAGTGCAGTTAACAGGGACATCAACCCCAGGGTAAACTAGGTACCTGAACGTCAAAAAAGCAATTTTGTTGTTGGTGAAGAATGTGTATGTGTGTGTGTGTGTGTGTGTGTGTGTGTGTGTGTGTGTGTGTGTGTGTTAGTGGGAACTAAACTCAGTAGTATTCTCTGAGCCACACTCTCAGCAATATCTTTTTTTTTTTCTTTAGAAACTGTGTCTCATTAAATCGCTAGAGCCTTACTAAGTTTCTGAGGCTGGCTTGGAACCTGTGAGCCAACTGTCTCAGCCTCCAAAGTACTGGAATTACAGGAGTGTGCCAGCATGCCCGGTTTAGTGATGAGTTCTGACAATAGAGATCTTGGGATTGCTTTCCATTTCGTCATAGATAAGCCATGATGTAAATGCAAATTATCAGTCTTTACGTAGCATATGAAAGCATTAGTAGCAGAAAAATAAATAAATAAAAGTAAAAGTGACAGAAATTTTTAAAAAACTCTAAGTGAAAAAAATTCTAATTATTACAAATGATAGAAGAATAAATTTGGATGTATAAAATATAACCTGAAAATTTTGAATAATAAAAAACAACCCCCTTACAAATAAGCACATGGAAAATTTTGTAGCCTTCAACATTTTCTTAGAAACCAAAAGAATCAATGAATAAGATAAATCCAGGAGTGGTGGTACTACATGCCTGTAATCCCAGTAATTGGGAGGCTGAGATAGAAGGATCTCAGGTTCCAAGCCAAACTCATCAAGACTGTCAGCAGTTTAGCAAGACCTTGTTTGTTTTTTTTTTTAATTAATTAGATTGTAGTTCAGAGGTAGAAAGCCTTTGGGTTCAACCTTAAGTACTCCCCAAAACCCTAAAAATTATAATTAAATAAAATAAAATGTCTGTTGTAAAATCTTTTGGAAAAATAATTGATTCCGGTGAAAACGAAAATGAAAAATATTGGAAATAGCTGGAGTGACATGTACAGGAATTAAAATGGAATTAAAGTGACTTAATGAGATTTGCTCTGGAGTTTGCCTTCTAAGTGAAAATATAATGATTTTGTTATAATGTTAGATAATTTTAGTAAACGTGTCAATTTTTGAAACAATCAAGATAATAATTCATGTATCGTATAATCATCTCTGACTGAAATTGGTGTGATCGCAAAAGTGGTTGGAAGGAAAATTGTACCAAATCCTTTATTAAGATTTCCTTCAACCCCAAATGATCCCCCCCTTCAAACAAAATTGCTCTTATTTCTGAATTAATTCCTTTGTACACAAAATTTTCTGCTGAAATTCTCATTGGTATTCTGCATTCCTCCCATCCATTGGAACACCTTTCCAATAGCCCTCTCCTCTTTCCTTTCAGTATGATAATTGGTACTATTTTCAAATATAAATTTTATAACACTATCATCCAGCTCACAGATGTTTGGCTTCGGTTTCTAATCCTAACAAAATAACTGATACCAGACTAGCACTCTCACCATGAAAATAATAAAGTAGTTTTGAGATGGCTGTTTTTTCTTTTTATTGTTGTAACTTGTTGCATTATAAGCTGACATCTCATTATAGTTCAGAGTGACTAAAGGACATATACACAGCATTTGGTGGGCTTTCCTCCAGCTCCCTACCCACTCCCTCTTCCCCACAAAGGATACTGAGGTTGGCATTGGTCTCCTCACACATGTCAATGGAAGTGATTCCTCCATTAAGTCTCCCTCCTCCTTCTGTTCCCCTCGTGAGTGTCCCTCACACCACTAGAGTTTCTCCTCCATTATCTGACGTCCCTCTTGTATCCTGGTTACTTCTTTTCTGCAGAAAGTAAACATATGACCCTTCACTTTCTGTAACTGGCTAATCTCACTTAACATAATGTTCTCCAGGTTCATCCATTTTTCTGCAAATGACATAATTTTGTTCTCTATTGCAGAATATAATCCCACTGTGTGTATACCCCACAATTTTGTAGTCTATTCATCTGTAGATGGATACCTAGGTTGTCTCCATAATTCAGCTATTATGAATTGTGCTGCTACATAGACATACATATGTTACTATAGTACTCTGATTTCGGAAGGTGGCTGCTTTTTAAGCATTGGTTATAGTCAGGCAAGATTGTGATCTTTTAGAGAATAAAAATGTATGAGATAGGTCCCACCTTCACACTATTCAGGGACAGTTTTCTAATTGTGGACAAGGAGGCAGAGAATTAGTGAGCACAATAGTATTAATGAATTTAAGAGCCAGAGATCAGAATTCAAAGCTGAAAAAGAGCAATGAAATTCTGGAGAGGGTGCCAGGAAAAAAAAACAGCTTGTTAAATGGGAGGCCCTAAAAGTCTGGGATGCATATGCTGAGGTTGAGATTTTTTAAGATTAGCACTGTGACTACCATTGGATGAGAGATGATACATGGCCCAGAGTGCTGGGTGAGATTGGAGCTCTGAACCAGCCACAAGTGAGAGGTTTTGCTGGCATTCTGCTATTAAAAAAAAACAATTCATTACTTAAAGGAAAGAATCATACTCTAAAAGATACGCCAGATCCATCCTAACAAATCTTGGAAACAAGCTTTGATATTTTCAAGCAGATCCACTGATAAGTTAATTCCTTGTCAGGGCAAAAACCCATTCTCAAAGGAAAATGACACATGCAAGAATTCTGATAGCATATCAAGCATCATGTCCAACATAATATCAAAAATTACTAGACATGCACAGAAACAGGAAAATGTGGTCCACAATTTTAAAATTCTGCTTTTGAGTATCCTTTATTAAGAAGAGACTAAAATAAAAAGTTGAATGGTTCTCTAGACCATTAATATGCCCTTCATAATCTAGCACTTACCTCCAACATCACAATTTACTCCTCTCTCCCTCTCTCTCTCTCTCTCTCTCTCTCTCCCTCCCTCCCTCCCTCCCTCCTTCCCTTTCTCCCTCCCTCTTTCTCTCTCCTCTCTCTTTTCTCCTTCTTCTTCTTCTTCTTCTTCTTCTTCTTCTTCTTCTTCTTCTTCTTCTTCTTCTTCTTCTTCTTCTTCTTCTCTCTCTCTCCCTCCCTCCCTCTCTCTCTCCCTCCCTCTCTCCCTCTTCTCTCTCTTTCTCTCTCCTCTCTCTTTTCTCTCTCCTCCTCCTCCCCTTCTCCTCCTCCTCCTTCTTCTTCTTCTTCTTCTTCTTCTTCTTCTTCTTCTTCTTCTTCCTTCTTCTTCTTCTCTCTCTCTCTCTCTCTCTCTCTCTCTCTCTCTCTCTCTCTCTCTCCCCCCCCTCTCTCTCTTTCTCCATACAATGAAAGAATCACACAAAGTAGGCTAGTAACTTGTGATGCTTCAATTGTTGACCTATCATCCAAACAAACCACTCATGAGTGTTCTCTGCTGCTTTGTGTTTACTATTTCCTAGAATTCTCTAGTTTTTTCCAAAGTACATGCCTCACCTTCAGGACTGTCTCACACTCAACACATAGATTAGGCAGTATTCCATCAGGAAATATTATTTCTTTGACTATTTTAAGTAGTTTTTTCACTGTACTTTCACACAAATTACACAACCATTTAGACATACTCCTGTTATATACACACCCACTCACACAAATATATATACACATATTGGACAAATGATTGCTAAATCTTGAAATGTTGTTCAGAACACTATCCTTTCAATTGTTATAAAAGTTAAACTATTTTTAGATTAATTCAATTTGTAAATATGTAATTATAATTGACCTAAATTGAACATACAAACATAGAGCCATTGTGAATATTTTTAAAGAAATTATGACTTTAAATTTATAACATGTACAAAATAAGAAATGTTTATTTCTAAACTGGGTGTGGTGGCACACACTTGTAATCCTAGCATTCTGGAGGCTGAGACAGGAGGATCCAGGTTCTAGACAAGCCTCAGCTACTTAGTGAGGCCCTCTGCAACTTAGTGAGATCCTGGTTCAAATAAAAGAATAAAAAAATCGGACTGGAGATTTAGCTCTCAGGTAGAATGCCCCTGGGTTCAATTCCCAGCAAAACACACACACAACACACACACACACACACACACACACACACACACACACACAAGAGAAATGTTTATTTCAAACATTACTCTTTTAGAATGTGTCCAGACAGTGTAATTATACATCATAGTGATATCTAAAGTGATACATTCATGTATGCACACAACATCTCTTAATAGGTTTCCCTTCACAACCCACCCCACCACTCCCATTCTTTCCCATACATGCTAGTGAGAGTGGTACTGATATTGGTACTTTCATAGATTAACTCAGTGTTATTTGGCCTCTCTTTTCCTTAGTCCTCTTTTTTCCCTTTCTTTTCTCCTTCCTCCACCAGCTTCTATTATTTTACTAGTCTCTCTTCACTTCTCCTTTTTTCTATTTTCTCTCTAGCTTCCACACATAAGAGGGAACTTATGACCCTTGGCTTTCTGAGACTGACTGATCTCAATATAATATTCTCTAGTTTCATCCATTTTCCTGCAAATGACATAATTTTTGTTCTTCTTTATGGTTGAGTAAGACTCCATTGTGAGTATATACCACATTGTTTAACCCACTCATCTATTGACAGACACTTGGGTTGTTCATAACCAAAGCATGGAATCACATAACCCACTTTCTAATCTTAGTCTTTAAGACTTTTCTATATACACATACATATAGGCAACAACCACCAACAAGATTATCATTTTATATGAGTATTTATAAATGTTTGGGGCCATGTTTTATGCCTTTGATGTCTTCTTCATAAATTCTTTACATCTCTGTAAAGGATGTTCATTTATACTGCTCAGGGGACATCACCTTCCAAGACCAGTATTTCTAGATTCCATATTGTATTTTTGCTCATTTTCCCATTGTCACTGTAACAAATTCCCACATATTTAGAGGATTAGCACAATATCAGTATATTATCCCCCACTTCTATAAATCAGACATTAAGGTAGTGACTGTTGGTCCTTCTGTCCGTGTCTCACAAGGCCGAAATCAAAGCATCAGCTAACTGAACTCTTCTCTGGAGGCTCCTGGGGAGAAGCCACTTTCAGCCTCATTCAAATGTTGGCAGAATTTCTTCCTTCTGGTTACAGGGTTGGGCCCCCCATTTCCTTGTTGGCTGTCAGCAACAAAAATCTCTTGGCTCCAGTATGCATTCTTTATCTAGCTATCTAGCGGTCCCCTCTGTCTTCAAACCAACAATAGCAGATGGAGTCCTTCCCATGTTTGGAATCTCTGATTTCTCCTTCTGCCTTATCTCTTCTGCTGAAATGTTTAGCTTTTACAGAACCATATGATTATATGGTGCCCACCTCAATAAGCCAAAGAAATCTCTGTGTCTGTAGGTCTATAAACATTTTATACCTGCCGACTTCCTCCTTCCGTGTAATAAATTATTTCACTTCCAGGGATTAGGTATGGGCAACTCTTTAAGGACTCTTTTCTGCCTTCTACTCATAGTATTCACAACCTGGAGCCTTTATTATATTGTTGGAACAAAACTTCCTGCTAATGTTCCCCACCCCACTGCAAAGCAGACACAGCAGGCTGGCTTTGCTGGAGCTGGTGGTATATAACCACTTATTTGGCTCATGGTGTTGGAACCTAAACAAAAAAGAGGGTATTTAGGTTTGAGAAAAGCATGAAGAAAAACAACCTTCTCTTTCTATTTGACAGGAAATGGGTATTTCAAGAAATGTTTCTATAGTATTGCCTTACTTGCAAGCATATCATAATTTGGCATGATGAATGAATTTAGCCTGGCACCTAAATTTATTTTTAGCAGTCTTTGCTTCTCAAAAAATAAAAAATATATATACTTAATGATTTTCTCTCGAGATTTGGATTACTGGAATATAATGAAAAGGGAACGGATCTCATCAACTGCTGGTACAAATAACTATGCAGATTAATTTTTTTTTACTAAGTATCCTTTACACTTTGCTGAACATCCTGCTTGCGGAGCTACCGAGGCCAGCATGAAGTTTAAAGATGTAGACCGTTATCATTACATGGAACCGATATGTCTATGTTCTTTATGTTTCAACAGCAAGCATCTCAACCTTCTGAGTTTTACTAATTGTTCAGTGATGCAGCACATGAAGGTAGAAACACTTTCATGCTTGAAGTAGCTGCAGGATGGATGATATCTTCTCTGTATATAGTCAGGAAACTAAGCTTTAAAGAATTTCCCTCTGGTCACCCAGCTTGGAATTCATTCCAGCCTCATGGGCTTCAAAGGCAACGCTCTAATTACTAAATAGTATTTGAAAATACAGACTGGTCTGTTTTGAAGTGAAAATGAAATGCTAAGGAAGTCTTTGGGGATATAATTCCAGTTACTTTTTTATTTCTAAGCCTCATAAGTGTCAAGGGGCAAGAGCAGTGGGAAGATGGTTCTGCCTCCATCTTCATATTTTTTGGTTCTTTATAAACTAGACTTCTTGAAATTAAATGATAAAATATGACCTATGGTCCATTTTTTCTTTCGTGCCTGTTTATCCCCTCTTAGAGCTGAAATTGTGTGGGGGAAATCCCTGCTGTGTTCTAGTCTAAAGCAGCAAACACAGCTGTGTTTCAGCTGACATATGTGTATGGAAGCTTTCATTATGTGTTTTTCAGAAGTAACATCTATTATTCTCAAGCAATTTCCAGTTCAGTAGTGTGTACATGTACATGAAGTATACCATGACCCACTGAATAATGAAATGCATGTGTGTGGTATACTTCTGGCTCTCTCTTCACCTTAGTCTCCCGTCTTGTCTGATAGCACTGGGCATGTGATCTTTATTTTCCCTCTGAGAAGCCAAAATGTATTTGAACCACATTCGTGAGGATCTTTTTTGATCTCTTCTCTTCTCCCTTGTAAACCTCATGGACTATAAATTCTCTTGATGATGCCTCAGCACCATCTTCTGGTTCTTTCTTTTCTACATCCGTAGACACATCTGGAATCAGAGGTTAATGAGGTTTAGGTCTGGACAGCTGAAAATCTAGAGGCAGGGTTTCACAGATGATGCCTGGTCTGCATATTAGATAAGCTTTCCCCAGATATACTTCCAGCAACTTTTTGTTTTCTCTAGAACTGTGCCGGCCCTACTTTTTCTCTCACATAAAATCCAAGATTCTTGAGTTGGTATTGCAGGCAAGATTTATACGTCCTCCTCTGCCCCGCCCCTGGCCCCAGATTTCAATTCTTTAAGCTGACTTGACCTTGAGAAAAACACCAACATCTCTGAATTCAATCCCTTACCTCGCAGTGAGGACACAGAATGTGATGTCTTTACAATCTTGCTGAATCATTAGGATCCCTCTTAGGGATCAGCAGCTGAGCTAAGCAAAAATTATATGTATAATTGATAACCCAATTACTGACAGCCCATCTCAATATATTGCTTTAGATGTTTATATTAACTTTTTTGAAAGTGGAATATTTTAAAGACATATAAAGGAAGAAAGAATAATATGATACATGTAATCACACCATGTCCCCATCTTCTTTGTTAATTTGAAGGCAAATTCAAGGCTTAATGTGTCATCTATAATAATTCAGTATGCATATGTAAGAAATAAGATTTATAAAAAACATTATCACAATATAATCATTATAACTAACCATAATTTCATCTGGGCATAGTGGCGCATGCTTGTGACCCAGCATGTTGGAGGCTGAGACAGGAGGCTCGTTTTTCATGGACAGCCTCAGCTACTACTTAGTGAGGCCCCTTGCAACTCAGTGAAACCATTTTTCAAAATAAAGAATAAAAAATAGGGCTGGGGTATACCTTGGAGGTAGAATGCTGCTGGGATCCATCTCCAGTACCACAAAAAAAGAATAACTAAACGTAATTTCTTACTATCAAACATCCATTCTTGCCCAACTCTCCTCTCAAAATACTTTAATGATTCATTTTTAATGGAAATCTGCTTTGACAATGATGCGCTAGTTGGGTTGTTGAAACTAGATCTATTCCACAACCAAACCCAGTTAATTTATCACAAAGCTGTAGATTTACTGTATAATTCATAGGCTCAAAATCCCACTGCCCATATCTCTGTTTTGTTTCATTTTTTATTCTTGCTTGTTCATTTCTTTCTTTTTTATTTTTTCCTTTTTTTACGTGATGCATTGCAATTATACATCTTGCTGGAATTTATGAAGATGGAGACACATATGCACATAGTGAGCATTTCCCCGGTTCCCACTCCAGACCCTCCCCCTAACTCCTTCCCAAGCTCGGCACAGTGACTGGCTTTGATAATTTGTGTATGTACATCATGTTCATTGAGGTATTTTCCTCTTTAAGTCTTACTCCCCCTTCCATCTTTTTAAGAGAGAAAATTATATCAGAGCCTACACAGCCAGTACAAATAGAAACAAGTGATACTAGTTGGAAAGAGATCATTTCAAGGAGCCAAAAAATCTAGAATTTTAATAGAGATAGAGATTGTAGAGGAAAGACACTTGTATAAATTAGAGGAAAACGTGAACTAAAGAATGTTTCATAAAACAAAATTTGTAAATTGGCTCTTCTAGGATCCAAATTAATAAGCCTATAGAAAATTTTATCTGACCTAGTCATTTATTTTAGTAAATCTTATAAGAAATACTTAATACTTAACATTCCCTGAAGTACTACAGACACAGCATTATACAGTAAACCAAAGGTCTTCCCTCTAGAGCTTGAATTTCTTATGTATATTCTGAATGAATCTGATAAATCATGCAATCTTTAGTGCTTTCTTTTTGTTTTAATTGATTAAGAAGGTATTAACAAATGCATGCCCCCTTGTAAGTTAGGCTAAAACCCAGAGGGTCACAGACATTTGTTTCTTGTGTTTCAGTCTAGCTACCAGATTCATAGATAGGTGATCGATTGATAGTTGGGCTACAGAATGTCCCTTGAAGAACTCATGTATTGATGTTTAGAATTGATGTAATTAAGCCATGAAGGTTTTAATCTCATTAGTGAATAAAGCCATTGTAACGGCTTCATTAGGTGGTAACCTAGGCAGGTGGACTATGGCTGGAGGAGGTGTATCACTGAGGCTATGACCTTAAGGATTATACATGGTCTCTCATTCCTTTGCTTGCTCTCTTTAGCTTCTGGCCTCCATGATAGGAGAGCAGGAGTCTTTCTCCCTCTCTCTGCCTCCCACTGCCATGCCAATGAGCTCTGCTGGCCCAGCCTGACATCGACTGAACCTCTGAAATCTCCAAACTGTGAGCGAATAAACCCTCCTCTTAACTTGTGTGTGGTCAGGCTTATTGGGCCACAGCAATGAAACAGAGATAGATAATAATAATAATAATAATAATAATAATAATAATAATAAAATAGATGATAGATAATAGTTGATTGATTGATTGATTGATAATTGATAAATAGATAGATGATACATAAGTAACATTTGAATTTGTGATGCTGTGTTGCAAAGCTCTTTTGCCTTCAGATATACATAATGACTAATACTATGATCCATTAGTAGCCATTCATCATTTTCTGGAACATTTCTTTTTCTATACAACATACAATAGCTGAACCTTTATTCTATGTAAGGTACTGAGACAGAAACCAGTGATACAGATGCCACTAAGTCCTGGCCAATGATGCCCTGGACCTCTGGATCTGCTAGGGAGACAGACTCATAAACTTCTCACCAATGTCATATGACAACCACTACATTGGAAGTAAAGGAGGAAAGACAATTAATTCTTCCCAGTATTGTAAGGGGAAGAGTTAAGGATAATTTGGAAAGTTTTGAAATGAGCATTAAATGTACTGATAGTATTATATCTATAGACTATTACTAATAACTTACAAGTTGGCCGAGAAAAGTTTGCTTGCTACCTTCCAGTAACTACATCCAGTCATTATTTTCATGAGATATTGCAAACTATTTCTAGATCTGCTTCAGATAAGCACAAATTGTTTATTAATGAGTTGATAAATTCAATATATTTTTTCTTCAAGTCACTAATAACTACTGGTGTCAAATGTTCATTCCTTTAAAAAGATAAATGCCACCATAAATATTGTTGAAATACCTATATAATAATAGATTTCATTAGAACCAAGATACTTTTCTCCTTATGAAAATGCTTTGGCTTTACTTTTTAACAAATATTACAGAATCTTCACAGTAGAACTAAAAACACACAATTTCTGGTCTAAATGGATTTCTGAAGTCATAAACTCCAGTCTCCTGCCTCCAGGTGAACTAATCCTTGAACATTCGGGGAGCTGAAGATATCTGAAGATATCCCAGAGGTTCAGTCCCAAAGCCATCCTCCCCATAACTCCTCAGTGTTTAATCAGAATTAATGAAGGATTCCTCCCCATGCTTACTAAGAAAACATGCCAGCTCTGATATGAGACCATTAAATTCTCCTCCACCCTTCCTGGAGAAAGAAATTAAACAGTATTTTCTTCCAGATATGCTCCAAGTTCTTGAAACCAGTTGTTTACAGTGGCTTTATGGTGCCAAATGTCTGAATATAATTGATTGAACTTGAGTCTTCACCATTCCAATTAGTTGGACTTTAGATTTTTTGCTTCTTGTATCCTATAACCCACTATGATTTCACCTCACTTAAAGCTTAACAAGAATCCCCAATTCTCCACCGAAGTTAGCTTTCCTTTGCTTTTCTACAGATATGCAGTCATTTCTGTCTTTTATAATAAAAGATAAAATAAAACTTGATTCCCTTATTTGAATAGTGGTTAGATGAATATTTGAACATCCAGGTATTTATTCATATTCATCAAGAAAGTAGACATTATGACCAAGAGAAATAGTAGTTCATCCCTTTTAGAAAGATGAAGTGCAGTTACAGGTATATAAACTGGGAATGCTTCCTTCCTTCATCCATCCCCAGCTTATATGACTCCACTCTCTATACATCAAAAATCTTTCTCTTCCTACAGCTGACCTAGAATATACCTTCTCGCCTTGCATCTGCATAGTTGTCACCAAATATGCCTCCTCTGCTTCATTCTCTCCATTGAAACTGAAACAATCTATTGAAAATCCAAGTCTGATTAAATCATTCCCCTGTTTAAAATTAGTTTATTGTTCCATAGGCAAACTTAGCAGGATAGTTTATGATATTCTCCAAGATGTGGCCTATTTACATTTCATACTCATTTACCAGTCCCCCTTCTGTGATTCAAACTCCAGGAACACCAATCTATTCACGTCCCCTGGACCCAGTCTGGGACTTATACATCCTTTTCTTTCAATTCCTTCTAAAGCCTTCCAAGCCTTTTTTCTCTCTAGAATCTAATTGACTTGGCCAGCCCTCTCCAACCTGGGACAACAGTAGCGGCCACATTCCTACCTTACAAACCAAGAGTCCTACCCATTAGAACCTTGTTAAACCCTACTTCCTTTGAACTTGAGAACATGTATTCCATGTTTTTCTTTTCAGTTGCATTTCCAACCACCGTGAGCTTTTTCTTTATAGAAACAAGATCCTAACTGGATATTAAAACAAAAGAACAATGCAGACAATGAGTTGCAAGCATCAGAATATTTGACAGTGTTCTTCAGCCAGACTCAGATCCACCATCTGCTTGTTCCAAATAAGGTATCCTCCTGCAATCCTTGCCTGCCTGATCCTCTTTGTGGGATCCTTTCTCCACACTCCAGGAAGCAAGCTGCTTTGCCTCCCATGAAAATCCTTACTGCCTAACTCTCATGTAGACTCAAAGAGAAAAGAGCACTCCCTTCCCTACTTGAAAGTCAGCCTCCTTCATCTTAATTTCTTAGCCTCAAATTAATTTTATTCTAGGGAGACTGATAGTAGAAATATACACTTCTTCCTTGGGGCAACCTTGCTATCGCCAACAGGAGTGTGGTCCTACATTATAGCACTAACAGGAAAAATGAAAGTGCACTGGACTGTGATGGCTGAACTCGAGTAACATTTGAATTTTTCAGCTTTGAAGACTGCAGGCAGTATATCAACAATGAGCAGAAAAAAAGTCAGACTATGGCCTTTTCCAGCTCTGTGGTCTCCAGCTAGAAGTAATAAGAAGCGGCCATGCATGCTTTGCCGTCAGCCCTACAGCTCTGTGCTCCCCGTCTCCAATGAAGAGATTTAAGGACAAAAAATAGGCAGAGGCTTGCTCTCTCCAAGAGCAAACCTTAATTGACCTGAATTCCAGTGCACACATTGAGGAGTTGGTTTTCCATTTGCAAATGTTTTAGAGAACCATATCATTTCACGCTATATCACAACATTTGCAATATTCCTTCTTCATGTGTTCAAGTTCATTATGATTTTCCTAAAAATGATAGGTGACATTTGCTTTACTGCTTCATCTTTGTAGACTAGACAGATTCATGGTGCTTGGGATAAAATCTCCCTCCACCCACCTGTCTCCCAATAAGACTGTATGGACTGCCCTTGGACACTCCCCAGCATCCACCTCAGCTGCTCTTGGCTCTGCTATTCTTGGGCTTCAGCTCCATGGTTCCCCTTTCCATTCCTGAAGATAGCTGAGTGATTCCTGATACTCGGACCTCCTCATGTCATTCCTCCTCCTGGAAAATTCCCTTCCAGAGACAGTCAGCTCCCTTCACCTCTAGAAAAGAGCAAATATACCTTCCTTCCTAGCTTGTCAGCCATTGAAAACATACATTTTCTCACTGGAGATTAAGATGGGTAGGGTAGAATGTATGGAGGTACAAACACACCAAATGCTGCGTGTATATACGTTTGCATCATTTTGGATATCACTATGATATATGATTACATTGCACCAGTAAAATATCTAAAAATACTAGCTCACTCCTTCGTCCAGAGAATCAGCTCCACATATCTTGGTCTGTGCTGTGTCTCCCTACAGCTCAAGGAAGAAGTTCCAATAAAGAGTCTTGCTCCCTTCAGAGTTGACATTTCATCTGATTCTTCTGATGGGAAGCACAGGAAACCACCAAGTCATTAACTTGCCACCCCATCACTCACAGTGAAGCCTCACAAAGTCCTAAAGTCCTATCCTTCAAGCACCTCTAGGTGAAGTTCTGATACCTGTCTCCCAGCTCATGTGTGTGTGTATGCGTGTATGTGTGTGTGTATGTGTGTGTCAGCTTTCCACAACTGTGACCAACACCTGAGATAAACAATTTAAAAGCAGGCAAAAGTTCATTTTGGCTCACAATTCAATCCATGGTTGTTTAGATCATTGCTTTGTGGTGAGGTAGGACATCGTGTCATAGAGTGCACAGCAAAGCATAGCTTCCAGGAAGCAAAAGCGAGGGAGGAAGGGGCAGGTCTTAATATCCTTTTCCAGGACACGCCACACAATGACCTAACTTCCTTGTGCTAGGCCCCGCCCCTTAAAGGTCCCACCACCTCCCAATAGTGTCCTGGTGAATAATCTTTTAACACCTGCCTTTGGGTAGACATTCAAAAGCCAAACTGCTCATCAAGCAAAATTCAAACCTGGACATCACAGAGGCAATGCTGTCTTTCCAAATAGATTCCTGAGCTTCATGGATGTAGGAGCCATAGCATTCTCATTTGCCTATCTCCAGCACTTGGCCAAATCAAGTTTGCTTAATTAATATTTTTAATGAAATAGTTTTCTCCAAACATTAATAATCTGTCCTGGAATAATCTGTCCTGGAGTTAAATTCTTTACTTCTAGATAGATTTAGTAAAATCTACTAAGTAAATATATACACACACACACATGCACACACACACACACACACACACACACACATATACATACACACATATATACATATACATGCACATACACACACACCACATTTACACATATACATACAAACACATTTTAAGCTGCAAAATGGCAAGTTTCCCTTTATCTAAGTGGACATGTTTTATGTATGTGCTTTTAGCCACAGAGCATTATTATAACTATCCACAAATGTATTCTTCTCAATCTTCATCCAGAGGAGACACAGATTATTTAAAAGTGTTTCTTTTAAAAAAAAAAGTATTTCTTTTATTCAGGCTGCCTAATTCCTCTCCCCAGTTGCATACATTTTTCTGCTCTCAAATCTTCTCTATATTTCAAATTCATCTCCAATATGACTTTCTCCCATAAACTCCTCCTGGTTCCATTCAACCACATGAGCCTCAGCTCTGGTTTGGACTTAAATTGCATACTATTTTTCTTGAAAAGTTTGTCATATTCTACCTCCCATAATCATCAGCTGGGAAATGTCTTTGGTTTTTGTTTGGTTGTTTTTCCTCACTCCCTTAGCTTATAAAGTTGTTCTGTGCCATTTGAGACTAAGACGATGGTTATCTTAAAAGAGACATAATGGTTTAAAATATACAACTGATCTGCAGTGAGACCCACTTAAATCGTCTAAAACAGATTTACTGTATGACCTTAAAAATGTTGTGAGCCTGCATGAGTTAGACTCCTTTACCCATAAATGAGACCATTCCCACCTCCCGGAGCTATATGCAATGTGCCAGTGCCCTCCTACACACAAACCTGGTTGTCTTCCGACCCTTGTCTGTGTCAGTAGACAGAAGGGGAAGGTCAGAAGAGTGGCTTCCATTTTCTGGTTACTACATGATAATCGCAGGGCTTAACTTTTGCCAAGGGCATCTCTACTCTGAAGATAAAGATATGCTGTCCTCATATTGCAATTGCTATTTCTGAAATCTAAGATTCTTGCTCAGTGACAATGTTATCTCCATGGCTTATATTCAAAAACATGTCACTGCTACTAATGTAAAAATAATAAGCCCTCAAATCTGAACACCAGGCTGTGTAACAATCTGCTGTTGATGTGAACTTGACACGGTATATTTAAACAAGAGGAGCTTAACGCAGGCTGTTTTGGGACAGGGTGGCCTATCATTTCTCCTGAGACTTTCTTACCATCATTAGACTACAAACTAGCTGTAGCTAGCTACTACAGGTAGCCGTAGTCTGTTGAAGAAAGCTACCGATGTTTATCTCCAGGATGACAGATGATTAAGTGGCAACTAGAGATTATGACCTACATATTCTCATCAGAAATGCTCCGTAGAATCTGTTGTTTCTAATCTGAACAAGCAAAACATTGCCTTTTTATGTCCAGGATAGAGACAATACACATTTTCTGTCTCTCTGCAAATTCCAGGTCCTCTTGTCTCCATTATATTCCAAATAGCTATTTCAGAAATACTTTCCTGAACCTTCTCTATTCTTTATGCTTGAAATTCCATTCGTTTTAACACAAATACATCTTTGCCTTGTACATTTTAAATTATTTCAAATCATTAAAATTAGAATGACTAAAATAAATTATCTATCACTGGATATGGATATGTGTATATGAAGCCCCATAAAATTGAACATGGATCTTCAAAATTTTAGGTTCTAATGTATTATAAATAGTTGCAAAGCCAACTTACTTCACTTATATCACTAAAATAAAGAATAAATTTTGGATATCCTCTATTGCTCAAAAATACTTTTATTTTTAATACTGTGGATTGAACCCAGGGTCATTTTACCTCTGAGCAACACACCCACCTCCAGCCCATTTTATATTTGTTATTTGTTTATTTGTTTGTTTTTGCAGCACTCTGGGAATGGAACCCAGGGGCAGTCTACCTCTGAGCTACACCCTCAGCCCTATTTTTTATTCTTTATTTTGAAACAGAGTCTCATTAAGTTGCTGAGGCTAACCTCAAACCTTCAATCCTCCTCTCTCAGTCTCTCAAATGCTGGGATTTCAGACAAGCACTGCCACACCTAGCCCTCCAAAATACTTACCAGGCAAATTTTAAGAGATCCCTCAATAACAACAGAGTAAATATGTTTAAATTAATGAATATTTAGCTACACCAATAAGGTAGTCACTAGTTACATGTTGCTATTTCAATTTAAATTCACTGAAAAAATAAAATAAAACCTTGGGCTCCTATTACCATTTCAAGTGCTTATTGGTCACAAGGGGCTAGGAACTATAGTATTCAGACGTGGAGTTACAGGACACTGCCAACATAGCGAGAGGCTCTATGGGACAATCCTGGAATCAGTAGATTAATGAATGAATAATCCAACAGGGGGCTCCCAAACCAGCCCCTTGCTACCCCTCTGTGACTTCTCGTTTGGGTTTACTGTGCAGTGGGAACATTTCTCCTAGTTTGAAGATCGGCGTCCCTGTGAAAATGTCATAGCTTGGCTCATTTAGAAGGACTCAGAGAGTAAAGCATCCTTTCCCCGGAAAGCTGCAAGTGGGTCCTGCAGGCATGGTTGCTGTCTCTCCGCAGATCCACCGGCCTCATGTAGCAGGTGTACTTTCCAGCTCCAACCTGGTATATTAACAAAGCATTCTGGCCAGAGCACATCATTGAGTCCCACAGAGGGCTAGCTCTGTTGTCCTTCTTCCAGAGCTGCCATGATTGGAGGCAGACAAACGTGTGTGTGTGTGTGTGTGTGTGTGTGTGTGTGTGTGTGTGTGTGTGTTTTCCTGGCTGCAGCTGTTCCCCAATACAGCATCAATAGCATGTTTTGTGGTCAGGTTTGTTGGCTCATTTATTTATTTAATGTAATATGAGAAGTGAATCGTCTTGATTATGACAGGAAAAGCATTTGCCTTGAAATCTCGACTGTCTGTCACCCTGCTCCTCCCTGCTGTGAGAGCAGCATTCCTGAAATGATGGTGGCTGGGGCTTAAACGTGTTGAATTTGGGAATTCAGCTCCAATCCATGATGCAGCAGAGTGCAGCTGACACAAGGAGCCAGCACACTTTGGCCTCCGTCTTTGCCTTATGCATCTGGAGAAAAGAAACTAAAGCTTTATTTGGAGAATGCAAACCCAGGGTGGAGAAAATGATGGGAAATAGAGGTAAAGGGACTCGTGAGAATTGGAGAAGTGTTATGTGGCCATAAGCTGCTTTCCCAGGAGCCTAGAAGTTACTGCAGGCGAGAACTGTGTCATCAGGCACACGGGTTTTGCACAGGGAGGCTGTGATAAACACCTGAGCTGTGGAGCTGCAGAGGGAGAGAGACAGCAGTACATTTACGCACCTGCTGCTCCCCTGCCCCCATTTCCACTAATCCTTTCCCCCATGGAGAAATAACAGATCCAGAATTCTGGGTTGCACTGGACCCCTGCAGCATATCTTGGTACGTCAGATCTCAGCCCTGCATGACCAGTGTCAAAAGTAGGTAGGTCTCTCTCGCTGTGGATGGGCTTGGTGTGGGGGCACATCAGCCAGGCAGGCTCAGAGCACCAACCTTGGTAGAGAGCTTCAAAAGCTGGTAAGCAAGGGCTGGGGGTGAGCAGTGCTTTGCAAGGAAGGAGAGAGATATTCCAAAGAGGCACATGATTTATTGGTCCTGAATGGCTTCTCTGCTTACGTGCTTGCAGAATTCAACATCAGTGGTAAAAGTTATTTATTTTAAATGGAAAAAAAGCATTCCTATGGAGAATCTTCAAAGGAATGCTATTCTTATAAACAAAGCCTTGGAGATGAGCAAATCCAACTCCTCAGACATTGCTCACATAAAAATTAATGCTGAACAATTAGTGTTTGACAGTCTTGAGACCCTAACGCCCACCTAGTAAAAGTGAGCTTGTTCCTTCCAGCCAATCAGGAAGAGTGGTTGAAATACTTTAATGTCTCTCTTCTCTCTGCTCTTTGGTAGGGACGTGATACTTGTACATTGATTGGTGAGGAGAATGAGTCTGGAAGTCAACATTCAACCTGGAAGGCTTCATTGGGTTTGTATCTACGGGAGTGGAAAATACCCAGGGAGCTGAGAGACACAAAATCCTGACTCTCTGAAGGCAGGATACAGATGGTCCTAGATTTGCAAGTAGGGGAGGCCCAGAGAATGGGAGAGAAAAAATGATGATGGTCTCACTTCTTAAAAACTAAATAGAAGATTGGAAAGAGAAAGCTCAGTGTGCACAGGGGAAATATGCCTCGGTTCATAGGGGAGGAGAAAAACTATTTTACATTCTAGTGAAAGCACCAAGGAGCCCCAGAAACAATGAGCTTAATGGCTCAAAACAACTTAACGAAGGGCCAGTAGTACCAGTCATGTCAGAGAAATGAGAGAAGCAATAGTCACTTAACAGAACATTGATGTTACCATATATGCTTTTGTCACTGTGGTTGCTATGGAGAAAAATGGAATTGGAATGGATTTTCTAGAAGGAGATATCCCAATTTGGAGGCAGTTGTCATGGACCGAGGGAAAGGATGAAGGATGAGGGTCACCGTGGCCCTCAGAGGGAGTGAATTATTTTCAGATGTCACAGGAAAGGCCCCCTGAGGGGCTTAAAGTGTAGATATCTAGAAAGAATGTAAAAATGATAATGTAGACCTCAGGCCAAGGTCTGTGCTAAGGAGCAAGAATTAGAGGGCACAGCAGAAACAATGTCAGTAAGCAATTCTGTTTGCTCCTGTTATTGACCCAGTAGGAAAAGCAACAATTTCTAACAAAAAGTGAGAAGTCACTTTTGCTCCGATACCATGCAAAGCATTCTTGATTCTCTAGTGTCTCTTCCCTGGCTCAGCAGAAACAGGAAATATCACAGATGGAGGAGCTATGAGATGGATATCGATCAGTCAACAACCCATCAGGGACATGGAGCCACTAGCCATGATACAGAAGATGGAAAATGAATAAAAGGACTTCAGCGGACACAATAGGAGAGAAAGAAACAGGCTGTGTACATTTGTGGCTTCCACATGTGATGCTGACACTGCTTTCAGTATATGGTCAGGGAAGAAGTTTAGAGCAAAGATGTATGGGGTCACATGCTGGACATACTGAAACCTGGGTTGGGTGCCTCTATGACGAAATTTCCAATTTCAGCACCATGGGTGTCCTTAAAGAAAAGCTGGTGCCTTCCTCATAGGATACTGTTTCATCTCAGAAGAACAGGACCAGAAGAAAACTTAAACCCTTAAATGGGCAAAGCAGAGGTCAAAGAGGAAGGCAGGGAAGTGGACTCTAGAGTCTGAGTCCCCAGTTTTTACTTCCAGATTCTCTTCAGTATCTCCTGCCCTTAGTTGTGATCATTATGGCCAAAATCAAATCAAATTGTTTGCTCCCATTCCTTCTCTGGCTATCTTAAGTTGTGTCCTAAATATAACATGAGGAAAGCACCATCATTCAACCAAATGGACATGATGGCCCAAAAGAGCATCAATAGTTAGAAATATTTCACTCAGTTTTGCTTTTGGACTTGTCCAATGGGTTCACTTGACATTCGCCTTGGTGAACTCAGCCCATGCATGCTACCCTCTCCAAATGACTCATGGAGTCAGTGACTGACCCTCCACTTCTAGCCTACAATAATAAGACCTTTCCAATACCTCTTGGACAAAATAAGTAAGCTTTGTTCAAAAACAGGGGAAGGGGATTGCATGAGGGGGCAAGTCTAGCAGCCCGAAAATATCTGAACAATTTCAGGAACTAGTTGAAATTGGAAGTGGATCCTTCTGCAGTTGAGCCCTAGGTGAGCACTGAGCCCTGGCTAACAGCTTGCTTTCAGCTTTATAGAGGGTCAAGCTAAGCCATGCTCACACCCTAGACCACAAAAAAATGTGAGACAACACAAGTGTGTGTTTGTAAGCTTCTAAGTCTACAGTGGTAATGTATGCAGCAGTAGATAATATGACAGTGTCACCATAAACATAGTTTCCTCATCTTAGTCTATCCTGTCATTGCACTAGCAGATGTGACCACTACTACTAAAACTATCCATGCACTCGCTCTTTCTTTAAAGAAAGAGAAAACTCTCTCTTTAAAAATCTTCTCTCAAAGATCTTCAACTTTAAGTTTCAGAACCTATTTTAAAGTGGTCAAAACCACTCATTTTTTTTATACAAGGAACTATGCACACCATCCAACAGTGGCAATACCAGTGTCTGTTTCCTATAAATAACCACGAAGGCAGGTCTGTTCCTGGTGCCCGTGTTCAGCTCATCTGTGTAGTTGTATCGCCAGAATTTTAATCCTTGCAAGTTCTCAGCCTCGCCAACTGTCCAACTCCTTTCTCAGAGCTCATACACACCCAGTTCCAGCTGCTCCAGACACTCTATTGCTACCGCTATTCCACAAGCATGCAAAAACTGTTCAAGGGAGCTAGACTTCCTTGTGCATAAACTCTCCAAATGCCCTCTGTCAGACCACTGTCTGAGGAGCAACATTATTACCTTCCTTGGTGGGAAGATGGCCAACATTCTGTCTGAATGACTTGTCTACAGTGCTTTACCTTATGTTTTTCCTTCTATCTCACTTTCAAATATCTCCCAAACTACAAAGGCAAAGAGGAATACTCTCTTTTTCTGGAATTCTCTCCCACCTGGAAGCTAGGAACCATTTCCTGCTCACCAAACAAGGTTTATCTGTGCTTTGTGTATTCAATGTGGGGTAATCTTTTTCAGGTTGTTGGTTGTTTCAACTTTATACAATACAACAATTTAATCATCTATAGTGTCAGGTTGGGTCCCTACCCACAGGGACGGGACCTTAGAAAAGGAGAAGACGCTGTTGGGCCATATCCCGAGGCAGGCGATGCCACAAGAGGGGCAGAGTTTCCATGCGTAGCCCCACCCACCAGACATAAACCTTAAAAGGAAGGGCATTTCCTCTCCAGCTCGGAGGTCTCCAAGTGCGGTCCAGCCCCTATCCCCAAGAGAAGAACACATTAAAATTCTTTTCCCATACCTGGTCTCTCTCACCCTTTTCTGTGCCAAAACCTAACATCTGATGCAAGACCCTGGATGATTACTTTATTTTAATTTAATTTAATTAAAAATAAATTTTTAAAAATTTCCTGTCTTCGCTTCCATGGCATGCTCTGGGCGACCTTGGCGGAAACCTCCGCCTGGATCCACCAGGGTGCTCGATCCACTGGGACCGTTCCCACCCTGCCCACTGCTCAAGGACCACCACCGCTCCAGGACCACCACTGCTGCCAACCCCTGCCTGCCCAGACCAGAGACCGTAAGCCACCTTCCCCGGCCCCGTGCTCTCCGGTCATCTTCCTCAGCCCCTTCCTCTCTTCCTGAGAGCTGGAGGCTATCTTCAACCAAAACATCTCCAACCAGAGTGGACTGGGCCCTTCACAGTGATCCTCACCACACCAATTGCAGCCAAACTGCTTGGGGACCCCAACTAGCATCATCTTACCCAGCTAAAAAGGGCTCTGTTAAATAGTCCCATGGCAAATTATCTTGCACAGTGCTGGGGCCTACTAAGCTTCGCTTTTCTCAGCATAATTCTCTTTGATGTTTTATTTTAGCAGATCCATTTGTTCACATACTATGGTGCTCTCCCTCTTTGGATGCCTTACTGTCATAACTCGTCTGCTAAAGTTTCCTTGAGCACACATCACCAAGCTGTCCAGGGTAACCTCCGACTCACGCCGCAGCCATACTCCCACCTACCCACTTCTGGAGGACCCGACCTCTCCTGGCCAAGGGGCCCCCTTACAATGCCCCTTGACAGCAGGAAGTAGTTTAAGATTTGAATCTCCGACCATTATCACCAAAAGGCCAGGAGAACAGGTTGGGTCCCTCCCCACAGGGGCGGGATGTTAGGAAAGGAGGAGACTCTGCTGGGCGATATCGTGAGGCAGGCGATGTCGCGAGAGGGGCGGCGTTCCTATGCATAGCCCCACCCAAAGACGTAAACCATAAAAGGAAGGGCATTTCCTCTCTAGCGGCGAAGGGGCTCCAAAGTCTCCAGGAGCGATCCAGCCCCTATACCCAAGAGAAGACCACATTAAAATTCTTTTCCTGTACCCGGTCTCTCTCGCCTTTTTCTGCGCCAAAACCTAACATAGAGTTTATTATGACAGTTTATTATGACTGTGATGCCAAGCTCATCACAGTCACTACTGCTTAAGGGCCTTGCAAAGTACCATGCAGGTGCTGGGACTTCAGCATGTATTTTAGTCAGCTTTTCCATTGCTGAGCCCAAAATACCTACAAGGACAATGCAGAGAAGGAAAGGTGTATTCAAGCTCACAATTTCAGAGATTCAGTCCAGGGTTGACTGGATCCACATCTGAAACCCTGACAGCAAAGTGTGGCACAGGATGCTATTCTCACCTCATAGACGCTAGAATTAGAAAAACGCAGGAAGCAACCAGGAATATATATGTAATCCCCAAGTCCCCTCGTGACCCATTTTCTGCAGCTACACTCTACCTCTGAAACTTGTTGCATTGTACACATGCTTTTCATTTTTATCTTTTTTTTTATGGAGCTGGAGATTGAACTCAAAGACATTCTACCTCTGAGCTACACTACCATCCCTATTTTATTTTTTATTTGAAAGCAGGGTCTTGCTAAGCTGATGCGAGCCTCACTGAGTTGCTGAGGCTGGTTTCGATCCTGTGATCCTCCTGTCTCAGCCTCCCCAGTACTGGGATTATAGGTGTCCACCACTATGCTTTACTTGAGATATGATTTTGACACGTGAAAGTTGAGGAGACATTTGGGGAGATATTCCAGACTCAAATCATAACATCATGCCATTTTACATTTGGATCAAATCAAACCCTATTAGCTGGCTCCAGTAATAATCCTATTTTAGAAATGACAAAGATGTTTTAACTTTTACAAGCCTTCTGTGGTAAATGGTAGAGCCACTTTAAGTTGGCTTAAGACTCATCTGTGAAATGAGGTGACTCGGGCTCTAAAGACATGCTGTGTCCAATCCATGTTCTCAATAAGACATAGAGTTGCTTTTGCTGCTCTTTCTTGAAAACTGACTGTTATATTTTCATCATGCAATTTAACTATCCAAACACACAAAAATGGTATCAAAATTAAAGGCTGTGTTTTTACTTCAAGATACTTTAAAATTGCAGTGAAAATTGGTCTTGGTGAACTTCCTAAATTTATATGCAGGACTACACAAATAAAAGGTGGAGCCAATTTCCAAACTTATGAGCAGCTCCTCCTTTATAAAATGTGTGTACTGCTCCTGCTCTCTTCTTATTCTTAGAAACTCTTTGAAAAATTTAGAGCAGTTTTAACTCTTGAAAGACAAAAATCAATAATAAAAATTATTAATATCTATAAATATCTATATATTAAATAGTTCACTGAATTTTAATAAAAATGTACAACATATGGTTTCCTAAAATCTTAAAAATTTCCATTCAGTCCTGGTCTAACAATATCCTTTCTACCACTTTTGATTTGTATATAAAAAGAAAAATCACGCATGTTCTCCAACTCTCTGACTCATTTGATGAGAGTGGCAGGGGCAATTTGCAACAGATAAGACCTCAGTGAATAGGCTTGATGTCACCTCCTCTCCACCAGGCACTTTCTGTCCCTTGGCTCTCGGGTGCTCTAGAATGCTGACGGCAGGGGAATCTATGTTACTGTGACAGGCAGGAATGCAGATTGTCAGTGCTCTTCAGTGCAAAAGAATAATGACCCACTCCTGTATTCCTGTGAATGGGGACATCCAGGTAAACACTTGACATCCTCACATGGAAGCTGTGTCCACCCAATGATTCAATCCCATTCCCCATGGAATGTCCCTTTATTAAAGCCAACATTTAGTGTCTGTAATAAAAATTTAAGAATAATAACTGATTGTGGCTATTAAGGCAGTGATTAGTTTGTGCTAGAACCTTGCAACCTCTCTTCTGGTTGAGAAAAAAATTAAAAAGTATATCAATGCTGTATTGGGGAAGTGGGCAGTGGCAGTTACATGCCCTAAAACTGGTTACTAACCCACACCTGCGTCAGAAGCCCTGCCTGCCCAAAGCCCTCCTCTGTGGCTGCTGTATCTGCTGCTGCTGACTGAGCTTTAACTGTGATCTGGGAGGCCTGGGGGTTGAATGAAGGTGACTGGTAAATGCAGAAACCTGCGCCAAGGAAATTCAGTAACATCTCTCACTGTCTCTTTAGCTTCAAGGATAATGACCATGAACCTTGAGGCAAGTGTCTGCTACAGACACTTGCAAGAGCCCCAGAATGCCCAGCACTGCACAGCAGGTGGAGCTGAGCAAGGACAGAGGAAGCCTGCCCTTTCCTGAGGTCTTCCAGTCACTGGGTTATATATAAGTCCTTGTATGGGAAATGCTTCTAAACCTGGCAAGTATGCCAAGGTTTTAGACCTGACAGGGTTTCCTGTTTTCTTCAAGTTTTTGGTTTGTGTTGCTTTAAAACAGTCTGGATTTTGTTGTTGGTGCTGTTGTTATTGCCTTTTGTCTTTTTTCCCCCAACCAGTTAATCAAGGGTATTAAATAGCAATAACGACTTACAGATTTTTTTTTTTTTTTTTTTTTTGCGGGTCTGGGGATGAACCCAGAGGCATTTGACCTCCAAGCTACACGCTCTGCCCAATTTTTTTATTCTTTATTTTGAAACAGGGTCTCACTGAGTTGCAGAGGGCCTCGCTAAGTACCTGAAGCTGCCCCTGAACCGCGATCCTCCGGTCTCAGCCTCCCAAATGCTGGGATTACAAGCATGCGCCACTATGCCCAGCTGTCTTACAGATTTTAAAGCACTTTCTCCAACAGTATTGGTGTGACCCTCAAGTCAGCCTGTTGAGGTAGTTCTCTTCTGCACAATCAGATGAGAAAACTGTCACTGAGAAACTTTCAGCAACTGGTTTAAGGCCACTTAATTAATTGACAACACGTTGTGCTCAAGGCTAGACCTCTGGCTCTGAAGCCAGGCTCCCTGATTCTACCCAGCACTGCTGCTTATTAGCAAAAGAGCTGAGTGTCCCTGCCCCGTGCCTGCTAACCCAATGCTTCCTTATGTGACTTATTTCCATTTCTGCTCTGCATTTCAGATTCTCCCATCATTTGCATTCAGTCTGTTTCTGGTTTTCTCCTTAGACAGTGGAACTGTATGTCAGACTTAACTAATAGTTCTTTGATAACATGCCATCCATCAGTTGGCACTGAGGGCTTGAGGGCCCGCCACATGCAAGGCTCAGGGGTGGGAACAAGGGAGGCTAAAGCAATTAGTTCTAGATCCATGGGGAATCTCCTTATTTCCAGACAGGACACTAGCTTTGCCTTTGCTCCTGCTATGGGAGTCTTGAGAGGTGCTGGGAACCAGGGAGATGGGAGCAAAAACAGCCAAGGGAAATAAATAAGCACAGCTCACTTGGTGAGGACCAAGTCTGGGCAGGAGCTCCTCTCTGGAGGGGTGATGGGGTGTGTCCATACAGCGCCTAAGGAGATTCAGCCTCCCTCAGCCTGAGCGGCCTGCAGCCTAAGGCAAAACTTTAAGTAAAGTGATTCAGCAGAAAAGGGACTAAGATGGCACCTGGAGGAAGCTACGGAGGTGTGGTTTCCCCATTCATTATGGGTGGGGAGACTGAGCAGTTTTTCCTTTTAAAGGAGGTTCCGCACACATGAATGACTCATGCACTGGCCTGGGATTGGCTGTGAGCTACGTGCTAGTGATCTTTATCCTGGATAGGCTAGGCTATTTCCCATGGGAATTCCCCTCGTGGTTTGGTGCTATATATATGATTGCTTGGAGAGAAATAAATGAGATCTTGCTTGACTTGACTCCCGGCTCATGGTTGTGTGTGTTCGAGTCATCGATACTCATCATCTTGTAACGCCCCTCTGCTGTTGGGCTGGATTCCCAACAGAGGGGCATTGTTACCAAGTTGATCTGGCCCTGATCAAGCCAACCTCTGGGCAGGGACCCAAGCCCACCCACAAAACCCTTATCCTACCTAAATACTTGAGATTGAACCCAGGGACATTCTACCTCTGAGCTATACCTTTCTTGCTTCCTTCCTTCCTTCCTTCTTTTCTTTCTTCCCTTATTCATTATTTATTTATTCATTTATTTTTATTTTCAAACACCTCAGAAAAATTCTCAGAGTTCTATGTCCCATTGTCTTCCATGTCACCAAATGATTAAAACATGGTTCTACCACCACGTTTTATGTCCTACCACCGGCACAGAAGTCCACAGCCTTTTCTCAAAGAAGGGTCCTCCTGGAGGACAGGACCTCCCTCGGGAGACTCCATATGTATAATAATGAGAGCGGGGTTACGACCAAAGGAGGCAGGATTAGAGAGTCCAAGCATCCTGAAGTGATACTAGGCATGGTTGTCTCTTAAGACAATAGCTTTTTATTCCTACTTAGTAATGCCTTTTGATGTTTTGCTTTAAACTCTCCTGGTCTTGGTAATAACCTTGCTTTTTGGTAGGCAATGGCACTGGACATGACTCCACATTTTACAGAAAAGTTCTCTTCAACTCCATAACAGCCAAGACCAACTATGCTTTGTCTCAGAGTCTCTCCACAGAGCCCAGAAAAACTCCTGGCTTCTGTGGGTTTATATTCACCCAATTCACTTTGTTAACCAAATTATTTCAAAAGTGAGTTTTGAGCTAAATATTACAAAAAACTTGTAATATATTTAAGGCAGAAGAGAATAAATGGCTTTAGAATAGATGGAAAGGCAAGACTAATGGAAGTATACATCAGGAAAATCATATGATTTAGCCCAAATAAGATTCTAAGCCTAGATGCTATTAGAAATATTTAATTTTTTTGTGTGTGTGGTGCTAGGGATTGAATCCAGGGGCATTCTACCTCCAAGCTACACTCCTAGTCGTATTTTCATTTTTATTTGGAAGCAGAATCTCACTAAGTTTCTGAGGCTGGCTTTGTATTTGTGATTCTCCTGTCTCAGTTTCCCAAGTGCTTGGATTATGTGTATGCACCATCATGCCTGGATTTAATATAATATTAATACAGTGAGCAAGAGAAACAGTAAGATACTAACAACAAGGTGCAAAATGGAAGATCATGATAATATTCTTAAGGTATTTCAAAACAATGTACCCTTTTGTACTGTAAGATACACAACCATATTGAACACAACCTCATTGTTCAAAAGATATATCCATTTATCATCTATGAAACAAAATGAACATAGCTTGCCTTTTCCTTTTTATAAACACCTCGGAAAAATTCTCAAAGTTCTATGTCCCATTGTCTTCCATGCCCCCAAATGATTAAAACATGGTTCCAGTTCTCTTTTTTATTCTGGCTTTATTTTTAGGTCCATTTTACTCAAGTCAGTGATAACTGGAAACACTCTTCTAATGTGTTGTCAATGACCAAACTTGTTTCTAGTAGACAAATTCAAGTACAACACAAGAAACAATACAATGATACACAATGGTTCAATGTAGAAATGAGTGAGATTAATAAAGGACTGAGTCAGCAAAAGGCCAACCCAAGAGTAAAACCCAAAAGAAACATCCCTGGTGAAGCCATCAAAAATTTGTATTCAATTTTTATTTTATGCCAGACACTCCTCTAGGAGCCTAAAATAAGTGAGAAAGAATCTCTGCTCTGGTGTCCTACTGGACTTTAAGAAATCGGTGCATCTGAAAGCCCTACATTTCCTTTTGACATTAGTTCTTCAGTATCATATGTCACCTATTTATTTTATATTGTGAATAGTGTACTTTCTATTATTTAAAAATTCATCCCATCATTCTAATGTTAGGAAGTTTAATTTTATGTATAAAAATGCTTTAGTATTTATACAACTAAAGTACAGGGTAATTTATACACTAACAATATGTTCTGTGTAATAAAATACCTGGGCAATTTGTGAAATATATGAATTGAGATGCTAAATATATATAATATTTAAACATACCTATTCCATAACTAATAGACAAAAACTTTCTTTAAATAAATATCTAAAAAATCATACAAATAAAGCTTATTATTTTCATTGAGATTGTCATTGGAAAGCATTGATTTAATAATATAGAAATATATGGAGTTTTTACAGTGATTTTACCTCTTATTTATATTCTTAATTGGTACAGAAAATTGCTCTTGGAATAATAAATTTTTCATAAATTTTATTTCACTAATTCTAATAGAAATGATGACTGAACTTTCTGTAGATTAAATGCAATCCTGAGAAAAGAAGAATGTAAAAAAAGGAATTCTGAGACAGACAATTTTTCATTAATATTTAATTGGTTGAAATTTTGCTGTCTCAAAAAGTTTCTGCTCTTGCTTCATTAAGTTCTGTCATTGTTCATTGTAATTATAGCTTAGGGAAAATTTTTCTCAATAAAAGCTTAGGAGGAAAAAAAGAAAGCATAACAATTAATGATAAAAGCTCAGTTAAGAGTTCTCAGTTTCTAGACCATGTGAAAATCAGAGTGATGTAAGTTTCTGTGACCTATATGGGTGGGTTAGGTGAACATTCATAATTGATTTAGACAAGAGAGAGGCTGTCAAGAAAGCGAACAGATCTTTTTCCACTTAACAATTTTCCTGTATGTCTGAGTATTTCCTGAATGGCAGAGTTCATTCAACAGTTGAATATATGCTGTGTATATGGAAAACATCTGCAGATGCTCTGTTCTTGCCAGCTCCCCAAATGTTTTTTCAAAGGCCCAATATGAGGTCTTCTAGATCTATTTGAGAAACACTCATTTTGATCCATTTAAGCCCTATTTTTTGTAAGCACTTGAATTCTTGACATTATTGCTTCCTGTATATCTGGTTTCTAGCTGTAGATCAATGATTTAAATTATTTTCTGCATAAGGCCCATTATCCTTTTATGCATAAGGTCAATTTGCCCTAACTTTTAGAATGTCTTTCTCCTTTTCCTTTTTGTATATTGACTCAAAGGCAATTACATATGCCCTGAAGATCTACCAGCTCATATAAACGTCTTCCCAAACAGCTCATACAAAGAACTCCATGAAATGCTACCCATTCTATTAGATGTCCCATTTTAGTAATTAACTCAAATCCATATATCTGGCATATGGGAAGAATTTAATAAATGTGTGTTATTAAATACTTCTCACCAATTTGAGCAAAACAGATGAATCAATTCCTATGTCACTTTTGATCTCAATGTTGAAGAATAGATGCTCCTCTACAGATGATAAGGTTATGTCCTGAGAATTCCATTGTAGACTGAAAGATAATACATCAAAAACACACTGATCCATCTAACCAAACATCACAGCTTAGCCACAGTGTGCCCCAATCTCAGTGTTTCCTCTGGTGGTTATTGCTGACTGGGGGCTGTGCGGGCTCCTGTTGTTGCCCCACCTCAAGAGAGAGTAATGTACCACCTATCTGTAGCCTGTGAAAAGATCAAAATTTCACATCTAAAGCACAGTTTCTAGTCGGTGCACTACACTTTTAAATCATTGGGAACTTGAAGAATCCCAAGTCCAACCATCATAAGTTGGGGCAGTCTTTAATTTCTCTACAGTTGCCATTAGATGACAAGTTCATATTTAGCTCCTATGTATTCCAGAAGCACTTTGCTTTAATTCTCATGGCAAAATATTGAAGTCAGTAGCACTATTGACATTTTAACTATGAGGATGAGGAAACCCACAAAGATTAATTCATTCTTGCAGTCATTTTGCCCAAGAAAAGTAAAAAAAATAAAGAAAAAAAAGAATAACTTCTACCCCTACTTCAGAGCTCTTTTACACCATGAACATACCCCAAATACTGTACATCTTCTTTGTTAATATAATAATGCTCTGTTAGAGAAGCACATCAAATCAGATTTAGACTAAAGAGAGTAATGCCAAAAGGCTCAGCCACTGAATGATGCAAACTTTCAGTTTTGTCATCATACAGGTTTCTAGAAACATCCATTTCTGAATTTCATTTTCTATGTAGAAAATGAGAAGCTTCAACTAGAGGTCAAATCTTAAATCACAACAGCATTCCAGGGAGATACCATCAGTCCTAGATGGAGCATCAGGTAAGCCCATTCACCTACTCATCTCTCAGAGGGCAGTGGAATCTGTGTTATATGTGAAGATTTCCAACTAGCAAAAAGCATATACACAAAGTATTGAGGGGCTTATAAATAATCAGTGTTGAAACATGATATTGTGATTATCCTTTATGTAGATCAAATTTGATATGCTTGCCACCTATTCTTATGAATAAAGTTTTATGGAACAAAAACTATTCTCAATCCATGGCAACATTTTCTGTGGTTGACTTCACAGTACAATTGCAGAGCTGAGTAGTTGATACAGATATTATATGATTGGCAAAGGTTAAAACATTTAGTAAATGGCCCTTCATGGAAAACACTTAACTATCCCAGACCCATGCCCTGAGCCTAAAATTACTGAAACATCAGATTCTCAAAGCTTTCAGAATCCCCATGCCATACAAGCCTAGTGTCATTTCAAGCTTCTTGTGAGCAGTACCTCCTGCTCTGGTCACCATTCTAACAGCTATAATCTAAAAGACTGACCATGTAACTTAGAGTAAATCAACTTATTTTCTTATGACTTCAGGTTCAGTCCATATGAGGCTGGGAACTGTGGATTTCAGGACATGGCAGCAGGAGGAACAGGAAGAGCACATGGTCTGTGCTCCTCACATAATGGAGGCTGAAAGCAAGAGAAAGGGAATGTGAGGAAGAGCAACCATATATAATCCTCAAGGGCATTTTCCCAGGGACCTACCTCTCCATCACAATCGATCCACTGGTGGGGTCACAATCCTCTTGACTCAACTGATCAACACTGGATATTAATAAGTGAGCTCCTTAAGGGACATTTTATATGTAACTATAACACCTCTGAAACCACATAAGATTCAGTTACAATTTACAAACCCTACATTAAGGTAGGTAATAGTGATTAAAATTAATTTCTTCCTCACATAAGTCCAGGTAATTCACCCTGCTCCCAAAACTCTTTCAGGGATTTAAGCATTATTTGAACCATTCACTTGGACACCTGGATGTGCACATCAACTTCAGGGTGTGAGATGGTGGCCAAGACTTTAGGTGTCACTTCACGCAGAGAAAAGAAGAGATAAGAAGAAAGAGCCACATGGACAGTAAGGTGTTTTCAGAAGTGGCTATGCAAATGAACTTTACTATATGGCTTAATTCAGGCATGCAAGATGCTAAGAATTGCAACCTCTACCCACCAAAATTTCTTACTCCCTTTACAGAGAGTAGGAGAACAACTGCTCAGCCAGAGTCTTGATTTCCCAGATTCTCCTGTGGCCAAAAAATAATCAACGAGTTATGCACAGAGAGGGAAAGAGTACTTCCAGGCCAAGGTAATTCTGAGATAGAAACACCCTATTCACACTTCCCTCTCCCATCTCCTACCTGTTTGTTGACACTCAAGTAAAAAACAGAAGCCAGATGTTATAAAGATGGTAGGGTCACAAGATGGGGAGAATCTGGATCACTGAACTACTGGCTGGTAGAGAATCTTCTGCTAATTAGAAACTCACAGTTTAGACTTTATGTGTGGAAGAAATGAACTGTTGTGCTTAACCTGTTTAGCCTCTTAAAGTGTACATTCCTAGGTATATCACCCTATCCACAGTGCATTGTAATTATGGTTATAAGGTAGTGTTCAATATTATGAACACTATAGAATATTATGTCAATTTCTCACTAAATCTCTATACCTTCAATATCTACTGAATTACCTACTACCATTGTAGGTTCTGAGTAAGCTCTGGGTGAATTTTTATTGGGTAAAGGCATACATAAACACCTTGGGAACACAGCGAAAATAGTATTTAATTCAACCTGAGAACATATTTCATTTTCAATCCAAGGTGATGTGTGTTACAATATTGTATATAACATTAAGTATTAATGTTCCACTGGATAAATTTTCTAGCTTATCTTAACTGGAACTTTTGGTTCTGTCCTGCACTGCACATTCAAATAGTGTTGTCTGTGCAGACTAGATGGACACCTCATATATTCAATAGAGGTTGCCCAGGAGTCAGAAAATTTATGAAGAGTGACTTCAAGGAGAAAGATCAACTTACAGGTAATGTGGGGCTCTGGTTCAGAACCCAAAATGGTGACTGCATGGAAAACAGAGAGGCTTTCTTCAAGCTGTCATTTAAAAATATCTACACTGTTCCTGTGACAGCATTTCCCACCAACATGGAAACCCAGAGGGCTGATAATTCTTAATGACAAGGTGAGTTTCCAAACAGAGCCCTTTCTTCATAAATGGACCCATTAGATGAAAATCTGGGTTGGCCAGCTACCAGCTCAATTTCTGATAGCCCTTCCTTTTTAGCAAAACTTTTCCTGTCTTGAAACTTCACAACCCAAACAGTTCAAAGCATTCTCCTTAGCACCCAGCATCATATTTAGATGTGTCTTCGATGCTTGTTTTTTCTCCCAGAATTTATGAGTCTTGAGGATTGAAACTGGTCTCTTACATACCCTTAATTTTTCTCCCCAAGCTCACATATAGGACTTCTCATATAACAGCCAATACATGACAGTTTTGAACATGGAATAAACTGGTAGACTTCGTTTACAAAAGCACTGCAGGAGGAAAAACTCCATCCAGTAATGGGGTGGGAAGGAAAAACAAATTAACGGTGAAATCCTGACGGAACATGTGAGTCTTTGAGTTGCAACATCTTGGAACAAGCTGTGGGTTGGGTGTCAGGAGGCTTGGACTCTGATCCCAGCTTGGCCACCAACTGAGTGACGTTGGGTCAACCAGTGGACCTGGCTGGGTCTCAAGGTCCTCTTTTTTCCAATGATGGAGGAGGTGACCTCTGAAGACCTCTCATGATCCACAGCCCTCTTCTAGAGAGAAAAAGGCCACACTTGAAAATTAGACAGGACCCGGTGGTAGCTTCTTTTTATTTTATATAACAATCTTACCTGAATAGGAAAGATGAATGTGAGCCTTTTGAAATAAGGTGAATTGTCATTGTGCAAGTGGGAAGTCTTTTGCAATTCCCAACTTGACGTTTTCAGTGGTCCAGGAGAGATGCAGAGATTGGAGTCCACTGAGGCTGCCTGGCATCAGGGGAAGAGTGATTGCCTACTAATGTACAATCAGAGTCTCCTTTTCTAAATTTTTTTAATGTTATTTTTTTAGTTGACAAATAAAAAGTGTGCACATTTACTTTATGTAACAAGAGGCTTTGAAATATGTATACATTGTGAAATGACTCAATTAAGACCACATATGTTTTAGTGTTGATAACATTTAAAATTTGTTCTCTTAGCAATTTTCAAGCATGCTCAATAATTGTTAGTATTGGTTATAGTCACCAGGTCCTAGAGTAGATCTCCTGAGTTTGTTTTCCCTGTATAATTGAAGTTTGGTATCCTTTTAACAAGGTTTGTTTAATAATAATCTGCCTGGCAAATGGGTCTCCTTGGTTGGTTGCATTGACCAACCAAGTTTGAAATCCTGGTCCAGGTTCAGCAAAGCAATAAAGCTTGTCTGAGAAATGCAGGGGCAAGAATCCTTCATCTTTCAAGGGCAGACAAATAAAAGCGTTAGGGCTTAGATGTGATTTGTTTCTAAAGAGTCCATGTGTTGGGAGCCTGGTCTCCAGTGTTGTAATGTTGAGAGTTGGTGAAATTTTAAGAATTGGAGCTGAGTGAAAAATGGTTAAGTTAGAGAGAGCACCAGAAGAGATTGGTGTAATTCTGATGGAATCCCAGTTAGTTCTGGCAAGAAGGAATTGTTATTAAAAGAAAAAAATCATAGTGCAATGGTGGCTTCTACCAGGGCTGGCCATGTCACATCTCCATCTTACATATGCTCTGACATGATGCCATCCACCCCCTGCTGCAACGTAACTGGAAGGGCCTCACCAAAGGCCAAGCAGATGAGACTATGGGGTTTGGGACTTTTAGTCTCCAATACAATGAACTAAATGAATCTCTTTGCTTTATAAAGTACCCAGTCTCAAGCATTTCATTATAGCAATAGAAAATGAGCTAATACAGAAAGCTTGCGAACAATGGTAGGAAGCCCCCAAAACTCTAAAAGGTGATGTAAATGTAGGTTCCCTGGGATCAGCAGTCGTCATCCTTTACGGCTTGACCTTAGGAAGCTACTTGAGAGTTGAACTTGGCTTAACAGGAGCAGGAATTGTTGGGCTGAAGCAGGAAACTCAGTGAGAGAGGCCCTGGTGCCTCATGGACCAGCAACTCTGCCTAAGCAGTTCTAGAGAGGAGCACATTAAGGCAGTCTCAATAAAGTGTCAGATAGTAGGACTCTGCCCTTTAGAGAAGTCCTTTCTGAACTATATTAGCCCCAGAGTTTATGAAAATTTCAGAGAAGGGCGCCAAAAGCACGATACTAGATGTACATAACCCTCCTCACCATGGCCACCCCACTGCTGCTGCAGGCTCTCTTTGCTGTTACTCAAAAACAGTAGACACACTCCTGCCCCAGGGCTTTGCACTGTTGGTTCCTTTTTTGGAATCCTCAAAATGCACTTACTGACTCTTTCACCTTCTTTTAGACTTTGTTCAAGTTGTACCTTTTCATGTGGCCTACTTCAAGCATGCTATTAAACACCCACAGCAACCTGCCCCACCCCACTACCAACTGCATTCCATTCTGACTCTGCCTAACCCAACTCTATCTCCTCTTTCTGGCATAGAACTCACCACTTTCTAACATGCATTATAATATTTGGTTCAAGCTGGGTGTGGTGGCTCACCCTTGTAATCCCAGCACTTGGGAGGCTGAGACAGGAGGATCACACAGGTTCAAAGCCAGCCTCAGCTACTTAAGCTCTCAGAGACTTAGTGAGACCCTGTTTCAAAATAAAATGTAAAAATAGGTCTGGGAGTGTAGCCTTGAGGTAGAAGGGTTTCCAGGAACCCCAGTACCACCACCACTAATAATAATAATAATAATAATAATAATAATAATAATAATTGGTTCAAAGATCTTAATTTGACAGCCCCTCCTTCTCCAGAATGCATGCTCCCTGGAGGTAAAAATATCTTTTATTTTTTTGAACTGAGTATTAAACCCAGGAACCATCTTTCTACCTCCAAGTTAAACTTCCAGTTGTTTATTTTGAAATTGGTTCTTGCTCATTGCTATGGCTGGCCTCCAACCTGCTTCTCCTGACTCAGCCTTCCAAGTACTACAATTGAGGCATGCACCACCACTTTCTGCTTGAGATATAAATGTCTTGATTTTTGCTATTCACTGATAAATCCCAAGTACCTGGAACTGTCTCTGACAGAGAGCTGGCTCTCAGAAGCATCTGGTAGCCAAACAATGGGATAAATGGGCTTATTAGGAACCATTGGGAGTTTTAATTTTATCTGGAAAATGGAAGCTATTTGATAACACTTCTGGCTGAGGCTGAGCAGTTGATTAGACAGACTTCATATGTGTTGGGCAAATTTATGGCACCTTTGAAATATTTGGAATTATTTGGAAAAAATAAAGGAAAACTGTAGGCATTTGAATTAGATCTTCAAAGATAACTTTTAAATTCAAGAGTCAGTCTCATTCTCTCCATTTTATAGATTGAAAAACTGAAGCTCGGAGTTTAAGCCCACAGTAGATCTGAGGCATTGCTATAAATGATTTAGATGTTTGCATTCACTTACTTAACGCTCACATCGGACATGAAATGGGAAGAGTTAGCACCCCATCTCCCAGGTGAGGAAGCTGAGACACAGGCAGGCACGTGACTTCCCACACTCACGTGGAAGCATCACAGGGACACTCCTGAGCCCCAGCCGTTTCCCCTGTCCTCACAGCCTCTAGCCGTCCCACCAGGACCTCCTAAAGATTTCCACCAAATACAACCTTGATGGGTATCATACTGTAAGTGCTGGAAAACAGTTCCCAACATTTTTATTTTTCATGTTACCAACTTTTCTTCACGTTTAATTTTTTTAAAAATAAAAGACTTGGCTATTATTCAACATCCTCATTTTGAGGCAGACTCTGGGAACTGTGCGTTCCTATGTGCACGTAATTCTCTTTCTGCCATTTCCGTTCGGTGAGGTCTGCTGGGCTGTGGGGTGACTCATGGAGAGCAGCAGTAACCACCCGTCATGAGCAAGAGCATGAAAGGGTTTAACATCTGTTGCAATGCACCTTCACAGAGTGCAGGGCAGGTTCAGCTGCTCTTCTGCTGGGGGAACGGATATCAATAAAACAGATCAAAAAGAAAAGGACTGTTTTCTTTTTCTTCTAAGTACATAGGTCCCCTCACCTTTCACTGCAGGGGTAATAAGCCCAGACAGACCATGAGCAGAGCTAACCTACTACATACACCATTTGGCCAGGATGCTCAGAGGCTACCCTCTCTGAACAGTGCCTTTGGTCATTCTGTGGCCAAAGAGCTGGGAAATAACTATAAAGATTAAATGAAGAATGGAAGATGAGGTCATTCAGGGTCTGGTAAGCAGATGGGATCCCTAGACCAGCACTTCTCTAATTATGTGTATATAGAGAAAACTTGTGTTTTTTTTAATCCTTAGAAGATTAAATTTTAAAAATATACCCCAAATTAATTACCAGGAAAAGTAGAAAGAAAATGAATACAAAAATCTGATTTGTATTGCTAATTGACTGAGTCAAATTAACATTTAATTAATAGGTTTGGTTAAATGATTCCACAAACAAGAAACATAAAATTGTTCTGTCCAGTGTTATTTAAAGTTTCTAACAGCTTTCTCTTCGTTTCTGTATTTACCCCAGTGATGAGTTGTAATCAGACCTGTGGACCACACTTCTAGTAGCTGTTCCCTAGACCAGATGGGGTGGCCTGGGACCTGCACTGGGTGGCAGTGGAGAGAAAAGCTATGACTTAAACATAAATATAGAGCTCAGCATGCAAAGGATACAAAGGCTGTAACTCTGTCCAGTGATGGGTCAAGAGGGGAGTACATCCAAGCAGCACGAGCCAGGATGCCACTAAGCCAAGAGCAAAGAAAGTGGGTAGACAAGCTTCAGAGAGGATTTCAGTATCCCCACACATCTGATCACTGTTTTAGCATCCAATCAGCTAATTATTGGACCTGAGCTCTAAGGAACAAGCACTACTTAAGCTCATTGGAACGTGTGTTTTCCACGAAAGGTGCAACAGTGTCCTCTTTATTCCTTTTTATAAAGTCAGGGTACTGGTTACATGTTTTTGATTATGAAATTCAGCTAACCTATTCTGGTTTCAGTAGAAATTTAGGAATGGGGCACCCATTTGGGGAAGAAAATGATAATTGTATTTGGCTTTGTGTGTATATATGTGTGTATATAGGATTGAGTTCGAACCTAGAGGTGCTGTACCACTGTGCTATACCCCCGCCTTTTTATTATTATTTTTTTTTCTTTTTAGATTTTGAGATAGTCTTGCTTAAGTTCCCATGGCTAGCCTTGAATGTGATCCCATCCAGTACTAATGTAGGCTGTTTACACGTGTGGTGGTTCTTGGTGTACTCATCTTAACGATCTCTTTCCACTCGAGTTGCTGATGCTCTCAATATTTGAACTGATGATTCACTGCTAGTGCCTGGGTTCTGTTACTATCCTTCTTCACACCACCTCCGAGCCAGTACTTTAGGCTTTCCAGGAACTCTTAAAATGGCAGGAAGATGTTGTTTTCCAGCAGAAATTAGAGTTGCAAGGCCTCTTTAGAAACTCGTACTTTTCATTTTGTAGTCTTTTCTGCAGGAGATTGCAGAACATCTTTCCGCAGGATTTCACCAGCTGATATTTGAGAATAGTCAGCCATCCCAATTGTTATTAGCCATAAATCCTAGACAAAAGACAGAACCCTATTTTCCAGCTCTCTGCCATGGTTGTATTACCTGCCTCCTCACAGCATTCCATAAAGGAAAGGTAGCATTGCCTCTTGCCCTGTATTGAGAGTATTATTTTCACAAAACCATCTTTCAGCTTTCAGGCTAGGATCCTCTCAGTCATGTGTCTCAGTGAACATAGATGTTCTCATGAAGAAGAAGAAGAAGAAGAAGAAGAAGAAGAAGAAGAAGAAGAAGAAGAAGGAGGAGGAGGAGGAGGAGGAGGAGGAGGAGGAGGAGGAGGAGGAGGAGGAGGAGGAGGAGGAGGAGGAGAAGAACTCTACATGACCTTTCCAGATAGGCAAGAAATTTTTTTTTTGGTGGAACTGGGGTTCCTGGAAACCTTTCTACCTCTGGGCTACACTCCCAGACCTACCTCCGGGCTACACTCCCAGACCTATTTTATATTTTTATTTGGAAACAGGGTCTCTTAAGTCAGCACGGCTGGCTTCAAACCTGCACGATCACCATGCCCGGCAAACCTGCACAATCATCATGCCCGGCAAGGTAGGCAAGAATTCTGAAGTGAGTTGGTCTGTTGAGTTTTTCAACACATAAACAACTCCTGAACACAGATGGCAAGGAGAAGGGGCTACCCAGGTGACAAGCAACCTTTCTCGAGGAACCGTCTTCAGTGTGGCCACTGCATCAGACAGGTGTATTGACCTTTGTTCATTCCTTTGAAAACCTCTGTTAAGAGCTCTGCTTAGCAACAGCTAAGTGGTGAGAGCTTGACAGATGATCAGGAAGTCACATCCTGAGCTTGGGGAGCTGTAAGGTAGCAATGGATGGTTTTTAAAATGTGAAGGGCAATCGTTCTGGACTGAGAGCTTTTTCCCCTCCCCTCCTCCACCCTGAGGACATTTGGCAATTGCTGGAGACATTTTTTTTTTATTTTATTGACTGGGGTGGGGTGGTCCTACTGACACTTGGAGGGTAGAGAACATAGAAGCTATTAAACATCTGCATTACACTGGGCACACACACACACACACACACACACACACACACACACACTGGATAAGAAAAAGATTTACTCAGTCCATAATTCTAACAGTGAATCATTTTACAAACCCTACTCTGTATCTAAACCACTGAAGAGTAATTAATAATAGTGATGTTGGTTGGTTTGATACACAAATATGGCAGGCCAGTCACCTGAATTTTCCCAATAGATAAAAGTACAATTACAGGACTTGCTTTGATACATAGGAAAATAGCACTAGCTTGGAAATCAGTTGTTGAGGTGATACACTTTACACTCTGGATAAATGTGAAATTAAGTAGTTTACCTTGATGGGGGAATTTCTTTTTTGGCAACCATTGCTGGACTGAGATTTATCGCAGTGATCTCTCTCCTTTCTTGTTTGGTCCCCCAAAGAAGTTTCAGCCTACAATGTGATCCTGGAAGAATATGACACACACTGACAGACCTGCATGTTCACGAGCACACACACACACACACACACACACACACACACACTCATACTCCTAAAACCACTGGACCCTGGCATGGCTAAATTCATAAGTTGAGGCCTGTTGGAAAGTGAAGGCAGAATCTAATATTTTCTGAAAGAAACACAGCTTCATCCTCCCTTTGACTCATAAAATTAGGTAAGAATTTCTCCATGTAAAAACTCAATTTCTCAATAATGTGGGCACCAGATAGCATTTTATAACTCTTCACTCACATGAATAATTTGGTGTTTGCAGGTGTACCTCCTTTTTTATCTTTTTCTTTTCCTGTTTTTCATATGATCATATAATTACAGCTCTTTGTGCCAGATTTGGAGATGAAGATCTTGTATAGCACTAAGAATAAGTAGAACCACTTGTCAATCCATCTCACCCAACACCTGCCATCTAACCTCATTTTTTCAGAACAGTTGTCCATAGCTATAGTTGAATGGAAGTGCAGGGCTTCCTGGGGCTCTTGCATAGTTTATTATTCCCGTAGCAAGGTGTGCCTTCCCAGGCACAGGCTAAAATAGATGTCAGAGGAGAGCCTCATCAATGTCCTTAACAGCTGGAGAGGGGTCAAGGTCTGATATGAACAGCAGGATCTTGCCCTGGGATGTAATAAATTGAATTTTGTAATGAAAATAAAAAGTCTGAGATGATTATTTTGGAAATTATTTTAGGAGTAGCTGTTTAGTGTGGTGGTTATATGAATGATTTCTGAAGTCAGCCTGCCTCTGTTCGACGCATAACTCCGTGGCTTGCTGACTATTTGGACGTTAGCTATTCATTTCAGCTTTCTTCTATTTTGTTTCTTCCCATATAACATAAGAAAAATTATAGGAGCTGCTTCATAGAATTGTGTGAATAGTGAAGTGAGTTAATTTACATATGGGCTAAGAAGGGTATATAAAAAGGCCTCTGTGTTAACTGCTATTTTTAAAGGACAATGTGTGTGTGTGTGTGTGTGTGTGTGTGTGTGTGTGTGTGTGTGTGTGTGTGTGATACTGGGGGTGGAACCCAGGGGCTTTTCTACCTCTGGGCTATACTTCCAGACCTATTTTCTTTTTTCTTTTTTTTATTTTTTATTTTTTATTTTTTATTTTTTTGGTGGTACTGGGGTTCCTGGAAGCCCTTCTACCTCTGGGCTACACTCCCAGACCTATTTTTACATTTTTATTTGGAAACAGGGTCTCCTAAGCCAGTGCGCGCTGCTGGCTTCGAACCTGCGCGATCCTCCTGTCTCTGCCTCCCAAGCGCGGGGATTACAAGCGTGCGCCACCACGCCCGGCTTCCTATTTTCTTTTTTTAAAGAAAGGCAGACTGCCACATGCAGCACCTCATTTGGATATGTCTGGAGTCTTGGAAGCTTGACTACCCTACGTTCTCCTGCAAATGGACCTTGAGAGCCTGTTTGGAGGTTCTAGCAGGGGAGCACAAGTACTCGTATATCCTTGACTGAAGACCAGTCCTCCTCTGTTCGGGGAAGGACGTCCTCTTCAACCAAGTACACAGCTTCGGGAAGGATGTACATGGAGTAGTGAGGGAGGAAGGGACACCCACCTAGCCACCAGATCAGACGGATCAACCCTGGTGATAAATGGGATGACAGATGTTACAGCCAGATAACCCTCACATCCCAAAACTATTTTTATACTTTATTTGGAAACAGAGTCTCACTAAGTTGCTGAAAGCTTCACTCAGTAATTGAGGTTTTGAACCTGTGCTATCCTCCTGTCTCAGCCTCCCAAGCACTGGGATTATAAGTGTATGCCACCACACCCAGCTCCAAGATTGATATTTTCATTTTGTTTTCATTGGAAATTTTTTTTATTTTATTGGTGCATTGTAGTCATACATCTTAATAGGATAAAAGACTTGTGTCGACATACATGCACATATCACCCAATTAGCCCTTACCCAATCCCCACCCCATTTCCTCTCCATCCCTCCTACCCATGCTTGGCTTAGTGATTGGCTTTGATTTTTTTGTTTAAGTACATCATGTGCTTTATAGAGTTTCCCTCTTCCTCCTCCTATCCCCTGGGTTAGGTCACCATATTTGCTCCTCTATAGATCTCCTTCTTCATCTAGAGTTCCTCTTGCTACCTATTTCTCCCTAGTATTCACATGTTAGGGAAAGCATCTGATTTCTTCTTTTTTGTGACTAACTAATCTCACTTAGCATAATGTCCTCCAGTTCCATCCATTTCCCTGTAAATGATATAATTGTGTTTTTCTTTCATTTCATAAAAATTCAAATGGCCAATAAATGCAAGAAAAAATGCTCAATATTATTAGCAATCAGAAAGATGTAAATCAAAACTACCCTGAGATTTTACCTAACTCCAACTAGAATGGAAATTATTCAAAACACAAACAACAACAAATACTGGTGAGGATGTAGAGAAGTGGGAACTCCTAAAACATTGTTGGTGGGATTGCAAATTAGTGCAACCACTTTGGAAAATAGTATGGTGGATCCTCAGAAGAATGGGAATGAACCTACCATTTGATCCAGCAATACTACTTCTGGGTATATACCCAAAAGATAGGAAACCAAACTACCAAACTAATGCATGTGTATCTATGTTCATAGCTGCACAATTCACCATAGCCAAACTATGAAATCAGCCAAGATGTCCATCAACAGATAAATGAATTACAAAACTGTGGGATATGTATACAATGGAATAGTTGTTATTTTAGTAACATAGCTTCCATTTCTAGTCTGAATTGAACTAAAAGCCAGAACTTGTTGATCAACCTCCCTACGAAGGACCAAATAATGAGAGTTGGGGCTCTCCCTCCCTCTGCTCCAAAGCTCTGGGGTGGCCCTCAGAGGAAACAATTGTCTCTTGAGCCTGGGCACAGCATCAGGCTCTTGTGTAGTTTATCATTCCAAGTAAATGTTAGTTAGCTCCAGTTCACAGATGAGGAAACTCATGCTGGGTGAACTTAAGTGACTTGTCCAAATGCATAGGACTAGTAAGAGGTGAAACCATGTTTTAAAACTATGTCAACATACTTTCAAATTGCAGTCTTTCCATCCAGTTTACAGTCTCCAGACCGACACACAACTTACAAAACACCCCACCTAGGAAGTCGATGGATACAGACAGGATCATGAGGATTTTGAGAAAGAGTAGAGTAGATGACGACATTGACCACAAGCAAATAAAGCCATCATGACATAGGGACAGCAGATTAAAAGCACATGATCCATTATCCCCATTGGACCACTCCAACTGAGCCATGCCAGTGATAAAAATATAGGTAGAATAATTGTTCTAGAAAATGCCCAGCAATCAGAGAGATGCAAATCAAAACTACCCTGAGATTTCACCTAACTCCAACTAGAATGGCAATCATTCAAAACACAAACAACAACAGATGCTGTTGAGGATGTGGAGAAGTGGGAACTCTAAGACATTGTTGGTGGGATTGCAAATTAGTGCAACCACTTTGGAAAACAGTATGAAGGATCCTCAGAAGAATGGGAACAAATCTACCATTTGATCCAGCAATACCACTTCTGGGTATCTACCCAAAAGAAAGGAAACCAAACTACCAAACTAATGCATGTGTATCTATGTTCACAGCTGCACAATTCACCATAGCCAAACTATGGAACCAGCCAAGATGTTCATCAACAGATGAATGGATTAAAAAACTGTGGGATATGTACACAATGGAATTTTACTCAGCCATCAAAAAATACTCAATTACAGCATTTTCAGGGAAATGGATGGAACTGGAAGACATTATGCTAAGTGAGATTAGTCAGTCACAAAAAATAAGAAATCAGATGCTTTCCCTAATATGTGAGAGTTAGGGAGAAATAGGCCATAGGAGGAACTCTAGACGAAAAAGGAAATCCTATAGAGGAGCAAACAAGGCAACATAAAGGAGGAGAAAGGAGGGGAGAAGAGGAAAATCTCTAAAACACATAATGTACTTAAACATATCGAAGTCAACCACTAAGTCAAGCAAGGGAAGGAGGGAATGGGGTGGGAATTGGGTAGGGGTTAAATCAGTGATGTGTACAGGTATGTACACACAAGTTTTTACCCCAATATGATGTATGAATATAATGCACCAATAAAAATTTTAAAAAAAGAAGATGCCCATCTTTGAACACATGAGTCTAGCCCCAAACAATTCACAACCCCAGTCTTAAGTTGCTCCTTTGCAGTTCCATCTGCAGACCCCACGTGAGACCTGGCCTTGCACAGAGCCAAAGAGCGAGCAAGTGGTCCAGTGTAGAAAATGACATAAACTTCCCACAGAGCCAGAAAGGGGAAGTGTTGTTCTTTTTAACAGCTGAAATATCCTGCCTCAGGCCCCGGGGATGGCATAATTGGGGCCTGTGTGGTCTAGCAGAAGGTTTCCTTGGCCGTCTCAGGAAGAGAGATGCTAAGTCTCGTCTAAGTCACAGGGAGAAGCGTGCAATTTCCCCCATGTGTCCTTCGGCTGGGCTGTTTCTGTAGCCAGCTGAGCAACAACTCAAAAACAGCCCCACTCAATGAAAGAGCTTCCCAACAAGTAACCTATAGCCTGCCTGGGGCTCTGGCCCCCCGAGCCAGAACCCTGGCTGGGAATGAATGAGATACCTCTCAGCAGCATTCCAAGTTGGAAAGAATCATTAAAAATGTGGCTATAATTTCTCTGCAGAAAAAAAGACACATTCAGGGTCATTCTAAAATAGTCTTTGCAGGGACATCTGTTCCTGTGACAGCTTTGCTAAACTAAGTAAGTCTGCAATGCTCCTGGTTTCCTGTCAAGTTGATCAAAGGGCGTCTGCCTGTGGAATAATACACTTGAGTAACAAATCCCCGGCAGGTCTGCAGATATTAAATTAGAGGCAGATCAGGTGGGGCTGGGCTGGCAAGGGCGACACGTGGCTGCGCTAATGGCTTTCTTACAGCTGCCCAGGCTGGAGGCTCAGGGCAGAGGTGGCTAGGGGGGACTTTAACGCAACTGATAGCATCTCCCACTTCAGCCAGGGAGAAGATGACTCACCAGCCAGAGACTCATTAGCACAGGGTCACCCAGGGACTGAGCAGTTCCTTTCAGAAGAAAAGAGATACAGACACCCAGCACTCTCCGTGCATTTCAATAACTGCCTTTCAAAGAGGAGAAGGAACTGGCTCTGCAAAACCAGGAATGTACATTCGCAGAAGAAAAGATGTGTTGCTGCTAATGAGGAATGTTTTCACTGATGTCGAATAAGACACGGGGACTTGAAAATTCTGGTGTCAAGTTGGCTTTCTCGTTGTTACTCTGAGATGCTGACCGCTGGCCCGCATGTATGTACAGTTCTGCACCTGTGTGTCCAGCAGGATGTAAGACACCAAGTGACGTGTGTATGTATGTTTGTGTCACTCTGAGCTGCATTATGATATATAATCACATCATGCCAACAATATATATATATATTACATCATATGTATGATGTATAAAATGATATATATGATATTTAAATACATACTACTTAACATGTATTTAATAAATTTTATTTAATATTATTTAATATGTATTTAATATGTATAAATACATATTATTTAATATTATCACATCATATATACACATTCATTTGTGTATATATGATGTGATACACATTTATATATCATATATGTACATACAGATGTACATTTATGTATTTATATGTAATTTATGTATTTATGTATTTATATGTAGTATATATACATTTATATACTATATATACATATATATAGTATATGTATATATAGTATAGTATATGTATATTATATATACATATATACACACATACCACAAACATATATATATTTCTCATTATATATAGTAAACATGCAAGACCTGATTCTGCAGTAACTATTTTCCTTGTTGACATTGATGCCTCTTATGCAATTGTGAAAAAAAATACCTTTGTGTTAGAAGCATCTGCCACAGGATCGTGCTAATAATAAAAGACAAAACTCCTCTTTCTATGATGAAAATGGCATGTGTAGCTAGTTCATCTTCCCGAGCTGGGTATCCCTCACCGTATGGCCCTCTCTTCATAGCAGCTGACATTTGAGACCTGCCTACTCCACACCACCTCTCACTTGCTGTTGGTGACACATGTTATGTCTGGATTCCATCCTGCCTTTCTGATCACTCCTTCCAGACCTTTCTTCTAGGCCTCACTCTCTGCATTTCTTAGAGGTTGGTGGCTTTCTGGGTTTGGTGCAAGTCTTTGCTGCACTTCTTCTGCTGCATTATTTGGGATCATGTTCATTATTTTCAGTTGCCATCTCTGCACCCATGAATCTTCTATTACCCTCCAGACACATCCTTCTCCTAAGCTTAAGTCCCAGAGCTAACAGCCCATGCACAGTCCCCTGCTGCATCCCTCAGGATCCTTCCCCTTTGCTCAGATCCCCCTGCTATCCTGAATTCCTATCACCCTCAAAGTCATCAAAAAGTCCCAGGAAGGATTCTGGATCCCGTCAAACTGAGTCTCGAGTTTTCTGTGTTTCTAACGTCAGGTATATCTGTTCCTTCTTCCCTCTCCTCAGTGTGATGCCCTCCACAGTGTCTGCCCCTCTCTCCTCCCAACATACTGTCATCTCAACAAAAGACCTCCGTGACTCTAACTTCACTGCCTCCAACACTCCCTCAAGCACTTTATGACATGCAATCCTGATCACTCTTACTCAGCTCTCTGTAAAGTTTTCCAGATGCCTGGGCATCATTTCCAGACAGTGTGGGCCATCATATGGGGATAAGTAATCTGTTCCCTGTATTGTGTCCATGGCAACCATTCATTGATGCCATTGCTGAACTATAGACAAGCTCAGCCACTTACAGTTCTCCCGAATTGCCAGGCCCTGTTTCACCCCACTTTGCTTTTACTTAACCTGAAATCCCCTTTAGTATTTCATTCTCCTTCATTTTCCAACCCCCGATTTCTCTTTCTCATATCTTCTCTCCTGTTTCTCCTCATCTGAAAGAATTGTTGTCTTCTACGTCCTTCTTGAGTTCTGTCTCTCATTGGAGAGTCTATCAACTTCCAGTGCACCTGTGTTCACACCTGTGGCTCTGCAGCATGCTAGCTGTGTGATCCTGACTAATTATCCACCTTTCTGGGCCTCACTTTTCTTACCTATAAAATATCTTTGGCAATATGTGCCCCAAAGTTCTGTGCTCCGGGTTCAATGAGTCGGTCTGTTTAAAGTTCCTAGAACAAGCCAGGAATGGTGGCACATGCCAGTAATCCTAGTACTTGGGAGGTTGAGAGAGGAGGATCACAGGTTCAAGACCAACCTCAGCAACTTAGAAAGATCCTATTTAAAAATAATTATTTTTAAAAAGCTAAGGGTGTAGCTCCGAAGAAGAATGACTGGGGATTAAATCCCTAGTACAGAGAAAGAAAGGAAGGAAGAAAGAAAGGAGGGAAGGAAGGAAATAGAACAGTATCCTCCAGAGTGACTAACATACAGTAGGTTATCAATAAATGTATGATTAAATAGGTAGGATAAGTCAATAGACACTGGCTACTTTTGTTGGGCATGCCTGGTTTCTCAGGGCTACTATTAAAAAACGTATCACAGACCAGGTGGCTTAACACAACAGAAATTTATTTTCTCGTAGTTCTGGGGACTGGAAGTCTGAAATCCAGGTTTTGGCAAGGTTGGTTTCCTCTGAAGCTGCAGATAGATGCCTCTCTTCTCCTCATATCCACACAGCCTTCTCTCTCTGTCTGTGCCCTAGCTTCCTCTTTAAGGACACCGGATATATTGGATTAGGACACACCCATGTGACCTCATTTTACCTTGACTACCTCTATAAAAGCCCATCTCCAAATATGGCCTCATTCTGAGGTACCAAAGATTAAGATTCTAATGTATATGATTGGGGGGAGACACATACAATTCATAATTACCCACATATCTCAACTTCTGCAGATGTTTTGTTATAATCCTTTCTTCAGTAAACAAAAGTGACTTAAGATGCCCCAATTGTGAAGGTATGGGAGTGTACTATCTCAGTTCAGACTTTAACATGTTCTGGGATCTGGGGTGAGTCCTGCCACAGGACTCTGGGGCCTAGGGTTGCCTTTCTCTAGACAGAAGCTACATTCTAAAAAATAAGTAAGACCCTTCCAAATCTGACATTCCCCGATTGTATGTGCATCCAGTAACCAGAGCTCTGAAAGGCGAAAAAATTTCCCTTCCTCCTCTGGTCTCCTGGGTTTCTTGTAGTACCAGCCCACATTGAGTAGGGAGGACCTTCCTTCCACATATGCAAAATGAACCTTCCTTACTTACCAACCTCACTCACTCCAGGAATTTTGAACCCACTCCTATTTACATGTGCTTGGAAAATAGCACTGAATGAAAACTGATTTTTCTTTTTTTCCCATTATAAGGGTTATTTTTTAATTTATTTATTTTTATTTTTATGTGGAACATACTGAAAATGGCATACATTCAGACTATGCTTGGTACCCTCCTCCCTCACTTCCCCTTCCTTACCTCCCAACAATGAGTGTCCAGGTTAACCATGCTATATTTATATTTTTACACAAATTTGGATGTAGCTCCTTCATTAGGTAGAATGGAAGGATAGGAAAGGAAGAAGAAAAATGATTTTTTCTATAATATATTCATGTTGTATTTTTATTATATGCAATTGGAAATTTATCTTCATATTTTCTACTGTAGGCAAATACAAGTATATAAAATTAACATAACTAAGTGTCTTATAGGGCTATATTTTGAATTACTAATGCATTATTATCCTTCTAAGTGCTTCCCCTTGGGCGTGGTCACTGAAGAAGTTGACTTTCTAAGAGGAGATTAGGTGTACCCTAAGTCCACAAGGAGGGACCAGGGACTGGCTGCTCTGAGCTCCTCCCAGCCTTCTCCCTATGTGTATTCTTTATAATAAAAATTCTGTATCCTTTAAAATAAAAATTTTAATCAGCTGCTGTGTTGCTTTCCTGAGTTGTTCTGGAAAATTATGGAAAAAGAGGGGTTTGTGGGAACGCCTGAATTTATAATCAGTAGGTGAAACTACAAGAAGCCCAGGAACCCCAAAGTGTGGCTGGCGTCTGATATGAGGGCAGCCTTGTGGAGATCAGGGGCTGTCTTGTAAAAATCTAAACCTTTAACTTATAGAATCTGACAGTAATTCTGAGAAGTTAGCATCAGCACTGGATTTCAATCCACCCTTTTGGGATGAGAACAGGACAGGGACTGCCTATGCCCTAGCTGTATGGGCAGTCTTCTCAGCAGGTCAGGGGCTTCTTCCTTTAGGTTCCACTGTACTCTGCCTGACTTGTGCCCTGGCACTTCAGACAAGCCTAGGGACTCATTTGTTTACATGAATGTCTCTCCCACAAACCAGAGGCTACTCTTAGAGAGGGGCCAGGAGACAGGTTCAGATTTTATGGAAACTGAGCCTGCCTTTAAAGTGTGGGTGGATGACTCTTTCCATATAAGGATTTTACAAAAAACATTGGACCCTGTGCACACATTCCTGGAGCCTCTGTCCAGGCCTTGGAAGAGGCCAGCAGGGCCACAAGCACCCTAAGCTTAAGGGTCATTAGCTTTACAGCAAATACACTCTGACCAGGATTGCATGTAATTTCCTGCCTGGCATCTGGCTCATGATGGACACGCAGAGCCCTTTTATAAATGAATAAAAGGCTGAATGGTCCAGCCACAAACACAGATCCAAGTACGAATATGGCATGTCTCAACCCTACATTTAAAGGATGATTTGATTCCTTCTATTTAGATGACAAGGCTCTGTTTCTTCCTTTGAGGACTGACCTCTCTTACTATTTTTGCCTGAGTTTCTCAAGTGGGACTTAGAAAGATTTATAGGCTGTGAGTACCAGGTCTAAATACACAGAAGCTGGGAAATTTGCTCATCTGCTATTTGCAACCAGATTAGAAAAATCCCCCAAGGAACGTGTGTGTTTTCATCTCAATGTTAAATCACAAAAGAACCAAAGAAATAGAGTTAAAAATGCAAATCAAGGGTCCATTTTAAGCAGAGCGGGACTTAAGGTCTCTGTCTCAGAGCCTAAAACTTTCTCTCTATGGAGGAGAATACAAGTCATTAGGTTGCCCCACCAGTTGCTGGGGCTTGGGATCAAATAAAGCAGCACACTCACAGTCACCCAGTGCTGAGAAACCTGTTCTGTAGCACACCATATTTCTCTAGCCACATTGAATTCTAGAACTTGAAATAGATCTTAAATTCACCCTCACTTTTCCTTCCTGTTCTTGATGTCCTGCCTTGGACCCCCAAAGAGGAATAAGAGGGTAAAGGGTACTGTGCAGTCCGACTGACCTGACTTCCTCTTGTGACAGCCTTTTGTGTGCCATTTACATCATTCCAACTTCTCCAGGCTCCCTGCATGGATAAGAGCCCAGCATCGAAGAGCTCCCGCCATCTTGACATTTTCCCACACTCTTGGCACCATTTCAAACTTATTTTGTATAAAATAGACATTCCATGTTTTTATCTCAGGTAGCTGAACAGCAGCATTTGAAAAGTTATTTGGAATGGCTAACCTAGCTTTTATTTCTGGCTTTGAAATAACACTTAGCTGTCAACAAAAGAGGTATGAAAAACTCTCTTTCTCTCTGTCTCTTCCTTTCTCTCTCTCTCTTCCTCCCTCTCTCTCTCACCCCCCCAACCTGGAAAACCAGAGCTGCTCACAGACACTCAGAACACCTGGAAGGTTCAGTAATGTGTCATAAAGTGTCCAATGAGGTAGATAGGTTATTCTCAGATATGGGATCATGCATGCAAAGATAGACACAAGGTCAAGTAAACAGCAAATGAAGAGCTCATATTCAGGAGAGAAGATGATCTCCCTAGCAAAGTATGAGACTCCTTTTACCAGGGTTCATTTTCAAATAGAAAAGATGCTAACTGAACCATCAAGCCCCAGACGGAAACAAGCTTAGGTCTTTTCCCTAGCCTCCCTTTCATGCCTCTGCACCTCCTCCCCAGGCAGAGATGATGACATGGTCACTGTGCAAGGGTCACTGGGAGTTCAGAGCAGCCTGCAATCTTCCAATTCACAGCAACAAGAGCTGGATGCACTTCAATTAGGTCCACGAGACGATGAAGTCATCCTGGATCCTGGTCAGCTGATTAAAAATAATCACAGTCCATTTTCAGAGAACTTGAGTACTCAGAGGGTAGGGAAAATGCTAATCTTTTTTATATGATTGTCTTATTGCAACTATTCAGAAGATGGAAAGGAAACTAACCATTTTCCAGAACTTACTATTGACTAGGTACCCTGCAAGCTGCTTTTTCTATGTTATTTTCTTCAATCCTGATATCGAGTCTGGAAGGAAGACCCATTACCTCCATTTTAGAAATGAGGAGACTGCAAAATAGGGCATAAAAGCTTCAGGTGGCTTCCTAAACCCATACAGCTGTAGAGATCCTGGATCTGTTCAACTTGGAATCAAATATAACCATGGACTCGAGTCCACATCCTTCTCTGGAGCTACCTATGGTGTACTTCCTTCTGGACCTGGCTTTGGACAGAATCTACTAGGCATGGTCAGGCAGCTCCTGCACCCACCCACGCTAAGAGAAACAGGGACTGAGTAGTGGGTGTCCTGACACGGGGGCCAGGCTGGTGCAGCTTGGTCTCCACCAGGATTCCCTAAGTCAGCAAAACCCTGGGCTGTCCTCCAGGCTAGCTGACATCACTCAGTCCTGCAGACACGGCTGTGCGTTCCTCATGCTCTGCTTAGAGACACTGGCTGCCAGTCGTATGCTCACTTACCACTGGCTGTAGGTTTCTATTCATCTCACATTTGGGTAACATGTTTGCTATGCTTTGGATCCTGAATGTCTTCCAAAGGGCATTTAGAACATGGGTCCCCAGTGCAGCAAGGTTCAGAGGTGAGGCTTTAGGCACTGATTGGATTGTGAGAACTCAGTCCTTATCAGAGGATGAATCCACTGATTGCTTAGTGAACTACTAGGAGGTAGGACCTAGTTGGAGGAAATAAGGTAACTGAGGGTGTATTCTAGAGGTGTTTATCTTCTCCCCAGATATATTCTCATTCATTCTCTCTCTCTCTCTCTCTCTCTCTCTCTCTCTCTCTCTCTCTCTCTCTCCTCTCTCCTCTCTCCTCTCTCCTCTCTCCTCTCTCCTCTCTCCTCTCTCCTCTCTCCTCTCTCTCTCTCTCTCTCTCTCTCTCTCTCTCTCTCTCTCTCTCCTATCTCTATCTCTATCTCTATCTCCATGTCTCTTTCTTTTCTAGCTGCCAGGAGCTGAGCAACTCTCCTCTGCCACAAACTTCCACGAGAATGCCCTGTTTCATCTCAAGCCCATGGTGATGGAGAAGACCAACTATGGACTGGAATCTCTGAAACCACAAGCCAAAATGAACCTTTCCTCTTCCAAGTTGTGCTTGTTAGGTATTTTGGTCATGGTGATGTAAATCTGAGTAATGATGCTTCTCAAGGAAATAGACAAAAATGTTCTCCTATAAGAAATGTGACCTGGGGCTTCAGTTTCTGCCTCCATACCACCCACACTGTTCCTTCTACCTTGAACACCATCCAGAATCTTCTTCCCATCTACACATAGTCTTGTCTTCAAGATTCTGGTCAAGGTCCCTTCTTTCACAGAATCAGACCTGAACCCTGCAGCCGATGTGGCCTTTTCGCCTCTGATCTCTCACCTTCAAACACAGTGGTATTCACCACATGACCTTGTCTCCTTGGTTTATTCCTGGGAGCTGGGAATGCTCTCCTGCCTCTTGCTTTTCCTGTGCCCCTCACAGATCCTTAAAGATCCTACCTGAGCATATTGAAAGCAAGGGCTATGTGAGAAAAGACCTGCTTGTTTTAGTCAGCTCTTTCATCACTGTGATCAAGACCAAGTTAAAGGAGGAAAGATTTAGTTGGGTTCATAGTTTTAGGGTTTAAACTATGGTCAGCCAAATCCAGGGTAGAAACATTATGGCAGCAAAGCATAGGAAAGAGAGAGAGAGACAGGGAGAGACAGATGGACAGACAGAGGCAGAGAGAGAGAGGGAGAGGAGGAAGAGGAGGAGGAGGAGGAGGAGGAGGAGGAGGAGGAAGAAGAAGAAGAAGAAGAAGAAGAAGAAGAAGAAGAAGAAGAAGAAGAAGAAGAAGAAGAAGAAGAAGAAAGAAAGAGGAGGAGGAGGAGGAGGAGGAGGAGGAGGAGGAAGAAGAAGAAGAAGAAGAAGAAGAAGAAGAAGAAGAAGAAGAAGAAGAAGAAGAAGAAGAAGAAGAAGGAAGGAGGAGGAGGAGGAGGAGGAGGAGGAAGGAGGAGGAGGAGGAAAGAGGAGGAGGAGGAGGAGGAGGAGGAGGAGGAGGAGGAGGAGGATGAATTTAAAAGGGAAGGAGAAGACCAGGAACATATAGAGCCCCCCAAGGCCATGCCCCCAGTGACCTATCTCCTCTAGCCACAGTTCACCTGACTAGTTATCACATGGTAAGTCCATTCAAATTATAAGTCCATTAATGGCTTTATCCACTGCTAAAGTTAAGAGACCTAATTCAATGATTTTGCCTCTGAATATCCTTGCAATTGCTAACTCATGAACATTTCAGGGTACATGCCATATCAAAACCATAACATATTAGAATCTTAGTTGTTCCACTTTATTCAAGAGACTTATTCTCTTTGATTCGCAGTGTCTGTGAGTGCCTGCCTCATGGGGTATCATAACCGTCACTTGTGTTATTTGCACACATGCACATGTACACAACAGCCACTCTTTCCTTGTCCGCTCTAGTACCTGGAATGCAGCAGGCCTCTGAGTCATAATCCTCCTTTGGCACAATGAGGCACTGTGTCCTCAGACAACGACCCTGTTCAGCCCTTGCCGATGGCCTCGGCGACCCCCGGAACAGCAACCAGAGGCAGGAAGGAGGTCATGTCCAGTTGCCACATAGACAGGACCTGTGACAGGAGTTTACCCTTGGCTTTAGGGAGTTGACAAATTGGTTTTCTCCTGAAATAAGGAGGCATTAAAGGACTGAGATGCAGTAATCAAAACCATGGGCAACTGAAAAAGCAAAAGTGTTGTTTGGAGCAAGTTCCTGTGGAGGAGGAGAACACCTAAGCTGATCTTATCCATGAAGAATAACCATCTGCTCTTCTCCAATGGCAGAATCTCTAGGAGAAATCCGGTAAGCATTGAGTGCTTTTACAGGGAGCCCAGAGTGGCAGAAAAGGGCCCTGGATGGTCCCAGGGCACTGTATTATCCAAATATAGTGAATCACTAAGAGAAAATAGCTGCTTTCATTGGCTCTACAGGCAATCTGTCCTGGTGGCCATGAGGACCTTGTGACCAGTGAGTCTTCCTTTTCTAACAGGCCTGGTCCCTCTTCAATACTGCTGTCATCTGAGAGAGTATTGATTTCATTCAACAGATTTTTATTCCCCAGCCAAGAGATTTTCCTACATTTCAATCTAAATGACTAATAACTAACAAACAACAGACATTCACACACTATTTTCCTATTCACGGGATGCCTTTGCAGGCATTATTGCATGTAACTGCCCTGTCTTGCTGGGAGGAGAATGCTGTTCTGTTCTGCTCTGTTTACGAGATGAGGAAATGTGTGTTCATTCCAAACCACTTGCTCAGGAAGCACGGAACCCAGATTCAAACACAGATCCTTTGGTTCCAGATATGGTCATTACACTGATTACATGTGTGAAACACCTTTGTTTTCACAGTGTTTTGCCTAGTTCTCCAAATTCTGAGAAATAGCATCTTGGCTGTTTTGATGTGTATGATCCAGGTAAGAGAAGAACTGCCATGGGGCAGGCTCCATCTGTCTGGTCTTTGCTCTATGGGTCCTGAAAATGGGAGGTACTCAGTACACATTTTTTTTTAATGAAAAGTAGAGAGATAATAAATTATTTGTCTCTTATCATATAGCTTCTGGGTTCTAACACCAGGAATTGAGCCTGGTTTCTTTATCTAAGTCAAGTATAAACTGACACTTAGACCATCTTTCCTTGTTTTAGGAAGCAGTACCCACTTTTATAAATTCTCTCAATAAAGAAAACAAGAAAATAAGATTCAGTGTTTTCTTGGATACTGTATCTAATCACTCGAAAATCACCCCAGCTAGTGTTCTCTTTGTGCAGACAAGCAAATCAAATCTTCTAGAAAAAATATATCTTATCTAAAATTATAATGGAGATAATAAAATAAAATAAAAATTATAATGGAGGAACACAGATGAGTTAGGATGCTTGATTGCCATGATATCCATTGCAGCCCTGACATAGAACATGGAGAAAGGGCATTTACAAGTATCTAAAGCCCTACTGGGTCTTTTTACAGTGTTAATCGGTGAGTGACATTATTTTATTTATTTTTAAAAAATATTAACAGATTGGGTAGTAGCATCAGCCACTGCTAAGCAATTAGAGAACTATGAGTAACTCTCAATGCCTGAGGGGCGGCTATGGGGTTAAGTTGCAGCATGCCATGAGAATACAGAGAAAACAGAAATCTCAACGATGCACAACAGTCAGGAAAAGCTTCCCAGAGACCATGGAATTCAAGGTCAGAGAACTGGAGTCATGAAAATCTTCAACTCCTACATCTCCTTCTACCTCTGCTTCTTACCACTGTGCCATGGACCCAGCAAAATGGAATCTGAGTCTGTCTCCTCCATGGGAAGAGTGAGGAGTGAACGAGCTGATCTTTGAGGCCAGGCACTCCATAAGCACACAATAAACGCCACCCAGCATGATGCTAATTGCTGACACCGCTAGCATCCAGGGTTCAGACTTATTATCCTGCCCATTCATTTATTTAAATTTTTGTTTATTTATGTATTTATTTATTTATTTATTTATTTATTTTTGGTGGTACCCACTGGGGATGGAACCCTTCTACCTCCAGGCTATACTTCCAGATTTATTTTACATTTTATTTGGAAATAGGGTCTCTTAAGCTGCACGATCCTCCTGTCTCCGCCTCCCAAGCGCAGGGATTACAAGTGTGCACCACCACATCTGGCTTATTTATTTATTTTAATGTACTTTTATTGGTGCACTCTAATCATAATGAGGTTCAGAGCTATTGAAACCTACATGCACACCGCACCTGGTAAGTTTCCCTCTGAGCCCCCTTCCACTCCCTCCTCTTCCCTATGCATGGTACTGAGACTGGCACTAGTCTTTTCCTACATGCACATATCAAGGGAAGTGTGTCCTTCATCCAGACTCCCTCCCCTAGGTTCCTGCCATCACTTCATTGAGGCTTCTATTCTTTGATTCCTCTTGCAACCCACTTTCTCCCTAGCTACCACATCTGAGAAAAAACATATGACTTTTCACTTTCTTTTTCTTTCTTTTTTTTTTTTTTTTTTTTTGCGGTACTGGGGATGGAACCCAGGGGCATTCTACCTCCAAACTACAACCCCCAGCCCTATTTTTTATTCTTTATTTTGAAACAGGGTCTCACTGAGTTGCGGAGGGCCTCACTAAGTAAGTAGCTGAGACTGTCCGCGAACCACAATCCTCTGGTCTCAGCCTCCCAAATGCTGGGATTACAAGCATGCGCCACCATGCCCAACTTGAATTTTCACTTTCTATGACTGGCTAATCTCGCTTAGCCTAATAGTCTTTATTAACACTCATTTTTCTGCAAATTACTTACTTTTGTTCTCCTCTATAGCTAAGTAGAATCCCATTGCATGTATATTCCATAACCTTATAATCCATTTATTTATCTTTGGGTACCTAGGATGGCTCCATGATTTTGGCTATTGTGAATTGTGCTGTTTTAAACATGCATTTTCATGTATCACCACAATATTCAATTCCTTTGCGAAGGTACCCAGGTGTATTCTACCTGGAACACCATGTGATGGTTCCATTTCTAGTCTTCTGGGGAACCTCCACACTAATCTCCATAGTGGCTGCACAAATTTGCATTCCCACCAACAATGTAGAAGAGTTTCTATTTTCCCACGTACTCTCCAGATCAGAGGATGGAATCCAGGGCCTCACATATACTAGGAAAGTGCTCTACTAGTTTTGTACTACATCCCTGGCACTCCTGCTTACTTCAAAAACAAGTTCAAAGAGGATCTCTTTCTTTTGTGTGTGTGTGGGTCTGGGGCTGGAACCCAGAGGCATTTGACCTCTGAGCTACAACCCCTGCCCATTTTTTATTCTTTATTTTGAAACCAGGTCTCACTGAGTTGCATAGGGCCTCACTAAGTAGCTGAGGCTGTCCACGAACCAGCGATCCTTCTGTCTCAGCCTCCCGAATGCTGGGATTACAAGCGTGCGCCACCAAGGAAGGATCTCTTATGTGGATCCTTTCCCAACTAGCCCTGGTTGCACATACCTGGGTTAGCACTGGGCTCTCTTTGGAGTCTTGTATCAGACTGCTCTGTCCCATGACAGATCTTCCTTCTTGGCAAGAGGTTGTATCTCATGCATCTCGCTATCTCTACTGCCAGCATTGGGCCTTGTGCTTTTTAAGTGTTCTGTGAATAGTTGGCAAACAAGCTTAATATTCTAAGATGAGTAACAAAAAGGACCTTAGTTTAATGAATGTTTTAAGATGAACTGACCAGTGAATTATTCCAAATATCCATTGATCACTTATACATGTGCTCAGCAGAGCATTCAAATTCTGGATCTATGATTCTGTTCATTTCCTTATAAAAGATTCCTGGCTGGGCATGGTAGTGCATGCTTTTAATCCCAGCATTTGGGAGGCAGAGACCAGAGGATTGCTGTTCGTGGACAGCCTCAGCTACTTAGTGAGGCCCTTTGTAACTCAGTGAGACCCTGTTTCAAAATCTAAAGAATAAAAAATAGGGCTGGGGTTGTAGCTTGAAGGTACAATGGCCCTGGGTTCCATTCCAGGTACTGCAAAAAAAAAAAAAAAAAAGATTAAGATTCCTAATTTCATGGAGGAACCAAGAACCAAACAATTATTATATAACAATAATACTATTATATAACAATTATATAATAATACTATTATATAAAATAATATTATTATATAACAAGAGATATAATAGTATAGGGTTCTGAACCCTTCAGATACCCCACTTTCCTGACTAGGAGAAGCCAAGTTGACCAAAACCCTGAGATTGTCATTATCTAAAACATTTCACCAATTACATAAAGCTGCCATTAGCCTGCATGAGGACCATAGGCCTGTCAACCTGTTATTTATATGATGATATATACATCTCAGTCTGTAACAGAAAGAAGATCTGGTAAAGAAGCAAGCAGCATCACAGGCCCAGAGAAGACGTATAAACAGAGGTGTATCAGAAAACAGACTGTATCTGGGAGGGAGAAGGGAAAATGCCAGGAAGATGCCCTGGAGGGAGGAGATGGGCAGTGAGAACCAGCATCCAAGGTTCAGCACACCAAGTACCAGAGCAAACCAGCGGAAGAACATTTGAGATAGCATACTTTCTGTCCCTGTGTCTTGGCCTGGCCCCTGTCACACAGCAGGCTGGTAGGAGGCAGAGCTTCCCATAGGACATGAAGTCTAACATTGGCATCTCTGAAATCTTTCAGCTACAGAATGCAGCTCATGGATGGTGGAAGGTTGGAGTAAAATAGGAGTCAGGCCTGTTCTGGTTTGAAAGTTAAAAATTCCTATGACCTCATGTTCTGGAGGCAGCCATGTGCCCAGGTAAGTTCCCGGGGGTGTGGCCTCTGAAGGCAGGGCTAGCTATTCTTTCTAACATTACCTATTATTTTTGAACTTCAAATGCATGAGTGGTCTGTTTAGAGAAGAGCAAGCAAACAGGAAGACATGACTATCACAATCCGTTCTCTTCCAATTACCTTTCAGAACTTTTCTTGAATGTGCTCTTTCTTTCCTCTTTCCCACCCCACCCCGAAATCCCATTAAGTACTTCAGAAGAAGAACAAACCCTTCTACCCTATTCACTGCAGCACAAGGACCCCTGTGTGAGGGTATTTAAGGATAACGAATCCATGGAAAGTCAACAGAAATATTTATCCCAAGTTTCCTGCATGTCAGGCTATGACAGCTTGCCTTCTGTCTCCAGCACTATGTTCATGTCAATAAATCTGCTAAACTCCTCCACCAACCTGCTCTCTTCCCAAGGCAGAGAAGCTATAAAGAATGGGTGTTCTGTCTTAAAAGAAAATTGCACTAGTCCTTGGGGCACATTTGAAGTGCACCTTGATGGAAAACCATGCCTTTGACAACCTTGTCTGATTATATATTAGTTTAAAAAAATAGGAACTGACCCCAGTATGCAGTAATAGCTGCAATTGTGTGGGAAGCAGGGTGAGATGTGTGTATATAGTTTCCTTGTGGTGTGAGGTGTGTGTAGGGGGGATGTGTAGGGAGTTGTGTGTATGTGTGTGTGTGTAGGATCATACCTTTCTCTACAAAGGTCATGATGTCATGAATTATCCACTTCTCTTCCTAACTTTTGATTAAAGTCAGAGGTCCAGCATACTCTTGAGATGTCCATATTTCTGAGGATGCATTCGGTTGGGGTTGAATAAAGCATAGGCTTTGGAAATATGAAAACCCAGACATATTCCTGCTTCAACCACAACTGCACAACGATCCAACGTGTTATTTAGCTTCTCTGAGCTTCACTTATCATGTGTACACACTGGAAACAATGTGTTAGAAGATGCTGTAGAAGGTACATGAGAGAAAGAAAGAACATTAAATACTCAATTCAGCATCTAGCCCATAATATAGGACTTCACATAACAAGCTGAGAACTTATTTCTGCTTTATCTGCTTCATCTGACACCTAAGACGTATTCAATAGAGCTACCCATTGAGGCAATGATTTACACATTCCTTTTACTCTTGTTGATGGAGAGTATGATATTGACGGAGGTGGCAGAGCTGAGAGGATAGTGAAGAAAGAAAGCCAGGAATTCTTAAGTGCTGTCGCTCTCTTCCAGGGCTAGGAAGCCCATTGATACGTCCTACAGGGGCCTGTCAAGTTCGGTGGATGAGTGGATAAGGCAGGAACTTCATCTCCTCCCAACAATGACTAAAGACACAGCATCCTTTCTCCATGGCACAAGGAAGTGCCCATCCCAATTGTAGCCAACATTCAGCTAGACTGCAACTGAACTTGAGCCAGTCACCCTCTTTTTTTTGGGGGGGGGGTTAGTTTCCCAAATTAAAGAAAAGTCTGAATTAGAATGATCACTTTTTGTACCATTCTGCAGCAGCTCCACGGGAAGGAAGAGAGCAGCTGGGAGGATGGGTGCAAAGAGAGTGGTCCCTTGTCTACAATATCTCTGTGTCTATCTCTTTAGAATACTGAGCTCCTGCCTCTCATAGGAAATTTGATGTGAAAAATAGATGTCATCCAAAGCTAAAATAAAAACTTGAACCAAAACAGGCAAGAGTCCAACTTCCATCCCATTCTAATGATATCATTTCTCCATAAAGCAATAATAATCTATTCACAAACCTATCCAAGACAGCCATTCCAGTGTTCTGAAAACTACTGCGTTTCTTTGAAGAAGAATGGGAACCTATGGTATCTTCATCTAGAGCTGTTCCCATATTCACCCTCAGTCTGTCAGTAGTTAAACCAGGTCATAGAAGGCAGTAAAAACAATAGGCTTCCCTACCACCTCCAGGAGACGTACCAGATTTTTGGTGTTAGTTAAAGAGCAAAGGAATCAGCAGAGCAGGTAGCTTTACTGCCATGAGGGCAAACTCTTTTTTTGGTTGGGCCTTGACAAGTTCCCATGTATCCTGGATTGAACACAAGCCAGGAATGTGCCCAGCAGAGACAAGAGTAGACCATGTTCCTGGCCTTTAGAGCCTGCATGATCTCTTATGCAGAGTTGTGAATGGAGATAAAATCCAGAAAGAAAAGCAAAATACATGGGGGAAAAACCTGAAGATTGAATGTACTATCCCACCAATGTTCGTGCACACAAAATCTTCTCTAGGATGGACTACATTCCGGGCCACAAAACAGGTCTCAGTTTATTTAAGAAGATGGGCATGTTTTAGTAGACTTTAAGAGGATGGACTACTTAAAGTGAGTCTTCTTACAGTAAAAAAAAAAATTAGATATTGCCAAAAGAAGGATATCTGAGAAAATCCTCATTTAGAAGTTAAACAAAATAGAAAATTGCAAGTCAAAAAACAACAAAGGAAAATTAATGAAATATTTAAATGAATAATAATGCAGCATAGCATAATGAAAATGTGTGAAATGCAGCTAAAACATTGCTCAGAGACAAATTTATAGTTTAACTATCTATGTTAATAACCTAAACTTCAATTTTACTAAAGATATAGAAGGGATTAAACACAAATTAAACAGAAGGAAGAAAATAATAAAATTTGTAATATAAATCAAGAAAATAGAAACAGAAAAAATAAAGATGACCAATGAAAACTAACTGTGCATTTTTGACAAAATTGATTAGAATAAGTCTTTAACTAGACTGAAACAAAATAAACAGTACCAGTCGCCAAAAACATAAACTAAAAAGAGCACATCTTTCAACATAAAAATTATAATAGGATATTATGAATAATTTTCTATGAACCAATTAAACAATTTAATGAAATGATACTTTTCTAGAAAAAGCATCCCAAAGCTAACTCAAGAAGAAATAGAGAAATCTGAATCTGCTTAGAATAAGTTATGCCAAGTTATTTCTCTGATGAATCATATATTCATCTTATATTCATTCCATAGGCATATAGAATAAATCTTATCATTAATTACTAGGCAAACTCCACAATCACTAGAATTAATGTAATTTTAAAAGGCACACAGTATTGTGTGTTGACATGGATGGAGTTACCAGAACTCCCTATATTTTGTGATGAGAATGTAAAATGGTACAGGTACTTAGGAAGACAGTTGTGGAAGTTTCTTAAAATATTAACTACATGCTTATGAAACCCAATATCTCTACCTCTAGAACCTATTCAAGAGAAATTAAAATAAAAATCCATGCTAATATTTGTATATAAACCTATATAATATGATTATTTCTAATATCCCAAACTAGAAACAATGTGATTGTCCATTATAGAGTGGATGAGTAAACATTACAGTTATACATTAGAATACTATTCAGCAGTAAAAAGGAACAAAATATGAATGCCTGCTATAACAAAGATACACCATAAAAAATGTTATGGTGTATACTGTAAGGAAGTGTAAACTGTAAGGAAGTTAGAACAAAAGACTACATACCATATTACACATACATCCATATATTTATACATACTATATTTATATGCAATGCCAGAAAAATTAGATTATAAAGAACAAAAAAAAATCACTTTTTCCTGAAGCTGAATTGGAATTGACTGCAAATGGGGCTGAAGGAATTTTAAAGAGTCTTGGAAATGTTCTACAATTGGGTTTGAGTTATTGGTGCACAACTCTATCAATTTTCTAAAAACTCATTGAATTATACCCTTCAATAGGTGTATTTTATGGAATATGAATTACAAATGAAGCTGTATAAAATAGAAAGCAGATTGGCAGTTCTAAAAAAAACAGAAAGAAAAAGAATAATCTCACCTTAACTGCCCCCAAGCTGCACACTTGTCTCTCTAAGGCAAACACAATTCATGTGGCTGAGACCCTTAATATCATCTCATTTCTGCCTGTCCTTTGAGGTCTGAAGCTCCCCTGGTTGAGGAGACTCCCCCGTGCTTAGATATCCCTGAGTTTTTCAATTTATCCTGCTAGGGAATGCTCGCCTCCCTTTGCACCCCATAATTTACACGTTTCAGAGAAGATCTCTTTCCTGTGCCTCTCCTCTGCTACCAGGTCAAAGCTGAGACGATCCACAGATTATCTACGTAATAACATAATAACTATTTTATAGCCTAATAATGTTTTCAGCTGCATGTTTCAAGCAGGAAGTCCAGAGTGCGAGAAGAGTTACTATTTTCTGTTATAAAATTTACCAGTAACATTGAGTGCATTTGACCTAATTTAAGAGAGAAGAAAATGCGTTTTCAGATAAGGCATGTTTCTGTCTTGGCAATGGCAGAGATGCTTTCTGCATTTCCGAATCCCTCCAGGCAAGGACTGGTGTCCGTCAGCAGAGCACTGGCACAGAACTGAGGGTGAATCCAGACCCTGCTGGACAGCTCCACTTCCTGGAGAAAAGACCCTCTGGGAATGGATCCTGACCTTCAGGGAGATTTTAACTACAGGGCCCTATAATCCCAGCATTCAATAGGTAAAACACAGAGCAGAAGCTGTAGGCAAGTGATCAGAGAAGCTTATTTGCCAAGATCTCCATGCTAATATGATATCTGTAGAGATCTTTATGCTAAATTGATAGTCTCTTCAACATGAAAAGCCATCGTCTCTTTTCCATGCAAAGTCCTCAGCCTGCATGGTTCCAAGAGCAGTTCCTGTGCTTTAACTCAAGTCACAGAAAACAGAGTCTAAGTAAAAGTAACCTCATGGAAATTATGATTGGTGCATTACATGTGCTTCATCCAGTCTCCTATCAAGGACATGAGGCTTTAGGAGAGCCCATCTGACTTCAGCACACTGTCCATCATCACCCCAAAATCCCAGTCTCGTCCTACTTATCCAGACCATTCTCTTCATTATGGAAAGAATGGTTTAAAAAATTGCTTGAGGGTTCTCCCTTCTCTGGGGTGTAATCTAGACACCAGTCCTGTGATCTATCAGGCTATTCACATTTGAACCACGGCCTCTGCTGGGTTCAGGTCCTCTGCAGTCCAAGATTAAATGACTTGCTTGTCCCTAATCAAGTAGCTCAAGTCCATGAGTCAGGGCTTGGCACAGGGCTGCAACCAGCAAGGGCTCCTTCCTCTGAAAATGTTCACTGTTTCTTCAAGCCTCAGCTATAGCATAACTTTCTGAAAATTTTCCTAATCGCTCCTGCCCCAAAGTTAGCCACACTTCCTTCTCTTTGTCTCATGAAACCTTGCAGATACATTTCAATGTGATATAATTGTTCACATGTCAATATCCCTAAAAGACTTTTCCAGGGCTGTCACTTTCTTATATGTATTTGGTGTTGCCATGACATAGAGCAGGAAGAAGAGGAAGGAATTGCTAACTAGTGAATAAGAAAAAATTGTGAGGAATGAGGGAGAGAAAGGTACAGTTACTGGAAGCCTTATATCTTAGAGGAAGCATAGAAGGTCAGAAAAGAAGCCTATAGGAAGAGTTCAGTCACAGAGGAGCCCTGGAGGGAGAAGCTTAGACTACCATGTGTGCACTGAAGGCCTCTGGGCCCCAAATGGGATCCCAGATGAATAGTGAATCCAAATGATTGCCCAGTCTGAGACTAAGAAAAAGAGTTGTGTTTGGAAGTAAAGCTTTAAAAATCACTAACCTTGAGATATTGGTATGATAACAGCTTAAAAATCTAAATCAGATATAGAAAGTTATAAATCCAAGATATTCAACACAAGAGCAGGTTTTCTATACTCTTAACACACACACACACACACACACACACACACACACACACACACACTACATGAACTGAGAAAAGAAATTTGCTTAACTATAAAAAATTCACTACATATATATCAAAACATCATGTTGTAGTCCTTAAATACACACACATAATATATCAGAATACATATATGATAAAATTTCCTTATAAAAGCCTTTAGTATTCAAAGATTTAAAAAGTAAACATCAAGAAAATAAGAAGATAAGCCACAGACAGAGAAAAAATATTTGCAAAAGACATACTTGATAAAGAATTATATCCAACATATACAAATAATATTTAAATTTTTGGCAAAGGATCTAAGGAGACACCTCACAGAAAAAGCCATATAAATGACAGGTAAACATATAAAAACTCATTTCACATTATATTTCACTAGGGAATTGTAAATTAAAACAACAATAAGATACTGCTACAGATCTATGAGAATGTCCAAAATCCAAAATCCTAACAGCACCAAATACGAGTGAGGGTATAGAGTGACGGGGACTCTCTTCCATTACGAAAGGAAATGCAAAGTGGTGCAGCCTCTATGGGAGACAGTGTGATGGTTTCTTATAAGACTAAACACACTCTTATTATATGATACAGCACGCATACTCCCTAGTATTCACATAAATAAATCAAACACCTACACACAAAAACCTGCTCATTATTGTTTATAGAAGCTTTATTTATATTGCCAAAACCTGGAAACAACCAAGATGTCCTTCAGTAAGTAACTGGATACACAAACTATGGTACATCCATCCAATGGATTATTACTCAGCTTTGAAGATAAATGAACTATGGGCCAGGCGTGGTGGTGCACGTTTGTAATCCCAATTCTTGGGAAGCTGAGACAAGAGGATCTCAAGTTTGCCCTTTGCAATTCAGTGAGACCCTGTTTCAAATAAAGAATATAAAATAGGGCTGAGGGTGTAGCTCAGAGGTAGAATGCCCGTGGGTTCAATCCCCAGTGCTGAAAAAAAAGAGCTATGAAGCCATTAATAACATAGAAGGAACTTAAATGCATATTGCCAAATTTAAAAAATCTGAAAAGTTACATTTTTATAATTCCAACAATATGACGTTCTGGAAAAGTAAAAATTATAAAGATAGTTTAATATGTGTTACTAAGGGTTGAGGGAAGAAGGAAGAATGGGCCTAGCACAAAGGATGTTTAGAGAAGCAAAACTATACCGTATAATACTACACTTGTGGTCACATGCTATTATACATCTGTCCAAACCCAGAATTTATAGAAGATCAGAGTGAGCCTCGTGGAACTAAGGACTCTGATTGAGAAAAATGCATCTTTGTAAGTTTATCCATGGTAACAAAGGTACTGCTGCGATGGGACGCTGGTGGTGGGGACAGCTGTGCGTGTGTGGAAACAGGTCCCCATAGGAACTTTCTGGACTTTCTCCTCCATTTTTTTCTGTACTTAAAAGTCTTCTAAAAATAAATATTAACTTTTTAGAGTAGATAAAAGAATAACAGTTCATGTAAGAACAAGAAGGAGAACACAGAATGACACTTCTAGAAGCAGTAAGGAGGAATGTGTTCCTCGGATCTACCCTTTCCACACTTCTTCCATAGGAGAGAAGAGGTGCTCCCCTGTCTGATTTGAGACCTGGGGCTTTAAATGCCATTTGTTCAGCTTTTCAACCTGCTTTCTTCTCCATTTTCACCCACCCTCTCAATAATATCTGCAGTTCCTGAGACTTGCTCAGTCTCTAAAGTGCAAACTGCTTTTGATTTGTCTTCCCAGTTTTCCCCTAAAATTAAGCTTTTTCTAGTCTGCTCAATTCAATTATCACTTATCTATCAGCTTTCCCACTTCCAAGAGTCTCTTGCTACATTCTCCTTTTCCATTTTGGCGCTTTCTGTGATTAATGCCATTTTAATACTGTTAAGGAAGAAAAAGAACAGAAAGAAGAAAATATCTGTATTTAAAATCCATCTTTTATGGGAACTCAAATTCAAAAGTCCAAGTGGCCCTGTGTCAAACACTGAGGGGTTTTTTTTCACCTTAAATAATAAGAATCTTAATTCTGAGATGACTATGGGTACTCCTGCATTTTGTCATGGACTTATTTTCCAGGTAAGAACCTTACTGATGCTGTAGCTGCTCAACAAATACTTATTGGTTTTCATTTATTGCTGCTCATAACCGAAATGTTCTTTCCAAATTTCTAGATACACAGATACATAGTCAGATGTAACAAAGAGATCAAGACAGAATCCACATTGGTATACTATGTTTATGCAGGTATATGGGCTCCCTCTGTTTCAAAGAGTCTTGAAGTGTCTCCCACTTCCATGGATTCCAAAGGAGTTATTGCTCAGAACTGCACTAATAGCCCAGCAAAAGAGCTATTAAAAACCCTATTCATTGCTATAAATATGCACCCAACATGGTGAGAGTGGGAATTTGGGCTATCCCTGTCCTGGGTGTCCAAAGCCAGGACTTCAGCTAACCTTCAATGGGATAGGTGGTCTGTACCACCACTGAACCAGACCAGTGATGGGTTCACAAGCTAAGAGGGCGGCATATACTACCACTGTTTCTCAATGAGAAAGTGGCATGTCTCTGACCCTTTTTATAGCTGTAACCAAAATCTAATTGTGCTATTCCTAGCACCTTGATTCTTCCATAAACCTGATCCAAATGCTGCATCATCCACTTGAATTGTTAACAGGAAAGACATGTATACTACTCTCAGAGTCTGCCTGTGCTGCCACACTATTGGTGGCTGTAAATAAAGTTTCCATTTTGAAGGTCCAATCTGAAGTTACTTCCTTATAAACAAGATGGTGTAAGGAGTGCTAAAGCATAGCTAAGTGGGATACAAACATTCATTAAAAGGCCCAGCTCTGTCTGTATTGTTTGACCATTACCAGTCTATCTATCACTGCTTCAGGTATCACCTTTGTCTCTTACCCAACCAGACAACTCCCAAGAATTTGACAGAATACTCAGGCCCCTGGATCTTATCTTCATTGACAGCCAACCTCCATTGCTGAAGAGTGACTTGGAGGCTGCACACAGCTGCTTCTAACTCTGTAATAGAACCAGAGATGAGCATAACATCACCAGTACACTGGTAGAACCATACAGCCTCGGGCTTCCACCAAGAGGTTACAACATAATGGAAGTGTCCCACTTCATGAGACAGGCAATCCATCACTTCTGAAATGTCAGGTACTTCTGTATGCAAGGGCTCTGTCACTTGATTTAGCTCCCAGTAGTCCATCATCATGTTCCAAAAACTGTCAGATTTTTGTACTGGCCACATAGGAGAGTTGAATGGGCTTTGAGTCAAATGTATTACACTGGCTTCTTCAAGATTCAGTATCATTTGTCCAATTTCCTCATGCCCTCCTGGTAATTTGCACTGCTATACATTCACAATTCTTGTGATTTAGGGGAATTGTAAAGTAGTATGATGGGTATGTCCTCTAGTAATAGGCTTTACCACACACACTCATAGCCAGAATTATCTGATAATCTGCACAGTCAGGAGGTACACAGCTATGGGTGATGTATGCATATCATATTGCTTAGGAGGCAAATGTCTAATTCCTAAAATCACAGAGGCATGTCGAGCTGTCACAGCTTTCCTAGTCTGGGAGAAAGTCACAATTGGCACATCACAACACCACTGGGAACATCCAGGCATCCCTTCCAGCTGCCTTTTAGTGTGCTCCTGGGACATTCGGCTCTAGAACCTCTGGAGCCCTCCACACATCTTCTGGCTATGAATGTACATCATCCCATTTCTCTGGCGGGATCCATGCTGTCAGATATGCTGATACCAGGAACCACAGGGGCCCACATCTTCTCCACCCCGAGTTGTTCCTTCGGGGCTGCTCCTCCTTAGGGACCCAGGAGACGGGGGGAACACTCACAGCATCCTGCTAACTTACAGCAATTGTCAGAGACCTGGTCAAGAGCCAGTTATCCTTGCAAGGGCAGTTTCAAAAGTGAGGTTCCTAGGGAGAGAAAAGCACACAGAGCCAATATCCAGAGAACAAATAGCAACTTTATTTTTTGGCTCAGCCCTTTTATTGGGTTTGAGACAAAATGGTGCATGTCCATGACAGCCTTGACATGCACATGCATGGTACATCCATCCTTTCATGAACATGTGCATAGATGGCACACATCCCTGTTGGCAAGAAGTGTGCGTGCACATTGTGTTTCACATAGACCTTGCACAATTGCAGCTGTACAGTATGAGCACACATCTATGTATGGTGTCTACGTGGTCCAGGTGGGGTTATATCAGCACTGCAGGCCTGTATTCCCTCTCGCCCCAACAAATTTGCATTCTGCTAAAATGAGATCTTAAGGGGCAGAGACTTCAGCAAAGTAGTTAATCGAGGAGAAGCCCTTAGGTGCGAGTACGTAGCTCTGCTCAAAGGAGAAAGACGTGAGACAGTGGGGCACCAACTTGTCGAGCCTTTTCCCACACAACAGATATTTGTAATAGTAAGACAGATAAAACTTATCTTTTTTCCAACTTTATTATTCCTTTTATTCCTACTTTCCCTCAAATATGGGCTTTGAAAATGTGGTGTGTTTCGGTAGTTATGATGGGGAAAAGAGCACAACATAGCACCAAGCATGTCCTTGGGGACCCCAGAGAAGCCTGGGTGGACATTCAAGAGGACAGTGCCAGGGCTACTGGGTCACTAGTGCCTCTCAATCCAGGTAGCACCCTCTTATGTCTGGAGGGTCCCAAGTTTTCTTTTATAATAAGTGTCCCAGTCCTTACATGGTGGGAGTTATTAATCCCATTCGGGAATTTGGAAAATGATTGCAGCTCAGCCTCTTTCCATGTCAATTTTATTTAATAATCAATATTTTAAGAATTACATGAAAACAATACATGTATTTTGGAATAGAAGGCAAAAATCACTGCAGTATTTGTAAAGATGAAAGGAATAATTCAGTGAGCCTTTTCATAAACAGTGAATGCTTGGAGCTCTTAACTACCATCTCCTGCTTTCTCCTTCCTCTATGGTAATGTTTCCCATATTCATGTTTCCATCATTAAGCACTTACTGAGCTCTTGACGTGTGCCAGGCACTGGCGGTGATTGAGAGAGATGAAACCCTCTGTTACAACAGTTCGCAGCTGGCCGTGTAAGAGAATATAGCGTGCTGATCCAGAGGAGGATCTGATGCAGGGTAAGTAGCCAGAGAGGAGTCGGAGGGGGAGGCAGTGCTGTGACAGTGATTCAGGAAAGCTTCTGTGAGTAGGTGTCATTTGAGACAGAACCTTAACATTGACAAGGAATATCTGGGAAATTTCTAGGTGAAGAGCCAAGCATCCAAAACTTCCTTAAGACAGGAAGAAGCCCGTGTCCAAGGACAGACAGCCAAGAAGCACACCTGGTGCTAACTTAAGGCATGAGGGACAGGCAAAGCAGAGGAGCCACACTGCATGCATTTGACACCAGTGTCAGAATGGCCTGAAAATTCAGGTTCATCGGCTCTACCTGGGATCTAACGATTCAGAATCTAGGAGGCAAGGGCCCAGGACAGGACTCTGCATGTTAAGATTTTCCAAGGCTTTCACCCATACACACTAAAATTCAAAAATGTTGAAGAAATCTAAGCAGAGCCATTTTTTTTAAACAGAGTAATGTCAACTCTGAGGACTCTTGGAATCTCTTCACAGATAAGACATTGATGATATTTTCTAAAAATCCATCATTCAAAACGTTCCCAGAATTCTTTATGGAATGCTGTGGTCTGAAAGCATGTGCCCCCTCCAAAGTCCAAGGTGATGGCAATGTTAGGAGGTGAAACCTTACAGAAGGTGGTGGGGTCGTGAGGGCAGACCCCTTAGGAATGGGATAAGTGTCTTTATACAAGAGGCCCAAGTTAGACCTTTTTACTCTTCCACCGTCTAAGGACACAGAAGGAGCCATTTATGAAGAACTTCAAGTCTGCTGGGGTCTAGGATCTTGAACCTTCCAGTTTCCAGAACTATGAGATAAAAATGTATGTTGTTTGTAAATTATCTTGTCTATGGTATTTTGTTATAGACACACAAATGAACTAAGCCATTTTTTGCGACATTTCAAGGAACCCTGAGAAGCTGATTCATCTCAGGATGAAATGAGCTGGCAATCCAGATGAACAAACCCCTGTTGTCCCTCTGGGCTGCCATGGAAGCCAGTGCTTGGTTTGTTTCTTTGCATGGGATGAGCGGGCACTGGGACTTGAACGGGCAACAGCTGTTCTCGCGAATTAAAGATCTCTGAATTTAGAAAATTGCTGTGTTCCACCAGACTATCTTCCCAGCTGGTTAAATGAAGACAAACAGAGACAATTATTATAATTTGGTATAGTTGTGGGGGGTTCCCTGCAAAAGTTACAGTATTTCTATATTTTTTACATTAGAGATAAAAAGAGATAAATGCCTTCAATTTTCTTGGAATTTCAATTACACGGCTTGAATTTTCCCCGTGATAAGGGAGAAGTTGAGAATTCTGAATTCAGAGCCATCCTACTGGGTGCTCCAATTTCGGTAATGCAAACAGAACTGTGGTGTTGCAGGAAGCTCTGATCTGCTCTTATCTGCAGCTATGTTAGTAGTTTTTTCACAGTATTTACCAGCTTCTCAGTAAAGGGAGTGACCATGATATCGGTCAGAATGTAGACCTCAAGGTTGACAGCAGAGCTGCTTCCCAAGGGAATCAGTGCTCAGGATTCCAGTTCCATGGATCTCGAATCTGCCCCACAAGAAGAACAGAAGGAAGGGAAACACTCATCAGCCCCAGGAAACCAAGGAAGGCAGTTTAACCAAAGCTCATGGTTAAATCCTGGGATATATCACGAGTTGTTTGCAATGGCACTTTTGCAGCTTATACAGCATTTTTTCTGAGTTTACCTCCTTTGATTCTCAAAGTGACCCTAGGAGGCTGGATCTGCACTGAGGAAGAAAATAAAAGTCCCAGAGAGATTCAACAGCATCTCAGAGGACCCAACCTGCAGGCGACAGTACAGTCTCCATCTAGATCGCCAATTCTCTGGCATATTACATTTCACATAGATATACTACCTGCCAGTCTTGCCGTCCTCCACATCCCAAAATATATTTAACCCCACAGGTAGCCTTGAGGTAATATGGGGATCTCATGGATCTCCTGCTAATTTGGTTTGCTGTCACTGGTCCTAGTTTAGGAGACTAAGCCAATTTGGGCTCAGCTGGGATGATTTTCTCTAAGATTCATTCATTCTATGTGAAAGGACACTAGGTTATGGAGTGTGCACACTACAGATAATGTATTTATGTGCATATGTTTGGTATGTTCATATTCTGGAGTCTCGTCCAGGGCTTCAGAGGCTGTTTCAAGCACTTGAATTCGAGGTCTAAGCATGGACAGATTAACAGACACATCCTTTCACACTACGAGCTGTTCGTGCAGGTTAGACTTGATGGATTCCCGGATAACTTTTGCTCAGCACGTTCCTTCTTTTTTTATGCATACTTTAAAAGCCTCACCCTATGCTAGCTAGATTTACACAAAAGATAGGGGAATAGAAAGCCCCATTTCTGTTTCACAGATTAAAATTGTACATCAAGTGCCCAGAAATGCCTGCCCAGCACACAATTCACGGAAATGTTCCATGTCCCTGGGGTTCACCAAGCGCCCAGCTGGCACTCTTTCCACAAGCAGGTGCAACATGACGGGCTATCAGATGGGGTACTAAGGTGTTTTGGGAGATTGGGGACAAGCACACCCTTCAAGACAGTGTCATTTATACTTGTGACATATACGTTTCCCTCTCATGTGTGCATTCCCTCTCAAAATCAGAGGAATCTTATTTCTAAGAATTCACAATAAAGGAGACTCCAAAGGAAGGAACCTTTGCAAGCAGTAAGCTCACAAAGCCAGGAGCTTTCCAAAGTGGAAAATAATATCAGGGAAGCAGAAAATGAATCCTGGCATCAATCCTGAGAAAGAATTTCAAATATTCTGTGGCCCATTCAGAGGACACTGGAAGATGACCTTGTCATCTTTTCCCCCACATAAGGACCAGAGAAACTCATTCTGAAGTGTGCTGGCCATCGGTGCTTTTGGCATGTCTTGGACACACACGATAAAGGGATTTTGGTTCAGCTCTTAATGAATAGTGGGTAAAAAATAAGGCATTTGGTGCCTTAAAGATATTTACAAGATGGCCAGGCGTGGTGGTGCACGCTTGCGGAGACGGGAGGATCTCGCAGGTTCAAGGCCAGCCGTGCTGGCTTAGGAGACCCTGTTTCCAAATAAAAAGTATAAAATAGGTCTGGGAGTATAACCCAGAGGTAGGAGGGTTTCCAGGAACCCCAGTACCAACAAAAAATAAAAGATATTTACAAGATTGAAGTTTCTAGGGCAGGACAAAAGAGCATCTTCATCTGCTTCTCTTTGCAGGAAGAGGGAAACTCTCAGGTCCTGTTGCCTTTGATGTGAGGCCTTCCCACCAACAGCTTTTGCACAATTGGTGCCTGGCAGAGCTTTTTTGAATGCTATTATAGTGTTCAGAGAGTTGGGAGGATTTTTGAGTTTGTAATGATAGCACCCTGTGCCACTGTTTAAACCAAGAATGTATGCCATACACTTAGCCCTGAAATCCTCAGAACTTCTCCCCAGCCATTGGCCAGCTCCTAGAAGCCCTCCGATCACAAGATGAAGTTTATTTTCAGAGCCTAGGGTGCTGTGGTGAGGATTGAAAGGGCATAGAAATGATTACCAGGGGAATAACTGGAGTGTGTAACATTTAAAAAAAATGGCCCTGGGACATGGCCGGAAATTAAAAAAGAAAGAAAAGAAGAAATATAAGTCCCACATCTTCACAAAGAAGATATTTTTCTTTGCTAGAGTGTCTCAGAAGGATCAGACATATAATTAGGAATAAAAATCATTTCCCTGTCTTTGCCACCTTTTATCTAATTGCTAATTAGCTGGAATATATGCTCTTAGAAGAAAAAAATATGAAGAATGATTGGAGGCCTTTGGATAAAAATAATAATTATGGCTACAAAAGAAACCAAACCTGTTGACATGTAGCAAATTATGCTCAGTTTTTGAGGAATATTCATGTGAGTGTGCATCATAAATATTTGTTGTATGTCAGGTAACAATAGATAAAATTTCAGCAATGGACCGTAATAATTAGTCTGTATACTTCATCTGTAAGTTAGAACCAGGAATACTTGCCTTCTAACACAACCATGTTACCAAGGGAAAGCAGCAGTGTCCTAAGGGGGTAAATGCCAACCTTGGAAGGGTTTGGTGGGTCCATGGACTTAAATTATTGTCCTCTGGAACAATCAGGTACAATACCATGTCAATGACTGTGTGCTGAGCAGTTCATACAACAGACCATGAAAAATACAAAAGTATCTCCCACCTCCAAGGCTTCTGAGGCAAGTAGAGTAAAGTTTGCCACAAGAGTTAACAATTACTGAATCAAATGTGCAGGGTATCAGCTATGTTACTATATCAGGGATGCAGTGGTGTCAAACCACACCCATCTTGCCAGTTCTCCAAAGACCATGGTCATGATTCACACTCCTTGTCCAAGTGACACTGTGGGATGTAGGCTTAGATGGGTGGACTCCAACCAGACAAAAGGGGGAAACATCAACTTAAGCAGAGAGTTGTTTTGTTGACATAGTCCCGAGGGTTTGTATAGAACTTTGGAGTTGAAAAAAAAAAACAATAATCACATCATCACAGCAAATCCACTAGGGTTTATCCTCAGTTTATCTGAGGATGAACTGAAAATTGAAGAAATCAGATGAGTTCCACAAAGTCATGGATGAGACATAATATCTTGGCAGGTGCTGTGTTCATGACTGGCATTCCAGGGATGTCCCTGCTGCACCACACAATAGCCAAACACACGGGAGTCCTCACTATACAGCAACCTCTCCCCTGCCTACCCTCCTCCTCCTCTTCTTTCTCATCCCCTTTCACTGAAAGAAAAGAGTTTTGAGAAGAGTTATAAGACTCAAAAAACATTGGCAATCTACTACATTTTACACACACACACACACACACACACACACACACACACTTTGCCTTCTTTCTGTGACTCTATTTTCTGTGTGTCAGAGAGATCCAGGTGACATCCTTAGTGCTGGGTTCTTCTGGGACCCTGTAATTGCACACAAGTAGACTTGGCCCTAAAATTTGACTGTCATTCCCCCAAATCTGTGGATTCTAAATGTTTCTTCCTTCCCCAAAACAATGGGGAAAATCAGCAATGACAAATTTTGTTAATAATCCACGCTATCGGAAAAAAAATATTTTGATCATAGACTTTGTCAATAGATGAAAATTTATTTATAATATTTATAATTTTTTCTACATTTTTATAAATCTATTCCAATAAAAATATTGCTATAGATGACATCACAGGCAAAATGAGAAAGCTTTACACAAGTGGGAAATGAAATAATAAATGTTGAATTTTTGTTATCTTTATGGTATTTATTAAGAGAACACAAAGACTTTATAATAATATATAAGCATTTCAAGCCTGGCATGGTGGTACATATTTGTAATCCCAGTACTTGGGAGAATGAGACAGGAAGATTGCAGGTTCAAGATGAGCCTCAGTAACCTAGCAAAACCCTATTCCAAAACATAAAATAAAAAAGGAAGGGAGTGTAACTCTGAGGTAAAATACCTCTGGATTCAATCTCCAGGACCACAAAATATATTAGTTTAAGTCTTGCATAAATACACACACACACACACACACACACACACACACACACGAAACGGTGTAAAGAATAGTTTACTTATTAACAGTAGTAATTATTTCAATAAAACAAATTTTTGCAATGCATATATATGCATCTATATAAGCATTTGGAGAGAAGTATACAATTGAATAAGCTTTAATATTTTTAAACATCTTAGTTTAAGTTTTATATAAAAATTTTAAAGACTTGTTTTTTATTTTAATTTATTTAAATCTTGACTTTAAACACCGGGCGTGGTGTAAAAATATAAAAATAGGTCTGGGAGTGTAACCCGGAGGTAGAAGGGTTTCCAGGAACCCCAGTACCACCAATAAATAAATAAATAAATAAATAAATAAATAAATAAATAAATAATAATCTTGGCTTTATTGTTTGTAATAGATAAAAGAAATTCCTTGAAACTCTATCCACAAAGCAAAGAAGTTTTTCATCATATGCGCTTAATACATCGTGGCAATTATTTTCCAATCCTTTCCACTGATTATGTAAAGACAAGACTTTATATTAGTTCATTTTAACTACTGCTTAACATCAGTAATTATTTCAATAAACTAATATAATTGCCTTTACACTTTTGCCTGTGTGTGTGTGTGTATATATACAATATTTAAGCTAATATTGTATATATAAAATAAATGCATTTAAATCCTACTTGCAAACTCTTAGGCTAGGAAAGCTTTAAGTTGTAACTAATTTCGTTATCAAGATCAATTTTACTTTTTAAGCCAGCAGGCATTAATCTTTTTGTAAGTGATTCACTAGCTTTAGCAACAAAAATTACAAAACAATGAAATATGTCCAACCACTCGTGTTCAAACTGTTCTCTTCTTTTTCACTATCACTACTCTTTTTCAGTGTGATACTTTATTTTATACAAATCTTTGAAAAAAATAAAGGAAGAACTATTCACAATTAGCTTTACAAGGCTGGAAAGGCTCTCTCTCTTTTTTCTTAAGTTTTCTTTTTTAATTTTTACTGGTGCATTGTAGTCATATATCTTAATGGCATAAAAGATGGTGGAGTCACACACACACACACACACACACACACACACACACACACACACATCGCCCAATTCCCAAAATGTTCTCATCAAGAATTTTCTTCATAAATCAGCCTTTTGTCTCACATTTTAGACTTTACCTTACCTCAGAGGGACAAATAAAATAGTTATCCCTGTGCATGTTCAGCCATGAATCCACAGATTCAATTAACCTCTGATGGAAAATGAACTGAATCTTTGTTAAACATGCACAGACTTTCCCCGTTATCCTTCTCTCAATATTATAGTATAATAATGACATAGCTAGCATTTACATGGTATTTGGTGTGATAAGTTCATCTAGAGTGGCTCAAACCATATTGTAGAGTATGTGTAGATTATATGCAAATACCATATCACGTGATCTAAGGTACTTGAACCTCCATAGATGCTGGCATGGAGGGTGGGTCAAGGAACCAATCTTGCCAGATACTGAGAAATAATTCTTCAAGCATGAGCCGGGCAACATGCTGATGTTCACATGTAATTTTTCCAGAAGGTTCAGACATTTGGAATATGTGTTTGGTTGTTGTTGTTATTAGAGAAAACTGCCATATTTGGATCCTATAAAAAAAAACTTTGAAGTTATGTGCCAGAAGAAAATCACAAGATCTCTGTAGGATATGAAGGAGGAAAGTGTCCAATCCTGACTTGTTAGAAATTATGTGACCATTACCCAAGCTGCTGCCTGGGTAACCTCCAGCAGGTGGATTCTGAAAGTCATCGCAGGTAAAGGGTGGTGCCCCACACGCCTCTGCGATGGACTGAACAAGCCAGGGGTCAGATGCCCACTCTTCCCTTGGGACATTGAACACACCCTGTGGAACAGGACACAGGACACAGGCACGCGCGCGCGCGCGCACACACACACACACACACACACACACACACACACACAATTGTTTGAAGTTCTTTGGCTCTTATGCTTTGGGAAATCTTAATTTCTTTGTTTTTGCCAAATATGGAATAAATCACTTTATGCATCCTAATATGTTCTTCCCAGGCCCCAGTAGATACTCCTGTGTACCCTTCACAGTTCTGAACCTTCCACTGGGAAAATGCTGTTCCAAATAACTCATGCTTTAAAATAATTTTAAATACCCATACCTAAGCATTGATGTTTTCAGTATGACTCTGGTCCTGGATGGGATGCTAAGAGTCCATGCCTCTTCATGAGTCACAGGGAAGATACCCCAAGTGGATCTATGAAAACATTTTTTATGGACTGTTCATAATGTCATTATAGTTAAAACAAGACCCCAAAACTCAAAAATGTTTAATAGCCAGTAACACAGATAACATACAGCTTATTTCTTGGTTGTATTTAATTATTTATTCTTATTTAATTGCACTGGTTCTCAAAATAGACTAGATTGGAAACAAGTTTTGTTCACTTAGACCCTGAGAAGGCAACTTTCCCAATGGATGCAGGGATGCCTCTGTGCTGCTGCTAGCATCCCCCTTAGCCCTTTTGGAGATACAGGACTTCTTCTGGTCCCTCGCACACAGGTGAAGAAAAGAGCCTTGGTGAGGAGAAAGTATCTGTCACAGATGAAGGAACATCAGTGAAGTGATCCTGACTCCCAGCCCAGCACTCTTTCACCAGCTGTGATTTTTAACCACCAACTATCATTTGGCTGAAACCTCTTCAGTGCTCTTAAAACTGGTGTGTGTGTGTGTGTGTGTGTGTGTGTGTGTGTGTCTCACTGGGGATTGAACCCAGGAGCCTTCTACCTCTGAGCTACACCCTCAGCCCTTTGTATTTTTTCTTTTGAAACAGAATCTCACTAAGCTGCTGAGGACCTCATCAAGCTGCAGAGGCTTGCCTTGAACCTGTGATTCTCCTGTCTCAGCCTCTCAAGTCCTTGGATTAGAAGCATGCACCATTGCACCTGGCTGCCCTCTGCATTTATTGCACAGGTGAGGATGGATGGCTCCTTTGCCTGGCTCCATTGAATGGGCACCCCACTGATACAAGTCTTGTATGTCCCCAGGCCCAGCCCTGACTCTAACACGGGACTGCTCATGAAGGATTATGGACAGACTTGGATTCCCCAAAGGAAGCTGCCTCTTGGGATTTGGGGGAGATTCTCACCCTCCCAGAAAACCACACCAAAAGTGAGTATATAGTAACATTACACTTGCTGGGTCCTTAGAAACTCAGTAGCACCTCATCTTTTCTTTATGCTAAAAAAATAAGATTTCAAAATCAGATCCTGAAACATTCTCTCTACTTTCGGGAGTCAAGGACTTAGCTGCTGTGGGCTAGTCCTTAAAAACTCAAGAGTTCACATTAAATGCTTTACATTAAAAAATAAGATTTAAAAATCAGATCCTGAAACATTCTCTCCACTGCATGGAGCCAGGGCATTAGCTCATGTGGGTTGGCACCATCACTTTCACTTTGGTGATCACCCAGCAAAGTCCCTGAGAGATGATTCTTGCCTTTTGAAGATCATTTTTAATTTTAATTCATTTTTTTCTCTCCAGCACATACAGCATGAATGCACTTAGCCTTAAATGACCCAAGGATATCAAATTAATAAATCAGTCACTTGAAAAAGAGCACCCCTGCGTCATGACTAAGACATTCAGACTTCAGAACAAATGAGGTGGGTGGAAGAGACTGGCACCCTGGAAACAGATGCACTTAGCAGGCAGTATCTGGGGCTGGAGCTGTGGCTCAGTGGAGAGCGCCTGCCCAGCACAAGTGGGACCCTGGTTCTGTCCCCAGCACTGTAAAAGAAAGAAGAGACAGTATCTTGCCTGCTGTACCAGCTTCTCCATTCTGAAGAAAAAGTAGATGAAATTACTCCTTACATCTAATCTTGCTTTTCATTCCCAATGTATTGCATTACAAGCTTAAAATTACATATTAAATATCACTGGTCAGATGAAAGTCTGAGCACATTATGAATAAGTTAGTTTCTAGGATTTATAGAAATATATAGGAAGTGAATGTGTGTTTGTGTAGGGGTGCCTATGGACCCAACACAGTGTGAATGCATCATAATAAGGGTTTCATTTCACTGAGGGGAGCTGTTTTGTAAAGGGCAGGAATCTGGCAGCCATCACAAATTCTGAATTGCCATTCTCCATCTGGTTGGATTTTGAGAACCAGGAAAGCTGTGGGCCCCTGTGGAATTGCAGCAAATGGAAGAAAGCTGGCGGCCATGGCTGTTCCTCCCATAGGAGCTGTCTCCCAACACTCTCCCCCCAATCTCGTACACAACACTCAAGCACACACTCACAAACACACAGAGACTAGCCTCTCTTAGTCTCCAAGCTAAATGTTGAGCTGACGGTTCGATTTAATAGGACTTTACCTGCACAAATGATGCAGTTGGCCAAGAAGGATTTCCAGAAGTGCCTTTCAAACTCAATCAGTTTCACCCAGGAAAGTAAAATAAAGTCATGAATCCAGAGATCCAGAAAAAGCTTGGAAAATATTTGTATCTCCCGTGAATCAGCAACCCGTGGAGGCCAAATGCAGGCCATCTCCCTTCTTTACCTCTAGCTCTGCCCTATAACACCTGGCAAGGTCCAAAATAACCTCCCTTGGGAGAAGGGAAGTCACCCACATCAGAGCTCCCAGCTACTAGGAGAGTGCATCCATAAAGATGAGGTGCTTTTGACTTGTAAAAGCTCCCTGTCCATTTGGGTATGTATTCCTATGTGCGACTAAATCTGGGTGAATTTGATCAAGCACTGAATCACAGTATCAGGAACTCAGACATCAACTCCATGCTGCCTTTGCTTTCGGAGAGTCCATGGGCTACAAATAGGAGTAAAAAATAGCCACATTTGTTAAAGTACCTGTGCCGTGCTAGGCTCCTTATGTTTGCTATCTTAATTTCTAACTGTACCGTCTTATTTTCTTCCCTTTTATTGCTAGAGAAAGTAAAGCTCTGGAGGTTGAGAAATTCATGGTAACTTAGCTTCCAGTGGCAGAGCAGGATTTGGATGTAGGCCTGCCTGTCCCCATCTTTAACTTCCAACCTGTACAGCCTGCTTCTCTTGGTCTCAGAGGTAGTATCTATGCTTCCCAGGCCTTTGTTCCTGCCTCTCACTCTAGATCTGCTGTTATTGCTCCTGGCTTCCTGGAGAGTCTTGGAAACGCCTCAGAGCACACTCTGTCACCTCTTGATGTCTGTCATTTTCCTTCCCGCAACCATCTTGATCCTAGCAGCATCACGATTGTGCCAAACATGGTGACATCCTGCAAGGGACATGAAAAGACTGGGTACTTCTGCGCAGCTCAGCTGTCAAGCTGGGTTCCAGGCCCTCTTCTTCACAGTTTGTAACTGGAGGATGGAGGCAGAGCTCCCTGTACCTGGTACACACCATGTGTACTGGGGGTACCTCTCCCTCAAGCTCTGGTTATTAATTAGACCTTTGTACCTAACTTCCGATTCCTGTAGGTTGTGGTTTCTGTGGGAGCCTGGGGCCCCACCCATTCTCCAAATGTGCCACTCCAGATGTGGGACTGGGCAGTGGCATCTGATGCCAATACCCAGAAGTGATATTAAAGAAATGGCAAGAACAGGGAGTCAGAGAGGAGTGAGACACAGGGGATGGTAGATGGGGCATTAGTAAGGCATCACCAGGTCTGAGCAGGCAAGAGACATGATCTATTTTTATCACCATGGTGACTGTACTGAAAGTGGTTTAAAAGACACAAGAGCAGAAGCCAGGCTGGTAACCAACGTGAGAGAGAAGGGAAACTGAGCCTGTTGCTCTCTTGACAGTGCTGACAACTGCTCAGATGCTGGGATGTTTTGAAAGCAGTAAGATCGCCCAACGGGTTGCAGGAGGAATAGCAGCTAAGGACAAGAAGTGAGGTTGACTGCGGGTATAATACCCGAGAGCTCCAAAGGATGGATTTGCCATTTCATGAGCTGGAGAAATAATGTAAAGGGTGCCATGAGCAGAGAAGACCAGGCCTTGGGTTTCACATACCCTGGGTTTGGAATGACTCTCATAGATAGAAATGGCAGAAGATTGGATGGATGGATCTGAAGTCCAGAAGAGAGATCCCTGTTTGTCACATGAGTTTGGGAAGTGTAGGTGTGTAGATGGTATGACTCCCATGAGATGCAGTGAACCATCTCAGGGAGGTGTAGAGAGAGGAAGGGAAGAGGGCCATGAAGTGAGCCTGCAGTCCCCACCATGTAAAGACCAGAGACCAGAAGAGAATAGACAGGAAGACTAAGATGGGAAAGAGGGAAAGAGGACTTAGAGAAGGATGTGCATAGGGAAAGAATCCAGATGTGGAAATTATTTCCAAGAAACAGGCAAGTGATCAACTGTGTCTAAAGTTGTTGGAACCAAGCAGGCTAAGGGCTGGGATTGACCTATTGACCCTTTAATTTAATTGAATGCCTGCACATGCAGATAATCAAATATTCACACAATTCTCTTTTCCAATTTTATCTTGGAGCTATGATCTCAGCAAATATGATGCTTTATCAAATATCTTGCAGCTAAATGGCATGGATTTCTAGCTCTATAGAGTGTGTATCTATTTTTATTACCCCCCCCCCAACTTTATACCTATCAAATATCATGTATCTTAGGGATTTTTTGTTGTTACAAAAAAGCACACATATACCAATTTCTATATGAGTAAAATTAAGTAATGCTGGCAGCTATAACAAAACATGCAAACCTCAATTATTTATCAGGATACACATTTATCCTTGGATAAAATATTACTGGATACAATAAAATTTGACATTTTCCAGCTTCCCTTGCAATGATACTGGGCCCCGTGACATGGATTCCAGGTATAGGACAGTGAGCAGACATGGCATGCACCGACTCCAGCTAGGCCTGGCTACATAATCCCCTGCTCATACTCTGCACCTCAGTGATCTCTGTAGAACCTACGTGTAGAAAATGAGGTGTCAAAGCAGAAAAGTATTTGGAGGAGAACCAACGGGAAGAGCCAGTCAACTTCCATCATACTAGGATTAGATAACTAAGTAATTATCGTCCATGGTATTCAAGCAATTAATTGCAGAAGTTATCTTTTTAGTAGACCTGTTCAGAAAAAAATAAAAGGGAGAAATTTTTTAGTACTTTGTAAAGAAAAGTGATAAATGGGGAGTAAAGAGACAGGGTATTTATTTCTTTTTGTGTGTGATTTGTTTTTGTATGTGTGATTCAGTACACGCCTGTGTGCTTATAGTAAAGGTCTAATATAAAGGAAAAACTGGCAGCAAGGTTGGAGAGCAAAGACCTGCAGGAGCAATGTGACTGGAAGGGAGAGGAGGTGGATATAGTGGCCGGTGTACCACAGGTACAGATAGGTGAGTGGGTAGGTGGTGAAGTCTTGCAGAGCTCTCCTTGGGAAGCTTTGGTTTTCTCAGCAAGTTCACTAAGAGAGACCACAGATGGGAGAAGAGGTGTCAGAGTCTTGAGCAAAAGATGAAAGTGAATTGAATAGTTGCCCAAGAGCGTAGGATGGTGCTGAGGTGCTGAAACTGCAAACTGCTCACTGGATTGCTTTAAAGGGCCACTGATCGTGCATTTAAAGTAAGACTAGCATTTTATTTTCCTCTGCAGTCAAGTTCAGATCTCCCCTGCTTCTTGTGATGTGCCATGGAATTTCAGTGAGGTCATGGAATTTCTATTTCAATTGGGTGATGGAATTTAAGTTGGGTTAATAGGGAATTAACACTATAAGAGGAAAGGGAAACTGAAAAAAATGACTAATGCTAGACTGCTAGGACTACGTGATAGACTGCAGAAGATTGCAGGATGTATGAGGTTATAGGGTCACTGAAGTCAAGGGTATTAAAGACAGGAGTTGAAAATGCAAAAAAGAACAGAGAGGGATTGTTAAAGGGAGAGAAACTGAAGGGCTGTTACTGGTAGTGATGAGGTCTCACATAAGATGATGGGTGTGAACAGCTTAGGTGGATGCAGGTAAAGGAAGAGGCTGAGGAACTGGGAGGCCCCAGGGTTGAGTGGGTCATCTGAATGGATGCTCATGCTACCCATAATGCCTCACAAGCAGTATGAACTGTGAGTCAGGAGTGAAAAATGTCAAGCAATGTTGTGGGGTCACCTAGGAGTTGACAGTGACTTCAACAGGAGAGAGGAGGGGCATGAACTGATAGCTGAAAGTCAGATCAGAGTGCTGGTGTGGCTGGGTTAGAGCAAGGGCCCTCTTCCAGGCTGCAGATTTACAAATTCCCACTGCATCCTCATGTGATGGAAAGTCAGGAGCTATCTGCCTGGCCTCTTCTTATGAGGCCACTAATTCCATTGATGACCTAATTACTTCTCAAAGGCTCCACCTCCTAGGACTGCCACACAGAGGACTTGATGTCAACATACAGATGTTGGAGGAACACTAATATTCAGTCTGTAACAGCCCCTGTCCTTGACATGAGATAACATTTGCATAGCAAGAGTCCTCAAGTCATTGCAATCCCTATACCCACTGGAATTGCAGTCTATTAAAAGACAACATGCTCTCTCTGCTGGAGCAAGTCAAGTCATCTTTCTAAAATAGACTTTATCTTTTCATTCTAGCTTATAATTAACCACCAAATTAAAAAAAAGAGAAAAAGAGAGAAGAAAAAGACAATTCTCATATGACTATTCCGGAGTTTTGCTACCTAGACATGTCTTCAAAGACTTGACATTTTTTTCCAAATGTTCTAAAAATGGATATTATGCATCAGCTAAAAATATGATAATTAACAAGTATGCTTTGAATCACATAATAGCAAATGTCATTTTCCTGTAAGATAGGGGCATTAATCATGAGCACTAAGTTAATCAAAAATCAATTGCACCTAACAGGAGGCAACAGGCATCTCTGGGTTGACAAGCAGACCTAAGTCTCCTTTGTCATCCAATCCTGGGACACCTGCAGCCAGTCCCTGCTTGGACAAAGGGGTTTCTAAAGCCTAGTTCTCATGCTTGGTTTCACATGGAGATTTTCAGCTACTAGGATACAACCTGCTATCTTCCTGGCTCAAGTTGGGTGCTAAGAAATGGCAGAAAACACTCTGGTGGTGTGTTATGTCTGTTAATAACTTTGAGTTGCAAAGTAAAGTAGGATTTACTTCCTCAGAAATCACAGTGGTATTCAATGACGGTCAGTTTGTGTTATCTTGAGTAATTACTACTTACTGATGAAGATGAGAGAACCCAGAGAAGGGAAGTTTGTGGTTAATGGTACCTTTGCATTCATTCATTCATTCATTCTCTCATTAATTTTGTTTCCTATTCTGTGCTGGGCAATGTGTTGAGGGCTTCCAATAGAGAGATGAAGAGGTCCATAAGCAATGAAGTATAACCACAATGTCCAAAGGAAGTCTCTGTAGAGTCATAGTGGCATAGAGGCAGACACAGGTACAGGAGAGGTTAAGGAAAGCTCTGCACAGGTAGAGACCTTCTGAGGCGAGTCTTCAGAACTGAGTACCAGTTACCCCAAGTGAGGGCTGAACAGGCCTCCCAGACAAGGCCACAGGGCGGGCCACGTGGACACAATTTAAAAAGCAATTTAATATCACTGTGGTCTTCCAGGGGATTCTTCTCAACTTTATGAAATACACTCTGAAATGGAATCATTGTCCCATGTCACATTATTGAATCAATATTGGTCATCTTTACTTTTCTCTTCAAGAAGAGAATGCTGGTTCTCTCTCTCATTACTCATGGAACCAATACCTACCATGGCTCAGGTATCATCCAAGATGAAAGTGGAACAGGCCTTCAAGGTGCTAATTATTCACTTAGTAGCCAATTTTGTGTGCTCACATGGGTGTATAATAGCATAGATGTCTACTATGAACAACACTTAAGAAAAGAGCTTGGCTTCACAGTCCTCCTGAAATGTCAGGACTCACACTGGGCTTGCCTTTGCCAATAGCTCAATGAAGCAGAACACCCATCAAGGTTCTGCCCATGGCAACCCCTCACCTGAGGGTATCAGGTCCAGTTCCTCCTATACAGTGCTCTTCAACAACGTGTCCAGGACTTGCTACTCAGAGGTATAGACAAGGACACCTCTGTGTAATACCGGAACCAAGGACATGTTTCACCTGGGATATCACAGAAATGCAGACTCTCAAATTTTGCCCCAAACATGCTCAATTCAAATTTGCATTTCAAAGACTCCCAGGTGATTCAAACAAATCAAAAAATTGACATGCCCTGGTTCTTAAATGTGATTCCATACTGCACTCACTAGGGAGTTTTAAAAATCAGAGGGGCCTGGGTTTCACCTCAGAGACTAGTTTATTTGATAATGGACACAACTGGATCATAAGAATGTTTCAAAGCTCCTGAATTGATTCTACTGTGTAGCTGGGATTGAGAACTCCTTCTATATACAGGACTGTCCTCTCCCTTTAGCCAAAAGCCACAGCATAGGAGAGAGAGGCCCGAGATTATACCAGGATAGAAACAGGTATAAGGAGGGAGAATAAGGGACAGTCAGAGCAGAGACTTCCAAGAAGGAAGGAGTCAGCCACACATAGTCAGAGGTGACGAGGTGACTTCTCTTTAGATGGCTTCCTATATAAGCCCACACATTACAATAAGCCAAGACCTAGAAAGGGCCAGAGACTTGCCATGGTCATTAAACAGGTAAGATAAAAATAGGAGGTGTTTCAGGTGAGAATATTGGAGAATAGCTTAAGAGAGAACTTCAGATAGACGTCCTGGGCTGCTTTCATCCTCACCCTTTCTTTTGGTTCTAGCATACCATAGGAGCCTCCATCTGTGACCCGTACTCATTTCCTTGGTGAAAATCATAGATGCTTTCATGGTTGCTATGGTTCACCTGAATATTTGACTCTGAGCTTACAAACAGGGACTAGGTAAAGGTATAGATCTATATATCATGCATGATATATAGATTATCTATTCAAAAAAGAAGACATAGTCAGTCCTTTTACCAAAAAAAAAAAGTTTCATCTCCCTAGGGAAATCAAAGCTTCCTCTGGCCCTTACCTTTACAACAGTGCTTCTCACTCCAGGCTTTATGTGGAAGGAAGAGAATGACCTAATGCACACTACCTCAAAGACATCCTTACAGTGATAGTTTTCATAAACCCATTATGTATAATATCGATGGATGCAAGCCAAGGAAATAACATTAAAATGCATGAAAAATTCTTCTGAGGACTCAGAACATATGGTCCAATGCACAGCTTGGTGCAGGAATAAAAATTAGCACAACTAGAGGAAGGGATAGTGTGCCCTTCAAATGAGTCATTATAAATACCATTTTCATTAGCCAGGCTTTGGGGGAGGCAGTAGAGGAAAGAAGTCTAATTCTCTGGCCTGATGTGCCTTTTCTTTGCATCACAGGCTGTAGGAAAATCCCAAATCAACAAACAGTAGCCATTATTATCTGTTTATGAAAACTACTAACTCTGTCCAAGCCTCTAGGAATATAGAGTATGATCCAGTTCCTGTAAAGTAGGACCAAGGCTGTCTCCAAGGGATAGGCCAGGAGTACTCTCAAGAAAGAATTGGTCTACATAGCATCGCACAAATATACAAATTAATGACCAAGTTCTAAGATTCTGTGCGCCATGCAGTGCATATTGAACCATGTCTCTCCTTTCCCATGGCACCAGTTTCTAAGTGTCACAAGAGTCCTGGGCCAACATCTTCTCAGCAGGCTTAAGTATAAGGAAAATTCTTGTGGAGAAAATGGAACTTGAAATAAACCTTTAAAGATGAGGGGACTGTAAGTAAGCCAAAAGGTGTGGAGATGTCTTGGCCTGAAGGACATCCTCATCTTCAGATCAGGACTGGAGACTTCTGGGATGGCAGCTGAGAGGAAGAGGGGAGGGGACCAGTTGGCCTGGCCACCTGCGTCGCTGAGGTGAATAGATTGTACTGGGAGGAGTCATGGGAGGTTTAAGTCAGCCTCCTTCACTCCAATAGCTCTTCCTCCCACAGTCAAGAGCCCAGTTCACAGGACTGTCATCAGGTGGCTCAAGCTAAAACCTGGACATTATCTTGACTCTCCTTTCTTTACTTCATATACCCCATTGGCACATGTCAACTCTGCCACTGGAATGTCATTTGACTAGATTCCTTCTAATTGCTTTACTAGTCTTGGCTCAGAACCTGTCATTTCATACCTGGTCCCTCGTCAAAGCCACAAAACTTGCTTCCTGCCTGCAGGCCTTTGTTCTTGACCATCCTCCACACTACGGCTAAAGTGAATGGGGATTTTTATAAATATCTTGGTGAAATAGATTTAGGAATTAGACCAGAGACTGTGAAGTTATTAGAGGAGGGCACAGGCTCAACACTCCAAGATACAGGCACAGGCAATAAATTTCTCAACAAGACCTCCAAAGCACAGGAAATTAAAGCAAGAATTAACAAGTGGGATGGCATCAAACTAAAAAGTTTCTTCTCATCAAAGGAAACCATCAAGAACCTAAAGAGGAAGCCTACAGAATGGGAGAAGATCTTTACCAGCCACCACTCTGATAGGGGGCTAATATCCAGAATATACAAAGAGCTCAAAAGACTCTACACTAGCAAAACAAATAACCCAATCAAGAAATGGGCAACTGAACTGAATAGGCACTTTACAAAAGAAGAGATACAAATGGCCAATAGATACATGAAAAGATGTTTTACATCATTAGTCATCAGGGAGAAGCAAATCAAAACTACACTGAAATTCCACCTAACCCCAATCAGAGTGGCAAGCATAAAGAAATCAAATAACAACAAATGCTGGCGAGGATGTGGGGAAAGAGGAACTCTTTTACACTGTTGATGGGAGTGCAAACTAGTTCAGCCGCTATGGAAATCAGTGTGAAGACTTCTTAGAAAACTGGGAATAGATCCACCATATGATCCAGCTATACCACTCCTGGGTATTTTTCCAAAGGGGTTGAAATCAGAGAACTACGGTAACATATACATACCTATGTTCATAGCAGCACAATTTGTAATAGCCAAAATAAGGAACCAACCCAGGTCCCCATCAACAGATGAATGGATTGCAAAATTATGGGAAATACACACAATGGAATTCTATTCAGCTATAAAGAAGAACAAAATCATGGCATTTGCAAGAAAATGGAAAGATCTGGAGAGCATTATGTTAAGTGAGATCAGCAAAGCACAGAAAGAGAAGGGACATATGTTTTCTCTAATATTCCCAAACTAGGGCGCACTGGGGATACCAGAGGGTCTCCAGATAATGAAGGGGAAACCTCAGCAATGCTAGAATGGAAGGATAGGAGAGGAAGAAGGCTGAGGTTGATTAAAGGAGGAGCTACATCCAAATATGTGTAAAAGTATGAATACAGCATGGTTAATCACACTCATTGTTGGGAGGGAGGAAGGGGAACTGGGGGCTGGGAGGAGAGGGCACCAAGCACAGTCTAAATATAATCATTTTCAATATGTTCCACTTATAACTAAAAGAAAAAAATTAAAAACATCCTTTGATATAAAAATATAAACCCACCCCAGCTTGTTGGAATAAAGACAGGGATTTTAAAAGATGTGATTTCAGGGATATAAGAACAGAAGAGCAACAGGCCTTTTAGGAAAAAGAGAGGGAAGACCCAAGATTCAATGCTTCTCTCTCTGATTTTGGAATCTACATAATCACTATCATTATAACTTCTTTTTCCTTTCTCTTCATTTCCCCTAACTAATTTTCTCTGCTTAGGCTATCCCCAGTTGGCTCCCAAGTGGCTGGGGCCTATGAAATATTAATGATTCAATGCTCACCATCAACCTAGTAGAGTCAGGATATCTCCTAGACTCTTGAGCAAGGGAATATAATTAGTGAATGATAAGGCAATACGCTGGCTACATTCAGTCTCACACCATTCCTAACTCAAAGGGCAAAGTCACACACCAGAAACTGTGGCCATCAAAATCTGTCTTTAGCAAGGTGTGGGAGCAACTCGCAGCCCACAGGCATACACTGAGAACCCAAAGTTTGTCTTAGGTATTGTCATGAGAATTGGAGAACTGCTTAGAGGAAAACACACACGAGGGTGCAATGGGATAAATGCTGTAGTGTAAAAGAAACAGAGAAGTACAAAAAAGGACAGAGGAGTGGGCTCAGGAAGGGCTTTCCTAGCAGATGACATATAGTCTGAGAAGTGGGAGCTGTCATCCATGCAAGATTATAAAAAGACCAAGCCTGAGACAGGAACATGTGACAGGGTCCTACGGTCAGGAGGAACATGTCGGAATGAAGGACAAGAGGAGCCCCATGCCTCACCGGCAAGAAAGAGGCTGGGGTGATGCAACAAACCTGGAATGGTCTGCAGGTCGAGGCCATGAAGGCCCCGGGAAGGTTGTGAGGGGCATTTAGACCACAGATGTGCTTCACTCAGGCTGCCATGGCAGCCTGGCCACATCTGCACTTTCAAGGTCTCTCTGGCTACTGTGCAAGAAGAGAATGTGTGGCCCATCAGTGGAGGGAGAGGAGCCCACTGGGGGACTGGGTTCATGACAGCACTGGTAGTTCTGGGTAGGACAAGATGATGGTTACTGAGCAAAGTGGGTGAATGTTGGATAGACTGAGGAGGTGGGATGGACAGGACTTGGGGGTGAGCTGGATAAGAGAAGGCCAGGAAGCAGAAGCAGGAATTGAGAGGATGCCTTTATTTCTGTTTAAGCAGTTGGACAACGGTGCCCAGGGAGGAAGGCTATGGTCAGGGAGGAAAGCCACATAGTCACTCCAGGAAAACATATGGGAATGTCCTTTGCTAAAACAGCAGTGTGTTGTGTGACAAAGTCCAATGTCTAAGTTTCTCTACCATCTAGTTCCAGCCCCACATCCTAACACCTCCCACTCCCAGCCCTTTCCTCCTCTCTACGTTCAGAAATATGCTGGGCCCTGTCACCATCTTGGGTCCCTCAACAAGCCTGTGCCTTCCCTCAACCACCCTTTTCCTTCCTGAGTATCTGGGACCCTCCACTCATCCCTCAGAGCTAAGACATCACTCTGGTCCATGATCAGTTGACAATCCGTGAGCCTCTCGGGCCTTCAACCACATATGATTGTGCATGATTCATTTCATGCCCTGAACATGAACATTTTTGAACATTTTTGGGGTATAAAAAATTGCTGAAGCAAATTGAATATGAAAAGATCATAGGAACATAACAGCATAGGTTCTCCCCAATCTTTTATACTCCCTTAAATTCTGGGCCTTTGCCGAACTGGGCGTCCACTCATGTCTAACTGATTGAGACCCCACTTCTTCTCCAAAGCTAACAGAACCAGCTTTCTGCTTCATCTATGTGGCAGAATTACAATTCAGAATACACTTAGGTGCTGCCAAAGGAACTACAATGTCACTGGCCCACATATGACAGTCTGTGGCAGGGAAAGGAAAGGTCTTAATTTAATGTGCATTGTTTATTTCTAAAACACAGAGCCCTTTATAATGGATGTTGACGAGAAGTGGGACCTCAGTTCCCCAATGTGCAAATAAGGGCTTGTGTTTGGTGATCCATATAGGCCCCCCTGGTCCTGCCTTTATGATTCTTTGATGATAAGTGGAAAAGAAGATAAGGTGACATATCCATATGCTCACTGGAGTGAAACTGGGCATCAGTCAGAGCCTCAGGGGATTAGTCATATCATGAGCAGGATTTATGCATTTTTTTAAAAATCCCTGAAGAATACATGCAGGGAAGGGAAATAGCAAGAGATGGTATTTATTAAACATACATATATATGCAGAGCCTGTGCTGAGCTTTTGAATGAGAAACTTAGAGGAAAATTATCCCCCAAATGCAATGTACTCTGCTTGCCTAAGGTAATCTGGGAAGTGCGTCTCAAGAGCTAATGTGCACATCTTGTGGTGATCTCCAACCCCAAGAAAGGAATGGAGAGCCCGATTCCTGTGTTTCATATTTATTTGTCCAACTTTGCTTGATTTTACCATACAAATGACTTAGACTCAAACAGCACTAGGAGTTGGTGTGTGTGCTTGTTTTTTTTTAATTAGAAGAAGATTCTGAAATAGAATCATAGAGCTGAAGATGAAAGAGGTAATTATCCACTTTGAAATCATCTGTGAATCCAGGAAAGAGGCACAATTTTTTAGCTATCTGAAAGTCTCTGTTTTTGGAAAAATAACAAGCAACCCCAAATGGAGGGAATGATCCAGGTTCTCGGGGGTCAAGGGCAGGACCTAGGTCCCTATTAGGAAGCAGTATTTCTGAAATGGCATCAGCAAGAACTGCTCAACAATTAAATGTGGCTAGGAGGGAAAGAGAAGCTTTAGAATGATCCCATGTTTCTGTCTCCTGGGATAAGAAGAGAGGAGAAAAATGGAAAGATAAGATAATGAAACCCACTGTGACATTCTAGAGTATCACAGAAAACACAAGTAAGGGTGCCATGCAGGCGCTTTGCTTGTGAATAAAAACTAGGCAAGACTTTTGACTGCAGCAGACATAGGTGTGTGGGTAGGAGCTAAAGCCCTGGGTGTGGGTAGAAGTGAGCTGGGCCCTTTAACACCTTGGATTATTATTGGTGGCCAATGTGCTAAGTACAGTTGTGCTCCCCCTTACCCCCATGGACAGATGAGGGTCGGGAACTTCATTATAGGAGGACATTTCATGTAACTGAAGAAACTAGGCTGAGAACTAGGAAATCTTCCAGCACTCCATGTCTGATTTTATGCATGTGTCTTTGAAGAACCTAGCTTCCTCTTGGAAGCTCAGTTTCCTCACCTGTGGGAGGGAACAAAGAGCTCTCCCAGAGAGCCAGAATATTCCAGGACAAAATACCTTATAACATAGGTGATTGGAGCATAGAAAAATACATTTAAAAATGATTTGACCTTAGCTCTGAGTTCGATCACTGTGCTAATTACACTTGTTCGTGTGATGTGCATTAATTAAGCACCTTCACTGTGATAGACCAGAGAGCATATGTGATTGAGAATACTGAGTCAATGAGTGTACATTCTACAGGGAAAGCACAAGCTCAACATTAACTAAGGGCTCTGAGCCAATTCCCAGGAGAGCCACTCAGAGCGGGGCTGGCACTGCCTTGACATTGCTGAGAAGGTTTCTGGGAGCAGTAGATTGCTCATTATGCAAAGTTGGACAGACAGAAGTCTTCAGCAGGGAGCACATAGTTGATATAAGAAAATCTAAACAGATCATGTTGGGGGGGCAATGAACAGTCCTGTGTAATAGAATCCTAAGACATAAGGGGTGACTGATGGAAGGTGAAGCTAGAAGTGGGAATTATAACCAGGTGTAGAGGCTTCTAATGCTATACCAAGAGCTTGGATTTGACCCAACTGCAAGGGAATCATGTCAAAACTCAGTTCATACATTACTTTGTCTCCTAATCCCTGCTTAAGATTAGGAAGACACTATTTTCTTTTTATAAAGAGCATCCCCTCCAATGTCTCCTTTACCTTATATCTGGTCTAATCTTATCTTGTCATAGAGCATAGTCATCGATACTAAAGGCTCATTATAAATACCCAGAGAGCTCAAAAAGAAAATTAAGGCTAGGTTTCACCCCAGGTCAATTATAGCTAAATGTTTTTCATAGAGCCCAGGCACCAGTGTTTCTTTAAGCTTTCCAGGTAATTATAAAATGTGGGCAGTGTTAAGAAGTAATGAATTCTATTTGAGTCTTCTATATCAACAGTGGAAATAGTGGTCACCAACTGGTCCCTGGCTGTCTCAGTCATCATTATCACTTCTGTGACCCAAAAACCTGACCACTCAACATAGCATAAGGAAGATTTATTTGCTCACAGTTCGGGAGATTTCAAGGGTTCATTCCATATCTGGTCAGGTTATATTAGCAGATCTCAGGGCTTGGTGGCAGGAGGCAGAAAGAAGGAGAGAACAAGAGCTCTGCTCTCACATCAAGGAGACTAAAAGCAAGAGAATTAGCAAGAAGAATCAAAAATATTGATACAGTCCCTAAGACCACACCCCTAATGACCCCACCTACTTTAGCCACACTGCGCCTGGCTAGGTAAATCTGTTACAATGGATTTACCCTCTGGTGAGAGTACAGCCCTCATGACTTAATCATTTTAACTCTGAACTTCAATACCAGAGCTCTTTTAGGGCACATTCTATATGTAAAACATAAAACCAGCTGTGAGGTTGTCTCTGTAAAATGTTTACATTTCAAAGAGCAAAAGAAATTGCATTATTCAAGGAGCTTATTTGGAAAACATTAGGATGAACCTAAAGTATTTGACTTGATGTTCATAGATTTATTTTCCAAAATCCCAGCTCTTGACTGGGAGTCACACTTCCCTTAGCTCTTGTTCAAACACAGCAAATCCCAGCAACAGTCTACCTAGCTGAGCTGCTCCTGCCTTCTGGTCTCGATAGATGCCCTGCAAGGCTCATCTGTATCCCTGTGGCCATCCCTGAAACACCCATAACCTTGGCCTCTGCCTATGAGTTAGTGATCCACAAATTAAAATACATTATTTTTTATTTTCTTTACATTTTGCTTTCTTTCTTTCATTTTCTTCATTTTTGGTACCGTGGATTGAACCCAGGGCATTATACCTCCAAGATACATACCTAGTCCTATTATTATTATTATTATTATTATTATTATTATTATTATTATTATTATTTGTTTTGAAACAGGGTCTGGCTAGATTGCTGAGAATCTCCCTATTTGCTGAGGCTGTCTTCAAACATACGATCATCCTGTCTCAGCCTCCTGAGAACAGAAATTACAGGTGTGTGCCAAAAAGCTTGCTGACACATTTTTTTTCTAATTCTTCTAACACAATAATCTTGCCTATGAGGAAAGATTGAGTTCCCACTAACACACAGAATGGACAGAGGTCTGGAACTGGAGATTTCCCAGTTCCAAAGCACTGGCTCATGCCAGAGCCCTTTCCCCAGCTGACTACCACCTTCTTGTGTTGCTTTGTTCCTCTTAAGGCTCCCCTCCTCTTTCCTACCTTTATTTTTATTGAGTTATCATAAAGGGTAAATTAATCGAGAACTAGGAAGTCACCTTTTCATGGTGGAGCACACATACAAAAGTGAAGAATTATTGACACTAAAAAGACTTCTCACATGTTAAGAAGAACTTAAGACAGATGTGGTGGTGCACACCTGTAATCCCAGTACTTGGGAGGCTGAGACAGGAGGATTGCAAATTTTATGACAGCCTCAGCAACTTAGCAAGACTCTAAGTAACCTAGAGAAATCCTGTTTCAAAAAATAAAACAGTTATGGGTGTGTAACTCAGAGGTAGAATGGTTCTTAATCCCCAGTACTAAAAGAAAGAGCTTAAATTATCATGAAGACTCCTCATTAAACCTTTAATACATAAGGATCCCTTTCTAAACCAGGGTTTGGGTGCAACTTTCTTTCAGACCTTCTTGGTAGAGTGTAAGGTAGAAAAGAGACAAGAGGGGACATAGCATTCTATGCCCCTTCTGGGATGTCAGCCTAGACCAGGCTCTGTGCTGCAGCCCACAGAGACCTCAGCACCACCTTATGCAGAAGGCAAGGTATCTTATACACACCTAACAGATAAAAAAGCACAGGCAGGGCTGTGGGGTGTAGCTCAGTAATATAGAGTGTCCATACCATGATTAAGGCTCTGGGTTCCATCTCCAGCACTACCAACCCCCCTCTCACACACACACACACACATGCATACATGCACATCTTCTAAGTAGCAGAGTTGAGTGGTAAGCCAAGTTCTGTTTGCAGCTATCTTGTAAAACACTATCTTCTCTTGCTGTTCTTCTGAGAGAGTGAAATCTTATATCCAGCTGTGTGGCCAACACATCAATTGAATGTGACTTCCAGCAAAATTAGAAAATGTATTCCATCCATTCCTAAATAGGATCTTCTCTGAAACCCAGACCCTCTGAATTAGTAAAGTCTCCAATCTTGGGAGCTGTGAGTGACCTGGCCCTTGTGGGCTGGCTCTGCCCCTGCGACTCTCGACACCACCACTGTGGTGAATGCCAGTGGTTACTGACCCTGTTAGAGACAGGACAACCACTGCTAAATAGCCCCGGGCCCATTAAGAAAAAAATGTAGGTCACCTCTTATTGCAGCACACAGAGTGATTCTCAGTAATAAAAGAGCAAAATTAACCACTTCAAAAAAATGCATCCCCGGCTACAGCTCTACCCAGGGCCCAAAGTCAAGGTAAGATCTGTCTTTGTACCTTCCTATACTTCAGTATGAAAGCATGCTAACACTTGCTCTATTAGCCACTGCTCTAGGCACTATGAGGGCAGCAAAGAGGCATGAACTTGATCCCTCCCCAGAGGAGCTCCCTGGTTGGTGGAGTGAGTGGAGGCGGGGTACAAGGCAGGACTTCCCAATGGATGGATCATCGAGGACCAGGTGGAAGCTGCAGGGTGATAGGCAGAGACCAGGAAACTGGAACTGATTGGGAGAATCCTTCTGATGGATAACAAAGTCCTGGGCTTTCTCTCAAAGGCACATTAGGAAGTCTCTGAGGAGCTCTGCGCTGAGTTCTCAAGTAGACAGAGCTGTCTGTGCTCTATGCTCATGGTACTGCCATCTGCATATGAATGACGTTTGTGAGTCCTGGGGCTTCTAGCTTCTTGAGATTTTTAAAAGATTCTTAGTGTCTGTGCGTGCATCTGACCCATGAGTTGAAAGTCCTCGTGGGGAAAAGGTGTCCAGCGAGCCCCTAGCAGAGCTGTAGGTCTCTGCTCATCAGATATTTAGAGGATTAACTTCTCTAATATGGGACCTGGTCAGATAAAGAGTAAATAAATCTAAGGTTCACAAGACTCCAAGGCCAGTTGCCACCACCCTCCCTATCACATGCTATTGCCTGGTTCCTCCTGTGGTCTCCCCCAAGAAGCAGCTGTACTGTGACTGGCATTTGTGTTTGCCATCTTGGAAAAGAAGCCTGTAAGCAAGAGGGAACTCTACCTGCCTTTGCTCAGCTATTGGAAGGTTCTGCTTTAAAAAAAAATCATTAAGTGACACATAATAATTATACATAGTTGTAGGGTAGGACATTTCAATACATGTTTGCCATGTGTAATGAACCGATTGGGGCAATTAGCACATCCATCACCTCCAACACTTGTCATTGCTGTGTGTTCAGAACATACAAAATCCTCTGTGTTAGCTATTTTGAAATATGCAATTAATTGTTGTCAACAGTGTTATACTACTTTAGAACTCTGGAAGTTATTCCTCCTGTCCAACTGGATTCCTGTACCATTAACTATCCTTCCTTTATTTTGTCCCCCTCCACACCCTCCTCAGCCCCTGGTAACCATCATTTTATTCTCAAATCTACAAGACCGACATTTTTAGATTCCACATATGAGTGAGATCATGCCATGTTTGTCTTTCTGTGCCTCGCTTATTTCACTTAATGTCCTCCAGTTCCATCCATGTGGCCACAAATGACCGAATTTCATTCTTTTATGGTGAAAAATATCCCACTGTATATATATAACTCATTTTTTCTGCCCATTCATCCACCAATGGACACCTACATTAATTCCATGCCTTGGCTATGGCAAACAGAGATGCAAAAATTATGGGAGTACCGATGTCTCTTCAACATACTGATTTCATTTCCTTTGGATATATGCCCAGTTGTGGGATTGCTGGATCATAGGATAGGTCTATGTCACATTTTTGTGGGGCTTCCATACCGTTTTCTATCCTGGCTGTGCTAATTTACATTCCCGTCAACAGCATTATGAGAGTACTCCTTTCTCTACATCCTTGCTGGCATTTTTTTTATTTTTGTCACATATATAATATATAATAAATAATAGTCATTATAACTGGAAAGCAATGGAAATTTCTTCTTGATAATAAACTGAAATATATTTGCTGACAACCTGCATCCTTCTATCTTAATTTTTCCCTTTAGGGACATACAGAACATGCTCTTTAACTTGGCATATCTATTCATCTGATTCTCCCTGGAACTGGGAGACCCTTACTGGTCAGTGATTGGCTCTGATTTATAGTGGAATCACCAGAATCTAGTACCATACCTAACATATATAACAAGTCCTAAATAAATGTTGACCACATTAATGGATGTACAAATGACACACGATTCATAAGTGTATGTGTGATAAATTATGCTATGTGAAAATAAAAACACTTATAGGCAGTATCCATGTCTCATCATTTCCGAGTTCTTTCTTCGTGGGATTATCCATTGGTTATAGGTCAAAAATGCTCAAAAATAAAAAAAAAAATTACAGTCTTTTAGAGATGGAAATTATCTATTTGAGAGTGAAACTATAATGCTCTAAAAGCCCATTTTCCTTTAAAACATGGGTCAGTGTCTCAAATTAGCACTTCCTTGCCTGCAGAGAAAACCAGACTCTGAGGAAGTGGACTAGAGGGAAAAATCCATTTGGGCCAGATAGATAGAGGTGAGGGACGTGTGGAGAAGGTGACCTTCCTCCACTGCCTCTTTTGCTGCACTCTTCCTGTGCTCCCCAGAGAGTAGAAGTCTCCTTTTCCTGTGCCAAGACGGTAGCTCTCAGCTACTCTACCTACAGCTGTAGCTGTCATGCTGCAAAGTAATGATCTGCCATAAGTCAGCCTCCTGGAGCAGAGAGCCAGCGCCTTAAGCACAGGTAACCATGCATCTCATTTATCTCCATGACTTTAGCCCAGCACAGGGCCAGGCATACTAAACAGCAAACTAGATTTTCCCAGCGCCTGCACTTAGACGTGATTCATGCCCTGCCAAAGCAAACGACCACGGTGTGCGTCTGCCCTTCAGAAGAGGAACTGCTTTGCCAGGGGCCTCTCGGGGATGGTTCCCACTTCTCTGTCATATTTCTACAAATGAGGACTATTTCCACTCCTGGGGAATGCAGTTTAGTTTTGTTCTGTGCCTCTGCGAAACTGAAGACTGGCTGCTTGATTCCAGAGCCTGGAAGATAGCAGCTCAGAGGCCACTGTGCATGAGAGCAAAGCTGTGCCATTCCCAACATGTCTCTTTGCTGCTTTGACCTGTACATTCAGAATACCATCCGAACTCCTGGCTGGAGTCTCACTACCACCTGCAGAATGTGCTGCTGAATCCTCTCCTACACACATCCAGGCACACTGACCCTCCGTTGGCTGCTAGAACAGCCCAAGCTCTCTCCTGCTGGAATGGCTTTATAGTCACCAGTTCCTCTGTTGGGACTCTCTCTCCATGGAGTTTCAATGGCTTGACACCTCTTGTTTGTCAAATGGTAGACTGCATGTCACTCTTTGCTAAAGTTTAGATGCATGTCTCCCAAAGGTCCCTGTGCTAAAGGCTTTGTCCCCAGAAAGACACTTTGGGGGGGGGGGGGTTGCGAACCTTTAGAAAGTGGGGCCTTATGACAGATACTTAGGTCATTGGCAGTGTGCCCTCTAAGGGACTATGGACCCTCAGTTTCTTGTCCTCTCTGTCTGCATCTTGGTTCATGACATGAGCAGTCTACACTGGCATGCATTCCCCCAACAATATGCCATTCTCACTGGAGCCCAAAGCAATGGAACTGCCCATTCTTGAACTGGAGCCTTCTGAACCAGGAAACAGAATATATGTATATAAGAATATACATACATACATACATATACATACACACACACATATATATCACACACACATATGTATGTATGTATATGTATATATATACATATATGTATATATATGTGTGTGTGATATATGTGTGTGTGTGTATGTGTGTGTGTGTGTGTGTGTGTGAATTGCCTCAAGGATTTCATTGCAGTCATGTGAAGCTGACCTTTCCAGAGAGGTTTTCCTCAGCCCTGTTGTACAGTGCTAATTTCAATGGAAATGACTTTGTTCATTGTTCTCTGGCCCTTGATGGTGTGAACCTTTTCTGCCTGGTATTCTATCATCTGGATGATTGCACACAGTAAAAGAAAAGTATAAAGACCATTTCCTGATGCTTGCCATGGGTTAAGCATTTTATAGACATTGTTTCATTCAATTCTCAACACAACACTAGGAGATAGTTGCTATCCCCATTTCATAAATGAGAAAAAAGGGGCTTAAGTGATCTGCCTAAAGTCACATGTAAGTGACATGGTCAGGCATTAAATTCAAACAGTCTACTTCAGAATCAATAGTCAGATGATCATAATCCAGAGTTATATACCATTCATTAAATATGTTCCAAATATATCATAGTAATAGCAACAATGGCAAACCTCACAGACTCTTGGTTGCACCTGTCTAGAAGACAGAAACCATGTCACTTATCCCTTTGGGGTTTCCCTACACCTGTCACCATGCTGATAGAGGGACAGAAATAATGATGGTGGAAAATAGGGCTTCAGTAGTACTGTACCTCTGGACAATTAGCCTGAGTACAGCAACACTGGGCTTATAACATGGATCAAATCCCAGAATATGGTGCAGATGGGGTTTTTAGAGGTTTTTGGTCCACCCCTTCCATTTATACACTTTTATTTACTCCCAAACCCTTGCTCCTGAACATGGTGCACACGGTCTTCCATGGCTTTCCCCTGCCTCATCCCCAGCCACAGCCTCCACTGTTGTTCCTATCCATAACCCCCTCCAAAGCCTCAGTGCCAAGAGCATGTCAAGGACTTGGGCCTTTATTGTTCAGGTGGAGGAGCTCCTGGAGACTTTTATTGAGAATTTTGGCATGGTTAGATTTGGTGAATTTAGGTGGAACACTCCAGGTCAGAATGAAACACATGTCTCCAGTTACTAATCGGGATACATAGAGCCTATGCCCAGGAGATAAAAATAAAAGACTATGGAAGGAAGAAAGCAGAAAGGAAGGGACTCCCCTTGGCATAACTCAGGTGCATGATGCGAAGAACATGGCCTTTCTATTGTGTTACAAATACAAGAGCATCCTAAGGAGAGTAGATTTTAAAATAATGATTTGGAGGGTGTCCTTCAGATTGAACAATTTGTCTATCATCTATTCAGAAGTTACCAGACAAAACCAGAGATACATAACAGACTTCCAAGTGCCAAGGGATTTGCAATACAGAGATGATTTACAAACACCTGTGGCCCTACTGGGAAGGAATAAAAACAGAAGTAAACTGGTGTCAGGGAGACCTGCATTCTGGTCCTGCCCCTGTGCACCACAGTAGCTTGTCACAGGTTTTCCAGCTGGATATGACAAGGTCTATTGAGTCAGGAACTCAGATTCCAAGCCCTACATTCTCTGCAAATGCTTAAATCAGCCTGCCCCTGTGAACCTTATCCATTATCCCTCTTTAATGACTGCATGGGAAACAGATAAATTGGTGTGCTAATGGCCTATGCTTCTGATGTAGTTATCATTGTTAATGATTATTTATATACAAACCTCAAGGCTTGGAAACAAACTGCCTGGAGCTCCTGAAGAAAACTCTTCAACAACAGCACCTTGTCTTTCTCACAAGCTCCTTGTTACTAAATCAAACCATTGGAAGGCTACCTAGCAAATAGGATGGTTTTCAATGCCCAGAGAACATGGTATAGAAACCTTCATCATCCTCTTCCTCTTCCTTTTCCCTTTCCTTCTTTGTTGTTCTTCCTGTTTGTGCAAACCACCTATGATTATTTCTACACATGATCAGAAATAGAATGTCATTAGTGGGGCATGGTGGTGCATACCTGTAATCCCAGTACTTGAAAAGCTGAGACGAGGATCACAAGTTCAAGACTAGCCTCAGCAACTTAGTTAGACTCAACAACTGAGAAGGATAGGAGGGGGAAGAGGTAAATTCCCTAATATTCATGCTGTACATTCACAAATATATCGAACTCAATCACTAAGCCAAACATGAGAGGGAGGGAGAGAGGAGGGAATGGGGTGGGCGTTGGAGAAGGGCTAAATGAGTGACATATGTATATGACTCTACCATTTGTACCCCATTAAGATATATGACCACAGTGCACTAATAAAGAGAAAGTTTGAAATGAGAGTTGAGTACATAAAAAAAAATTTAAAGGGCTAGGGGTATAACTAGAAGGTAAAATGTTACTGTATTCAACCCCTAGCACCAGAAGAGGAAGAAGGAGGAGGAGGAGGAGGAGGAGGAGGAGGAGGAGGAGGAGGAGAAAAAAGAAGAAGAAGAAGAAGAAGAAGAAGAAGAAGAAGAAGAAGAAGAAGAAGGAGGAGGAGGAGGAGGAGGAGGAGGAGGAGGAGGAGGAGGAGGAAGAGGAGGAGGAGGAGGAGAAAAGGAGGAGGAAGATGATGATGATGATGACAACTTCAGGTTTACTTTACACTTTACTTGTTACAATTAATATCCTGGTTTTGTCTCATTATAAAATCAACATACAAAATGGTGGCTTGGGCTTCTATTTTCTCCCATATCAAATGGTTTCCAAGGTCTCCTCCAGTTCTGATCTTGTGTACTCCCCCCATTCTACACCTTGCCTATAGAGTTCAGGAGCCCTGCCATGATGCATTGCTTGAAACCTTCTGCTCTGGAGGGCACAAACCACAGTCTAAATGTATGCCATTTTCAATATGATCCACATAAAAATAAAAAAATAAAAAAGAAATGTTCTGCTCTGTGCAGAGACCTGCATTCCACATAAGTGTCGTCAGTTTGGTCAGTTCTCCCTACTATGGGAGTGAGAGCGTGGTCAGGATGAGACATTCTGGATCTGCACTGAGATACAGGAATGATGGAGTATCCCCGAGACCTGTATCTCTACCCATCAATTCAGGTCCCAGCTCAAGAACCCTGCCCTTACTTGGAGTCACGGAGAATCGAGCATCCACAGGTACCTATTGTACTGTTAAGAGGTTGCTCTGATTAGAGATCTCTTGCAGGACTCATATTTCACCCCAAAGAATGTAGAGCTTCTGCAGTTTCTAATGTTCAGGCAGAGAGAAGGATATTTAAGAACTCTGAAATAGCATGGCAGGAAATTGAGATTCACCTACTGCATATAAAGTGATGGAAAACTCCCCTCTTTCACTATCTCTCTCCCCCTTGAGCCTGTGGTTCACACACTGCAGAGCATAAATTGTGGCTCAAACCATGCTGGAATATCAATAAACCCACATCGACCCGAGGCAGGAACTCAGCCTGCAGCGCTGGGACTTTTTTTTTTTTTTAGACATTGGTTGGCAGCCAGGTTGATGAAAGGAGAAACCAAAGAGAATAACAGCTTTGCAGCAGCAGAAAAAGAAGTTAAAATTCAGGAAATGTTACCCGTGCATCTCTCTGCAAATTCATGAGGAATCAATTCTCCTGGGGGCAGAAGGGGAGTGTCAGAATGAAAACAGCAATACAGTGCTGGTGGCTCTGCACCCACAAGTCTGTGTCATCTCCAAGTGCTGTGGATTTTATTCTGGGTCCCCCTCCAAACCTATGTATGAATCTTAAAGGCCAGGGCTTTCAAATGAAACATCTGGAAGCAGGAACTTGGTTGAGTTAAAAGTGAGGGAATTAGGGTAGGTTCTAACCCAATAAAAACGATGTCCTTGTACACCAGGGGAATTGGCACACAGGCACACACAGAGAGAAGCCACATGCACATGATGCCCACCCTAAGCACAGAAGATAGGAGAGGTGAACTGGACATGTCACAGACATCCGGCAGCTTGCATCGCAGTTAAACCAAGTGTGATGTTGAGCGTAGCATGATGTGAACTGGACCTCAGATCAGGAGAGTTGCTTAGGTCCAGCAAGAATGACTTCCCTAAAAACATTTGGCTAGTGGGCAACAGAGATGGGACTTAGGTGCCCCCCCCACTCAGTGACACTAAATAAAAATAACAGTAGTGTGTTTTACTGCCATGCTAAGACATTCCGTGCATGCTGTCATGCAGCTGGCTAGGGGACATCAGTTCCCTGAACCATCATCTGTGGGTCTTTGGTGATGTTGTCTGGGCCCTGAGAATTCACAGAAACAAAGATCAACTTGTGTGATTTATTGGAAACAGGAGGAAAAACATGAAAATGTTGCACATTATAAAGTTCTCTTTATTAAGGAAAAGTAGCATTTTCTTCTTTTAAAATTATTTTATTGGCACATTGTAATTATGCATCATAGGGATATTCAAAGTGATACATGCACTCTTGGCATATTTCCTGCTTCTAATTTTGTTTGTTTGTTTGTTTGTTTTATTGTGCATATTGTAATTTTATATAATATTGGGGTACAGAGTGTCAGAAAAACGCATGCACACAACTCCTGTTGCTTTCCCCATTTGTGGGGTGAGGTTTCCTCCTTCCTCACCCTCATCCCACAAGTTTGTTTGTGTAGTACTGGGGATGGAACCCAGGCACATTCTACCTACAAGCTACACCCCTACCCCAATTTTTTTTATTCTTTATTTTGAAACAGGGCCTAATTAAGTAGCTGAGGCTGGCTGCAAATTGTGATACTCCTGTCTCAGCCTCCCAAGTACTGGGATTTCAAGCATATGCCACCACACCCAGCTATCACACAAGTCTTTGAGATTCTAATTTTCAATATGATAAGAATATTATACTATGTACAGGAATGTCTATTTATTTCCATTTTTATTCAGTGGAAACAGCAAAGCAGAACCCAAAAAGAGTTTTTTCTTGCTTTGTCTTTCCAAGGGTATGGTTTCCTAAGGAGAGTTTTAGTCAGAAATGATTGAGGCACTAGGGTATTTCTTTGAGTACCTCAAATATATCTATCGTGAGTCCATACATAAAGAACTCCCAAGAAGACAACATGATTGGAGGAAAGGAAGACTCACCTGCGACGCCTTTGTAAATTCATGAGCATTAGTTATCAGAGAAGTCAGGGTAGGATGGAAGGATTGTACTTTCCTGCCATCATGAACACTGATTCGTCCAGTTCTATATGTGTGTTTTTATAGAAATAACATATTTAAATAATGAATCCCAAAGAGTATATAAAAATAAAGACCATTAATGGCCATTTTATCAACCCAACACTGGCTGCATATGTGTCTACCCTTGATGCTATGTTAAAATAAAAGAGCACAAGCTAGTGCGCTACTTTATTGATGTAGATCCAAACTGAGGAAAATAAAAATCAGAACAGTAAGAAAGAAGTGGAGTGGGCAGAGAAGAGGCAGGAATCAGAACAGCGGAAACCAAGAGGCCATAACCTCAATATTAGAGAATTCAAAGTACCAACAACTGACGGAAGCAGAAATGGGTCCTGAAGACCAACCTGACACTGCTGCCAAAGTACTCATTCGAGTGCTGACCTTGGAGTGATGGAAACAGAGGCTGTGGTCATCCCCACTTACAGATGTGCAGATTAAGAGTGGATGGCAGATTAAGGTTGCGCTGGGTCTCAATGAGGGGAAGGCCTGGTTCTGGCTAAGAGGGGACCCATATTCTCATGGCCCCAGCATGGCTGAAGTCATGCAGATTTATCCTTCAACTCTGCAGCCCACCACCTAAAGCTAGAACTGGCCATTTACATCACTTCTGTAGACTTTAACTTCCTCATCTCTGAATTTATAACAAATAATGGTCCTGATCTGATGGGGAATTTGTGAACAGCAAGTGAAATCATTTCTGTGACACACTTAGCACAGCCTCTGTCCCAGAGTTAACACTCAGCAGACATTAGCTACAACTGCTTCTATGTGAAAAGCTGACGTTGGAGCTGACTGTGGAAGAAGAAGAATATTTTGCTCGGTGGTGGAAAAGGGTGGGGAACAACATTCCAAGGAGCAAGATTAACATTGAAATCCATTTTCCAGGCCAAGAAGAAAAATACCTCTTTTGTGCAAAGTTTCTTTTTAGCTTGACTGTTAGAGAAAGGAAGCCAAGAATTTCATATGGTAAATGGGATCTGAAACTCCACCTTTCATTCTAAAATCCAGGAGATACAAGTTTGCATTTTATTATTCCCAGTTGGCTAGTCTTCTCTTTTTCTTAACCTCCATTCACACAGCCACCCCCACCCCCAGGTGTTTTGCTCTCCCACAAAAAGTCAAGTATTTTGGAGCAAAATGGGTTGATAGAGAGATGCTGATAAATAAAGGCACAAACACTTTTCAAGTTGGCCATCCCTTGAGACACCGGTATCACCACCAGGTAATGTTATTCTAATCTGTGCCCATTATTGTGCTCAGTGAAGAAGATATGAGCATACTTGAGTTATCAACCCTGTCTCTGGGGAGAGTCTAACTAGTGAGGGAGAGGAGTAGGTGACCATAAGTGACCAGGCAGTGACAATTTCAAGAAAAAGCAGTGTGAGTGGTAAGGATGAGACCAGCCTGGAGCACCAAGGAAAAAATTCTCATGACATCTAAAATCACTACCACCTGCCTTCAAATCCCCTCCAAAAAGAATGTTGAGGAACATCTGCCATGAGACATAGAGGTGGCCTCCATGAATGTCCTGGCAAGTGTTAGGACTTGTGCATAACCTGGCCCTCTACCCAGCTTCCGATTTGATCACCACCCTTGTGAGAAGACCTTTCTCCTCCCTCCCGTGTTCCACACTTTCAATTTCCTCCTTCTGCAAGAAAAAGTTTAATCAGGGCTGAATTAAATTAGAAATGTTAATGCTGGGATAATTACTACTGCTCTCAGAAGAATTATCTTTAATAACTCATTTCATTCATCAGCCTTAAATGCAGTTTTGAACCTACCACCACCTGACAGGGCGGAAGCGGTCCAGAGCTAAATTTCCATACTGAATTGCAGCGTTCAGAAGTCTGTCTCCCACTGAGGGCTCAGACCCTGTGGGGAAGGGGAGTCTGCTCACTACTTGCTGAGCATTAAAGTGTGACGTATAATCATACAACCACTCAGGAATTCTTTGAATTTAATGAAGATGACTCACAAAGCTGGAGATGGAGGAATAGCCTGTGAGGCTGCTATCAGTGAAGTAGTTCAGGAAAGGCAAATTTTTATATATTCTGATGCTTGTATTGTGCTTATGCAAGAGAATGCCCTGGTTTATAGAAAACACACTAAAATATTCACGGATAATGTGGCATCATTCTTTGGTCCTTGCAAGTGTTTCCAAATTCTAGCAACTTACTTTAAATGTTTTAGGGAAAGAAATTGTTATACCTAGAAATATTTTGTAACTTTGAGATTGTTTCCAAAATACTCTTTTAATCAAACCATTTTAGGAAAAAAAAAAAGGTCAGGATTAGCAAGCAGATGGAATTGTACAGAGAGGTTTATAAGTTACCTAAGGTCCCTGTTGTTGGATGAAGTACTGGACTGTCACAAGGATATCCTCTTCTGGGAGCCCTGGATTCTGCATTTCCTCCTATTTTCTCTACAGGATAACCAACATAAAAAGGAATATGGCTGTTTCAATCAGTGTTCTCAATGCTGTGACTCAAAATACCTGACAACAGTAACTTAGAGAAAGAAAGATTTATTTGCTCACAGTTCTGGAGTTTTCAGAGGTTGCAGTCTGTGTTAGGCCCAGTGAAGTCTGTGGAGCTGAGGCCATAATGGCAAGAATCAAAGAGAAAACAGTGCAAAGTCTCTGCTCTCACATCACAGAGACCAGAAGCAGAGAGAGAGAAAAAAGTGGAGGAAAAAGCATATGAAATTCCCAAGGCCACACCCCTAAAAACTTCTTCTCAACAACTAAGCCCCAGCTCCAAGACAGCTGTCTTGTCTACACCATGAGGTATGGGAGGCATTTTAAATCTAAACCATAATACTGGCAATCACCCACTGTGCTGTCTTCTGTCATCACAATGGCTATAGGAATCATCAATTTGGGGTCCTTTAAAATCCTGAGGGACATCTTAATTGTATTCTAGTGCCATGGAGTAGAGGTGCAGGTGTGATCATGGTAAACCTGACAAATTAGCATAGAAATACAATAAGCACCCAAAGGAATCCTTGTCTGACCCAAGAGCATCCTCCCTTTGACAGCACCCCACATTATCTGAATATGGAAAGCCCTCAATAAAGCCCTAACCTGATGGATAAAGGAATAAATAAATAACTCAACACATGGGAGAGGGGTAGGAATAAGCCATTTTCTTCCATACAAATTTACCAAACTGAACAGACCACTCAGTGTGAAATCCATCATTCTTTAGATTCAGGTTCACCAGCAAATACTAAATCTTTCTGTGCCACGCACTAGCCACCCATGGACATTTTCTTTATTTACTTTCTTGACAAACTTTTGGATTATGATGGTGTCACCTCTAGCTCACAAGTTTGAAAATGGGTAAGAAAGTCCAGAAAAGGGTAACATCTTATCTAAGAACTATACTTCTGGCTTGGCAGAGTTTGACTTTAAGTGTTTTCCTTCCCTATTTAACAACATAGTTCCTATGAAGCCTGCAAACTTAAAGCATTTCCACCAAACATGCCTCTTTTTAACTTTTCTCATTTAAGACTCAACTGTCTACCAGTCAGTTATTCCAGGAACCTACACACCCACTGAGATTCCACATTCTCCTCACTACATTTTTTCTAATGAATTACAAAAATTCATCAATTCCCCTCCCTAAAACTCCCCAATAACCTCCACCCATCCTCAATGCTCCACACCACTCTCCTTGTTCAGCCCATTATCTTCTTTCTCCTTCTCTCACTCAATAGCCTCCTAGCTGGTGTGGAGCATTCTGGCCTCTGTTCTCTCAAACTCCTCCTGCACCCAATAAGCAAAATGGTCTTCCTGGAACACAGGGACCATTGCCACATTCCCCTGGTGTCCATTCTTCAGTCCACCCCCCTTTTCTTATAACAAAAGCATGCATGACAAGATAAAGCCCCTGTAGGATTCCTCCCCATTCATTTACTTTTGTCTCCTGTTAGTGCTCTGCCCCCACCACGTGGTATTAACTGCATGTCAGTACCTTGTGTCAAGTCCTGCTCTGAGTTATTTGTGTCTACTAATTCCTTCAGTTCCAGAACAAAGCTCGGAGGTCATTACTATATTAGTCAGTGAAATCTGGAAGAGAAAGTACCTGTATGATCATGTCTGATTCAACTCTATTTCCCAGTGCCCATCATAGGACCTAGTCCACATCAGGTCTTCAGTGAACATTTGTGAGAAGGATGGATGGATGGGTGGATGGATAAATGGTTGAGTGGATGGAAATAATATGAAATAAAGGGTCCTAAGGTTAATACAAAAGATAATTTAAAGTGAGATGTCAGCGATTCCAAATCGCAACTGATTAGAACTCCTTACTCTTTCACTTACAGCTTGATATCTCTAACATCAGTCTTATTTTTAACATGTTGTCTATAACACATAAGACAAAAAATGGTAAACTGGTGAGTGGATGTGAGATATTGCTTGTGCTCTCCTTTCCCCCAAACCTTGTGAAGTCCTGCCAAGCAACTCAATAAGAACACAGTCATGAGTCTTTGTGTGTGCCCAACCATTTGCATTTAGCTAAGACCAAGGAAAGTTGACTTGCCACAAAGAATTGCTGTTTCTGTAATCTTTCAGCTATTGAGCTGATTTGCATTTTCCCTCCAACATGAACTGATTTTAAGTGGGAGAAAAATCAACTTCTGTTTTGCACTCTAATGGGCGGATAAAAGTTATACAACCATGAATTCCACTGATTAGAGATTCCTGCTCATTTTCTGCTGCCTGCTAGCCATTTGGTAGCATTTTAATTTAACTTTCCACTTGCATATTCTCCATTAATATTTATGAAATGATTACTAGCTACAGTTTAGTCTTTAAAAACAGGATTTGAAGCATTCGGCAAAATACATTTGCTAGTAGTTGTGAACAAATAAAGCTATAACAAGCCTTTAGGAGGCTTTCATTTCTTAATGCAGCATTTCTCCCCTGAAGCTAAGATAATTAAAAAGCAGTGTGGGTCTAATCAGCAGGTAGAAATTCCAATAATTACACTAAACCTTGTGTATTACAAGGAATTCTCAAACCAAGTGCAATTCCTGACTTTGAGCAGGACCTGCAGAGTCTTAAATGCACATTAGATAAAGACAAAGCATTATTCCCAGGATGTATGTAAAGGTCATAATAATAGCTAAGAAGTGTGATAATCTGCATGATTGAAAATATTCTTTCTCACACGTTTGTTATTTTTCCTCAGTGCAAATCCATTAACTAGGTGTTATTATTACTATTTTGTAAATTCAAAGCTTTAGGATAAGAAGGCTTATATAATATTGTCCATTTCACTGTCTGAATGACAGTGTTGTACTAGCCTCTGTACCCAGTTCTTGCATCTGGAAGATATACATTCTAGTCTCATCATCTGGGAGCTCATGATCAACAAAGGAATTGCTGAAGCAAATAGGTCATTGCCCTCCAGTGAGGGAGAAGGTGGACAAAGCTGGAGGTCCATGCAAGGTATGGCATGAGAGCCAAAGAGAAACGAGTCAAGATTAGTTGGAACCAGAAGGAAATGACTGGATAGTGAAGAGCTTTTCATATGCAAAGAAAGAAAGAAAGAAGGAAGGAAGGAAGGAAGGAAGGAAGGAAGGAAGGAAGGAAGGAGAAGAGGAAGAAAGAAAGAGAAGGAAAGAAAGAAAGAAAGAAAGAAAGAAAGAAAGAAAGAAAGAAAGAAAGAAAGAAGAGGAAAAGAGAAAGGAAGGAAGGAAGGAAGGAAGGAAGGAAGGGAGGGAGGGAGGGAGGGAGGGAGGGAGGGAGGGAGGGAGGGAAAAATATCGAAGCTGGAGCCTAAGGGCAACTAGTAAATAGAATATAGAGGCACCCTGCATCCTTTACTCTTCAGAGCCCTCAGCAGAGTGAGATGGAAGAGACTTAAAGGAGTCCTGGACTAGATCACAGAGGGCTCCCACTGATTCAAGCTCTACTTTGTAAAAGATGAGGAGTTGTTCAAATAAGTTTCAGTAGGGCAATGAAATGACAAGATATGTGGGGTGAACCAGTGTTCGGCAACACGTACTATGTCCTAGACAAGCAATCAGAAGTTCAGGACAGGAGTGGCAAAGGCTTGAACCCTGCCATGGAGCACTGACCATGGGGAATGAAGAACCAGCTGCCCAAAACAGGCAGAATACAGTATGGAACCAAACCCTACTGTTACAAATGGAAGGCTTGTACACCTCCACCTCACCACACCATCTTACTAAGACAGGCATGAGAGGCTATCACTATAGGCATGAAGAAGCTAAGAAGATGGTGTTGAAGGATGGTGAGGCCTGCTGGATTGGAAGCTGAGTGTGCTTCTTGCTATGAGGCATGGTGATGTGGATCGGGCACAGTCTCAGCTGCCTCTTGTGTGCAATGCTATGCTTGTGGCAAAGTCAGAGAAGGTGAGCACTTGGGACTCCTGTCTGCATGATGATAGTGTCACTGATGGCAGCTTAAAAATATCATCTTACTCCAAGATGTGCTGTCATGGCGAACATTTGAATGATAGCATATGAGAGTTCATCTCTGGTGATGGAAATTCTGGAGCCATAAGAGAATGAGAAGACTCAGAGCCATCCGGGGGAGCTTGGGTCTTTCACCATTCCTTCTGTTTATATCAGTCTCTATCCCTGGATGCAGTGTGGAGACCCCAGAACAGGGCCCTTAATTCCCATGAGCACAGTTCTTTCTTCCACCGTTCTATAGATTCATATGTTTGTTTTATGGGCTTTAGAAACTTTCAAATAAAGTATGAGTCCCCTGAGAAAATTTTTCAGGGTTACTCATTATCCAGTTTTGTGAAAAAGTAATGACTAAACTACTTTGCAAGGTGATTGTTCACTAAATGGAAATAGACCACTAGATGGACCCATAAGTTTCACTGGTGTCAAAGGGACAGAATTTAGAACAAAGAGTTGATGGATTGGGTTTTCAGGCACTGTTAGGTGGCATTATGTGACAAAGGCTAACCATCTTATTTGAGCATGCACTTATACAAATGTACACACCCCCGCCATGTGCTCACACATGCATACACACACACATGCTCATGAGCATATTAACATACATGAGTCACTGCAAGTAGGAAGGAACTACAAGATTCCCTCATCTGTTCATGACTTCCCATCACAAGGAAAGTTGTCTTGGGACTACATTTTTCAAGTCAAAATCAAAACGCATGCTTTGAGAGGAAGACTTTTTCTTTTATTTTCCTTTAGCAAAACAAGTGTGTGGAATAAAGCCGGGGGCGCTTCACTGCTCAGTCACCACTGTCCAGATGAGCAGTGGGTCTGCCTCTTCATTCTCCCTCCTCGCACCCTTGATGGGGCTGGCCACCATTTAACTGGCATGGTTATGGCTTTGGCTTTAGGTATAAATGCCTGTTCCCTTCTGTTCAAAATATTTCTGTGGTCTTCTTTCTAACACAGCGAAATAACCTAAGATTGAGTTCCAGTCTTGAGATTGCAAAAATATGGAACTCAGGACAAGTCCATCCACACCTTTTTTTTTTTTTTTTTAGTACTGGGGATGGAACCCAGGGGTATTCTACCTCCAAGCTATACCCTAGCCCTATTTTTTATTCTTTATTTTGAAACAGGGTCTCATTGAGTTGCAAAGAGCCTAAGTATCTAAGGCTAGCCATAAACCTGTGATCCTCCTGTCTCAGTTCCCAAATGCTGGGATTACGAGTGTATGCCACCACACCCGGCTTGTCCATCCACATTTTTAAGCCTATAGTCTTTCATCTGTGAAATGGGGATAACAGAATCCTCAGTAAGCTGCAGATATATAGTAAGGACTCAGTAAATACGTGCTCTGTTTCCTTTTTGTCCTTCATCTTGACAACTATGGAAGCTTTAGTATCTCCGTTTCTGTTTTGATGTGATGCCTAAACCTATGACAGGATTATGTGTTCCCTATTGACTGGACACACTCAAAGATCCAGTTCCTACAGGATTACAGATCTACAGGTGTCGTGTATGTAGTATATGTATTTCTTTTCATAAGCTGGTACGATGTTAGCACTCCATCCATGCACAATTTCAGATTAAAATGTTGGATTTTATGGGGAGCTAGGAATTATTTTGTTTGTGTGTATGATTTTAAAAAACTCTCAATGTTTTACATTTCTGTAGTTTCTCAGAAATCAATAGAGCAAACCTATTATTTTCAATACTCATTTTTAGAGCTTATAAAAGACGAATGAGCTTATTAATGTTGTGCCTTAAAATATTCACAGAAGGAAGGAAGCACGGATCATTTTTCATTTATGCATTTTGAATCAGTGGTCCCGAAGTGGTAATATATTTATGAGCTGCTTGGAGAAGGAATGCAATTACTAACTGGGCAGCATGAAAGAGAATTGATTAACTGAAGAGCTCTTTTCTGATCTCAGATGCCACATACCACCTTGCAAGCACCAAGCCAAATATATCCACCTCAAAGGCAACTCTGTTCATTCAACTAGCAAACAGACCACACTAGCACAAGGAATTTTACCTGTTGCCATGCCTGTTCTCTTTCCCTTTCTATCTTGAACTAACACATTTATTTTTCTTCAAGACCTATTTTGATGTCTACTTACTGGCTCCTCTAAGCATCCTCCTCTGATTTTTGCAGCTGGGTTAAGTGCTGCTACAGTAACCAGCAGGCTCTGAGATGGCTGCCAGCACTGACTTGCTGAATAGCATCCCCACTCTCTCTCTTCATGGGTCACCCCCAATAATCATGAGTCTCATGAGGATCCGGACCACTGATTTTTTTCTTTCTGAACTCACAGCATCTAACACAGTGATTGGTCCATAAAGGCATCCACCAAACATATGTGAGCTCATGAATGAATCAAATAATGAGTAGAAAGTTCATGTATGAAGCATTTCAGTGTAAGACTCAAAGCATCATCTATGGACCCAGTGGCAATGAACAAATTAACCAAGAGATGAGGTCGAAAGTTGTAGAGTTGAGAAATCCTATTAAGATTATTTTGGATACTACATGCCAGTCATGTTTCCATAAGTGACTACTATACTGTGCTTCTTACCTTTGGGAAAAAAATCAAGTTCCATGTTAAAAACACTGCATAGCCTGGCATAGTGGTGCATGCTTGTAATCCCAGTACTTAGGAGGCTGAGATAGGGGAATAGCAAGTTTACTGCCAGCCTCAGCTACTTAGTGAGGCTTCTGAAACTTAGTAAGACCCTGTTTCAAAATCAAGAATAAAGAAATGAGGGCTGGTAGTGTAGCTCAGAGGTAGAATACCCCTGGGTTCAATCCCCAGTACCACACAGAAAAAGAAAACCACTGTAGAGAATCAGAATAGAAGGAACTTACCCCAACATCATAAAGGCAAATACAATAAACCCACACCCAACATCATACTGAATGGAGAAAAACTATGAGAATTCTCTTTAAAGCCAGAAATGAGACAAAGATGCCCACTACCACCACTCCTTTACAATATAGTACTCAATACCCTATCCAGAGCGATAAGGTAGAAGAAAGAAGTCAAAGGAATACAAATACATTATCTCTATTTACAGATGACATGATCCAATTCTTAGAAGAACCAATAAACTCAACCAAAAGACTTTTAGAACTGATTAACAAATTCATCAAAGTGTCTGGATACAAAGTCAATCTAAAACAATCAGAATTTTTTCTACATACTAATCATAAATCCATTAACAATGAAAAATAATTTTACTTTTTTATTTTTTATTTGATAAAACTAGTTATTTTTTAATTTATTTTATTGAAAGTAAATGTTATACCTTTAATCTGTATTTGGTGCCCTCTCCCCCACCTCGTTTCCCTTCTCCCCTCCCGATACTTAATACCCAGGCTAACCTTGCTATATTCATACTTTTACACCTATTTGGAAATAGCCGCTCATCAGTCAAGTTCAGCCTCCTTCCTCTCTTAGTTTTCCATTCAAGCTTTGCTGAGATTTCCCTTCCATTATCTGGAGTCCCTCTGGTATCCCCAATGCTTACTCATTTGGGCATATTAGAGGAAACATATGTCCCTTCTCTTTCTGTGTTTGGCTGATCTCACTTAACATAATGCTTTCCACCCCTTTCCATCTTCTTACAAATGACGTGATTTTGTTCTTCTTTATAGCTGAATAGAATTCCATTGTGTGTATTTCCCATAACTTTGCAAACCATTCATCTGTTGATGTTGTTCCAAATTTTGGCTATTACAAATTGTGCTGCTATGAACATAGGTATGCATATGTTGCTGTAGTTCTCTGTTTTCAACCCCTTTGGAAAAATACCCAGGAGTGGTAAAGCTGGATCGTATGGTGGATCTATTCCCAGTTTTCTAAGGAATCTCCACACAGATCTCCATAGTGGCTGAACTAGTTTGCACTCCCACCAACAATGTAAAAGAGTTCCTCTTTCCCCACATCCTCGCCAGCATTTATTATTGTTTGATTTCTTTATGCTTGCCAATCTGACTGGGGTTAGATGAAATCTCAGTGTAGTTTTGATTTGCATCTCCCTGATATCTAATGATGAAGAACATCTTTTCATGCATCTATTGGCCATTTGTATCTCCTCTTTTGTAAAGTGTCTATTCATTTCAGTTGCCCATTTCTTGATTGGGTTGTTTGTTTTGCTAGTGCAGAGCTCTTTTGAGCTCTTTGTATATTCTGGATATTAGCCCCTATAGGAGTGGTGACTGGTAAAGATCTTCTCCCATTCTGTAGGCTTCCTCTTTAGGTTCTTGATGGTTTTCTTCGATGAGAAGAAACTTTTTAGTTTGATGCTATCCCACTTGTTGATTCTTGCTTTAATTTCCTGAGCTTTGGAGGTTTTGCTGAGAAAGTTACTGCCTGTGCCTATATGTTGTAGTGATGAGCCTATGTTCTCCTCTAATAACTTCACAGCCTCTGGTCTGATTTCTAAGTCTTTGATCCATCTCGAGATAAAAATGAAAAATAATATTTTAAAGTAAGATTGAAATACAATTCAATCATCATGGCAATTATAGTAATAATAGTACAATTCTATCATATAATAATCCTTTACATTGGTCCACAGATTTCCATTTATGGATCATTTTCAAATTAGTCATTTCATGTAATTTTGATAATTTTAAAAAAAACAACAACAGAGGTAATGAAACTGTCCTTGATGATGGCCCCACAACACTCTGGCTCTGTAGACAGCAGTGTCTACACAGGTCCATTTATTTGTTCATTTCTCAAAGTGATGAAGAATTTCTACCTGAAATACACATTAATCACCCTAGTCAAGAAGTGGGATGGGCCAATCATGGTGGCCCATAATATCTGTCATTTCAGTACTTGGGAGGTTGAAACAAGAAGATCATAACTTTGAGGCCAGCTCAGTAGCTTAGAAAGACTCTCAGAAACTTAGCAAGACCCTGTTTCAAAATAAAAAATAAAGAAGGCTAGAGAGGATAGCGCAGAGATGGATAACAAGTATCAAAAAATAAAAGTCGGATGGTCCTTCCACTGAAAGATGAAGATACCTGTTCTTCTTCTCTGAGATCAAAGGTTATAGTGAAAGACCATGTGCACGAAGGCTGGAACCCTCCTGTCTTGGCCACATGTGCGCCATGCAAGCTGTGGACACCATGAGCATCTGACTGACCTAACTAGAAGAGCTGTGCAGTTGAAGAGCTAACAATGAAAATCCAGATGGGCGCGAGTGTGGCTGAGCAAGTCATCAGGCCAGGTCCCCTGCTGCCACCTTCTCTCAGGCACCTTCTGCCGAGCCATGGTGGGCAGGTGCACCCCCATCGTTGAAGCACTTGGCATTTGGGCTGCGTAGTACTCAGCTACTGAACCAATGGGCTTGGGTGGTGTGTCCCAGCAATCAAAAACACCCTTGCAGGGGACAAGGCAGATGCTGAACGCTGGTGCAGCTGCATTAAAGAAAATGGTGTTTTTGAAGAATCTAAGGGTCCCTGATTCTCTCTGGGAGGGGAGGAGCCAAGGCCAATTCCATGGACTGAGTATACTCAGGTTGCATGGTACTTCAGGACAGGAAGGATGCTCATGCTTGGCAGGTTGGGGCCCCAGAGTCATTTAACTTTTATATTAAATGTGTCCTCATTTTGCAACTCAAATGAGTGAAGCAAGATTTCTTTTTACATTGATTCCACAAAGCTTCATTGAAAAGCTTTGGTTTTTATTGTGTTATCTGCCAGAGTTACAAGATTGAAAATACTCAGTGTCCGTGATGGATTATTTAAGAACAGAAAGGCATTTCTTAAATGTAGTAGGAATCACTTCTCCAATTTGCTTATCTATGAAATAGGTATCATAAAATGAATTTGAATAAATCTGCATAAAAGAGAAAATAGTTATAAAAAAGCTCATAAATCCTTTGGCAGTTAAATAATGGATTTTGCAATAAATTGACTGCAGTAAAGGGCTATTCCTACAAAGACCTATGAGTGACATGGTGACAGGGTGGTTCACAGAGAGATGTGCAAAGTTCATTTCACACCTTAAATAGCAATAATAGGGGTCATTATGAACACTAAAATGTTCAGCACATGGTAAATCTTTCATTCCTTATACCAAACATATAATGTAGATACTGCTATCACCTCCATTTTACAGATGAACAGCTCAGTCTGAAAGCGAAGGAGTACACAAGTAAGGGCAACATATGTAGAAGTAATCAGTCCTAAAGGAAGAGATGAATAATGTGATGATTTGATGGGTTTACTTTCAACTTGTAGAAATGTTGATGTGCTTTATATACATCTATGTGAATATTCTCAATAAAAGTGAAGATAGACACAACAGTTCATGCAAAACCAAATTAAACAGCGATATATTAGAAAAAATCTCATCTCTGTTTATGTGTCTGTCTTCAAACGCATCCATACATCTGTTTCTATATTGTATATATACTTATGTATACATTTGTACCCATAAATGTGTGCTCCTATGCCTCTCTTCTAAGTGAATAGCAATGTTATATTTTTAAGTGAATTGTCCTTAGTGTCTAATAATATTATAAAGTATGTTGTAATTCTTTCATTTATTTATTTATTCATTTGTTCATTTTTTGTGTGGGATACATGGGATTGAACCCAGGGACACTCCTCCTCCAAGCTAAATCCCAGCCTCTTTGTGTCATGTCCTTTCTCTACTCTGTTAAAATAGTTTTGTTTTCCAAACTAGTATTTGTGTTTTTGTTGTTCTTTACATTATTGTATTCCTGCAGATAATTGGGCTCTCTCATCTGAGAGATCGGAAGTGTTGTCTGAACTCTCAAAGCTTATTAGTTGGAAGGGATTGACTGTTTCTTCTCATCTATCATTCATGGTTTGCTGCTGTGAGCTCGCAAAGCCAGGAGCTTTCAAAAGTGGAAAATAATATTGGGGAAGCAGAAAATGAATGCTGGAATCAACCCTGAGAATTTCCAGCATCTTGCAGCCCATTTAGAGGACACTGGAAGACATGTTATTCAAGTGTGCAACGCCTTAGACAATTCCTTCTATGTGTGTGTGTTGGGTGGGAGGGTGAACACAGGCAGTTTGGCATATTTGCTGTTCTAGCCAGTTAGGCCTTTGCATTTTGCAAAGAAAACAAGCTGAAGGATGTGCCTGGCTGAGCATCTCAGAAGCTTGGCACAGCTCGGCTGCTGTATGGAGCTAATCATGCCGACTCTCTCCTTCCCTCAAGTTGGTTTCGAAGCAAATATGTGAGCAAATAATATGCATGGAGAATTAGAAATTGTTATCTACATAAAGTGCCTTCACTGTGTCTAAAGTGCTGATTTCTAAACCATTAACCCTTTGTGAAGGTCGCCAAGCAGAATGCCCAGCTATACCAGGAGCTTGCTTCCCATCTCCCTACAAGTCCCTAGCATCTGGAGCCCCAAGGGTCATGTTACCCTTATGCAGTATATCAAAGGCCATTCGGCCAATACTCTGGACTTGCTTTTCTTATGCCTTTACCTTTTATCTGTCTGATATTGACAGTGGTTTCTAGCAGAATTGCCCCTTAAGGGTTTGGGAGGTATTTTATTTGTATCTGGTGTCACAGATCCCAAACTGAGCCATTCAGTCCTCAGTCTGCTCTTGGCTTAGATAAAGTGCTAGTTCTGAGAGAGTGCCCCAGCTTAGGCAGCCATGCCTTCCTCCACAAGCTATAAACAAGTAGCACCCTGTCTCTGGCTTCTTGATTTCTGAAATGCAGCCAAATCCAAAAAGAGGTAAGACACTCCCCACACGCAGGCAGACCTGCCCTCCCCTAACTGAGCCTCGCCATCTTTGTTTCGGTTACAGTTTTCCTATCTGTACCTATTCTTCCATATCTTGACCTCTTTGTCTCCATTAGTTTTTCTGTCTGCACCTTTTTTCCATACCATGATCTCCTTGAGATGTGCTCTCTCTGGCCTCCTTCTCCTCCTCCTCCTTCTCCTCCTCCTCCTCCTCCTCCTCCTCCTCCTCCTCCTCCTCCTCCTCTTCCTCCTCCTCCTCCTCGCTCCTCTTCCTTCTTTTCCTCTTCTCTTTTTCTTTTCTTTTTTTTTTTTGTGGTGCTAGGATTGAACCTAGAGGCATTCTACCTATGCGGTACACCACCATCCCTATTTTCCATTTTATTTTTTCATTTCATAACAGGGTCTCACTAAGTTGCTGAAGCTGACTGCAACACTGTGATCCTTGTATCTTGGCCTCCCAAGTACTGGGATTACAAGCATATGCCACCACGCCCGGCTGGTTTCCTTCTTTTTATGAAACCACTTTCCTGGTTCAGTAGAGTTCCCTAGGATGACAGAAACTTGTTATTTGAGAGTATGAGAAATAAATTGCTAGGCTGACTAGACTCCAGAGAGGATAGCTGGAAAATTTATGAGTAATGCTATACCCAGTTTCAACTTGTGTTTTTCTGCACTTGTTTACCTCCATTTTAGTTCCTTGTTTTTAAAACTACTAAAACTTTTTGTCCATTTAATCTAATCTAAGGTAGCTGACTGGATTTAAAGAAAAGCATAGATTAACAGAGTGCTACTTCTAAAGTCACAAGACCTGAGACGCATATTATATATCAATTTTATAATCATGGCTCTGATACTTAATTCCAGAGACTCAGTTTCTTCATTTGAAAAACAACAGGAAGTGGTTCCTTGGCAGGACTCCATGTAAAAGTGTGTAAAAGTGTTGTGTGAACTGTGCACACTTGTAAAAATGTTAGCCCTTTGCATTTCTGCCTACGTGTCTTTAAGTTTTCCCGAGGTCGCCCTAGTTTCTAGTTCTTAGATCTACATTTTTTTTAATCTGGTTATTTGAGTCCAAAGGGTATGAGTAACAGATTTAGAGCATTAGAAATATAATTTCCATTCAATCTTACTTCACACCTTATTCTGAATGCCCATAGATGACCCAACATAGTGTGTACCATCTTCTGAAAACAGGATTTCCAATCCTTGCTTTATGCAATGGTCTTATGGCTTAGACATGAATATAAAATGCTTTATAAACCATCAAATGTTGCGTGGGTGTCAGCTAGCATCAATATGTTAATTGTTGATTATTTCAATGTTACAGTCATACCAGTAGTCACCCCCATCCATGAGAGACACATTCCAAAGACCCTTAGTGGATATCTGAAATGATAAGGCATTTAAATAGTGTTGAATCCAGTGCAGACTATGTGTTTTTATCCTATAGATATATACCTGCTACCAAGTTTAATTTATAAATTAGGCACAGTGAGAGACTAACAACCACAATAATGAGACTAAACAAGTATAACACTATACTGAAATAAAATTGCCAGCGTCACTACTCCTGGGCTTTGGGGCCATTATCGAGTAAAAGTACGTTTACCTAAATGCAAGCAAGGTAATACTGCAATCGTCTATGTGGCTACTAAGTGACTAATTAATGAGACTAAAGTATTTAGCATGGAACGCTGGACAAAGAGATGATTCACATCCCAGGTGGGATGGACTGGGGCCATGGTTGATTCTGCCCCATAACTTGGAATAGGTGCAATTAAAAACTTACAAAGCCAGGCTCCCAGTACTGGGAAGCCTATTCCAGAAGGATCACAGGTTTGAAGCCAGATGCAGCAACTTAGTGATATCCTACTTCAAAATAAAAAGATAAAATAGGGCAGGGGGGATGTAGCTCAGAGGTAAAATGCCCTGGGCTCAATCCCCATTACAAAAAAAAATTATGATTTATTTACTTCTGGCATTTTCAGTTAATAACCTTAGGCTGTAGAAGGCAAAACCAAAGATGGGAGGGAGCTACTGTAATATCAGTTAATATAAACTAAAACTAACAAAGAAATTACCCTAGTGCTGTTTCATTGTCCTGCAAGGGAAAATCTCAAGTATTGAGAAAATGAATCCTTTTAAACACGTGGGTTGTATACACTAGATGTAAATATTGGCATACACTATGCATCAGTTCCAACTCAGAAAAAGAGTACACTGTACCCTGAGATGGTCAAGAACGTTCATGGAAGGTTTACTGATAATTACCTAAATCTGAAAACAACACCAATAATCATCAACACAAGAATGAATGTAAAAATTCTGGTATAGTTAAATAATGAACTACTACATAGCAATACAAAAAAAAAAAAAACCAATACACATATAATAGGAATAACTCTAAAAATTTTGACTAGAAAAAGCCATACATAAAAAGTTTCACTGTATCTCTATGAAGAGTAAAAGTAGAAAAATCTAACTGTTAGTGATAGAGGTCCAAATGTGCTTATTTTGGGGTGTAACATTGTTAATGAAGAGACAGAAAATGATCTTTGTGGGTGCTGGGAATACCTATCTTAATCTGAATGATGGTTATACACAATGTTTACAAAAATTTTTCAGGCTCTCCAAAGGTAAATGCTCTTTAAGTACTTAATGCCTACTATGTGTGCTATGTATCAATTCAAAAATTAAATCCATGCTTCTTATTTCACCAAAGAACAAAGACTCTGTCAAATCCCATAAAAAAGAAAATTTTCTCATTTCAATTTTAAGTTTGGAATGTTTACAAGACAGTCATTCAAAGTATATCTCGAAAGATTGGTAAGAATTGCTGAAATGAAGAAGGAAATCAAGTTTGGAAGACCAAGATGCAAGGCAGAAAGAGGACTAGAAAGAGAACTGGAGAGCGTGTGGCTCCAGCCACACAGCACATGGGAGACAGGATTATTAGCCTATGTAGAAACCTGCTCTTAGATTTCCAGGAAATTGGAATCATTAAGAAAATGAGAAGTTGCCTAACAAGCCTAGGTCGGCAATTCATTTAGATAAATTCATATTTTACTCCCCAGAAAATAAACAAAGAAACTAGCTTGCTGTTCTTTCTGAAGATGGGATGCAGCCGTTGACAGACGGAGCTAGCCAAGTCTGGCTTGAATTTGAACACCGCTGGCCTATCCCAAAAGCAAGAGCTGAGAATTAAAAAAAAACTCAAGTCAGTCATGCTTGGCGGCACACACCTGTAATCCCAACTCTTGGAAGACTGAGATATGAGGATCATAGATTCCAGGCCAATTTCAGCAACTTAGTGAGGGCTTCAACAACCTAGCAAGACCCTGTTGCCAAAAAAATGAAAAGGGCTGGTGGGGGGAAGATAGTTCCGAGTTAGAATGCCACTGAGCTCAATCCTCAGCCCTAATAAAAATAAAAATTTTAAAAATTATAAACAAAACTCACCTCACTGTTTTTACTATAACTACCAGTAGCATTCTGGTGGCAGAATGCAGTCTTGGGTTTCCTGGTAGCCATTCTTTTTGCCCCTCCCCTTTCATTCTCCCCTGGGATATAGACAGGAATTTAAAATACTGATCCATTGTCATGAATGTCAAACTTTCAATGCAGACCTTGAAGCCCCAATACATACAGGGGACTGATGGTGCACAGTACCCTTCTGCTGAGAGCGGGCAGCAGGTTCTATTGATGACCACAACACTAACTTGGGAATGCTTATCTCCCCAAACAGACCCTATGCCATCAGGCACTGCATGGTGGCATCTCTGCGTAACATCTTCTTTCGGTGGCCAGAGAACTAGGTCAGGGGAAGGCCTGGGTGAGCCACAGAGGCAGAATCGGACTGTGCCACCTCCGCATCTCGATACCACTGGCATTTCCCCTCTGGTTTGGCCCTTCTTGTCACTCAGAACTCTACAACTGGGGGCCTCCTGTGGTTTCAACCTATGTTAGGAAGGAAAGGCTCATCACTTCAACTGCCTGCTTGATCTGAAGATAGCATGGATCTTTATCTCCCCGCCAGCTGCAAAACCTGATAAGATGCAAAGGTGTTAGAAGAATTTGTAACTGATTATGGAGATTTTTTAATTAAACAAGTGAAAAGAGAAAGAGGAGGCAGAGGAGAGAAAATGGTTGCCAATCGCTACCACTGTACACATTTCTTTTTATTAAAGTGCTTTTATTGGTGTATTATAGACTCATATCATAATATAAATCATGTTGACAATGACATACATGCACACAGCACTTAGTGGCCCCCCCATCTCCCTATTTCTCTCCTTCCCAGTAGAGAGTACCAATGGAACTTGACACTCTCTATTGGGAATATTAGTGTGTGTGTGTGTGTGTGTGTGTGTGTGTGTGTGTGTGTGTTTGTATGTATATGTATATGTGTGTATATATATACACACATACATAGCAGATGGTAGACTGACATTGGTATATTCACTATATATATATATATATATACACACACATAGTGGATAGTAGATTTCCAGTAATGAAGCTCAGTCTTCCTCCTCTCCTACCCCTAGACCTCCACCCTGGATCCACTGAGGTTTCTCTTCCATTATCTGGAGTCCCTCTTTTATTCCAGTTACTCTCTAGCTTGTGCATATTAGAGAAGACACATGACCTCTCACTTTCTGTGGTTGGCTAATCTCATTTACCTCTCACTCTGAAATGGAGTCAATTTGAGATGGATCATTGTACACATCTGTTTATTCTCTCTTTGGATCTTGTTAAGAAAAAAGGAAAAGTCCTCAGGAAGTCTCTTGGGTTTGACTTTGGAAAAAATGAGGGTGAAGGCTGTATTCCAGACTTCAGCAAAGTTTGAATGGAAAGATAGGAGAGGAGGAAGGCTGATCTTGATTAATGAGGGTCTACCTCTGAATATGTGTAAAATTATGAATATGACATGGATAACCTGGACAACCATTGGTGGGAGGGGGAAGGGAAAACGGGAGCAGGGGGGAGAGGGCACCAAATATAGTTTAAATGGATACCATTTATGTTCAATAAAAAAAATTGTTTAAAAAAGTAAAAAGAAAAAAAGAAAGTCCATTACCATAGGTTTTTCTCATCTCAAACATTCTAGAATTCTATGAGATTTTCCTTTCGTTTTAATTGTGAGTAAAATATCCTGGAATCAAATGCAGTTGACATGGAGCAGAGCTGCACCTTTAGGCACAGCGAGCTCCAGCACATCTGTCCTCAAACTGCCAGACACAGCCCGCCTGGATCTTACTTCCTTCTTAATATCTTTAAACCTACGTCTCTATCCATGAGATGATAACATCTGCCCCCAAGCTTGCTGCAGTTTCTATAAAGCCAGGTAAGGTGCCCAGTAGGGACTGAAGTTGGGACTCTCTACTCTGCCCAATAACCCCTTCACTGTCACTGAATTAGCACCCATGGTAGGCACTATCTTACCCACTCTGCCCACATTATGTCACTAAATCCACAGATCTTCAGGGACACGAGTCACCAGCTCCATCTTCAAGTGATATGAAGAATTTTCACAAGGTCAAATTCCCTTTCATCATATGGGTGTGAGGTAAAAAATTTGGGATAACCGAGTCCAAATCTATGTTATATTTTTGCCGCTTCTGTAGATTGTCTTATATTAATGATTAGATGTGAGTCTCTTCAAGACAATATAGCCTTCCAGTCTCTGTCTCTTGACTGGATGCAAGGCTTTGGGAAAGCTACTTAGCTTGTCTGACTATTCATTTCCTACCTGTAAATTGGGATAATAACAGCATCTTCTGCATAGGGATATAATGAAAACAGACTGAAACTCAGAAGGAAGGTTGACTTGCAGTAGTCTCTGTTAATCTTAGGTGTTTCCGTGATTATAATTATCATTATCGTAGAACATATTTTCTTCAGGAGTGAAGATCAAACTTCAGAATTCAATCTGCTATAACCAAGCCCAGTGCTTATTTTCTTATTTATTTGATCCATATTTATTATTAAAAATATGTATAATTCTTATAAAAATAGCATATGTGGGATAAAGAAGATAGGAGAATCCAGTTATGATGGTGCACATCTGTCATCACAGTATTTGGGAGACTGAGATAAGAATCACAGGTTCAATACCAGCCTCAGCAACTTAAGGAGACTCTCGGCAACCTAGTAAAACCCTGTTTCCAAAAAAGTAAAATAAAATCAGTCTAGGAGTATAGATTGGAGGTAGAATGACTCTGGGCACACATTAATTAATTAGTTAATTAATTGCATAGCTAAGAGGGTAGGAAAAAAGGAAGGAAAAGAGGGATAAAGGACCCCTGGATGGATGGTGAGCATTGTGGTGATGATGTTTTTATTTCCATTAGAGATCTGGGCCCCCTGGCCTCAGAAGGAAGCCTTTCTTTCACTTCTTCATTTGCTTGTTGTAGAGTTAGGCTGTTTAAAAAAATACTCAGTAAGTTCAATGATCAGATCTGGCATCTGACACCAGCTGGGGAGGGTTTGAGGTCTCTGGGCCTCTCTGAGGTCATTAGCCTGTGGCCTTCTTTATTCTTAGGAGAACACAGAAAAAGTAGGATATTGCAAAAAGGACTCTTCCTTGGTTGGATCCCGTGTGTCACGGAAACCCCCAAAATCAGGCAGTTCGGCACAGTCTCACTGTGATTCCCCTGGGCCACAACTCCCTCCATATTACAATTTATGGAAGCTCTAAGAATTCTTATTCCATTAAAGTGACCTCAGGATGGGTAGAATGCACCTTCATTTCTCTCAAAACTCCTAGTCCTTTTAGTACTCAACTCGAGGGGACTTCTCTGGAGAGGGGAAGGACATCTTATGCCCTGCTGGTTTCTTCTTTCAGTATCCTCTCAGCTCTGCTGGTACCAACATGTACAACCCATATCCAGTCTTCCCCAAACGCCCTGTGGAATTATTCTCCTAGGTGACCTCCCTGAGTGGCAATAGCAGTTGATGAACAATTCCGTCACATCTCTGAAAGGATTTACACAGCTGATATAAAAGACATCGCTCTGCACAAATCACAGAACCCTAAAGTGAGCCTCCTGCGTGTCCTGTGCAGACACAATCACCCCACCTCCAAGATCCTCAGGCATCTTAGTTTTCTTCAGTCGCTCATTACCTTTTACCTGGTTTTATGCAATTCACAGCTCAACTGTCCTTTCTAAACTGTGATTTGAGTTTAAAAAACCATGTAAAGGAGGCAAAATCTTGGCGCAAAACCCATGTAAAATGCATGCAAGTGAGCCTTCAAATTGGATGAATGCCTACTCTACAGCCATCAGTTGTATCCTGCATATTTAGTCCAGAGAATGCAAGCTTTTGCTCACAAAAAATATATATACTGTGCACAAATGTCTCTAATAACTTTCTTCATAAAAGTTAAAAATTGGAAGCAACCCAGATTTTTTTTCAACAAGTAAATGGTTAAACAAATCATGGTATATTTGTACCAGGAAATACAGTTCAGCAATAAAAAGAAACAGACTATTGGTACATGTAAGAACCTGAACAAGTCTCTAGAGAATTACCCTGAATAAAAAAGCCAGCCTCAAAGGCTGCACACGACATAGTTACATTCATAGAACATTATTAAAGTAATAAAACTAGCCGGGCGTGGTGGCGCACGCTTGTAATCCTCGTGCTTAGGAGGCAGAGGCAGGAGGATCGCGCAGGTTCGAAGCCAGCCACGCTGGCTTAAGAGATCCTGTTTCCAAATAAAAAAAATACAAAATAGTTCTGGAAGTGTAGCCTGGAGGTAGAATAGTGAGGCAGAATAGTGAGGCTCTCAGCAACCTAGTGAGAACCTGTTTCCAAATAAAATTTAAAATAGGTCTGGGAGTATAGCCCAGAGGCAGAAGGCCCCTGGGTTCCATTCCCAGTATCACAATAAAATAAAATAAAATAAACTTCAGCATCAAATTACCTTAAGATCTAACAATTCCATGAGTAGAAATTTGCTCAAGAGAAACAAAAATGTATATTCACAAATAACCTATGTTCAGATATTTGTAGTCACTCTATTTAGCTTCTAAAAACTAAAACAACCCAGCGTCCATCATCCAGTGAATAGATAACCAAATTGTGGCTCATCGTAAAAATGGAATAATACACGGATATGATGAACCTCAAGTGTGTTTGATAATACACAGTCAGCCAGACTTGAGCCCTTGCCCGCCACATGCTTTCTTTTTAGTTATTGCTCTTATTTATTCATTTGATTATTTATTTATCCCTTGTGTGGTGTAGGGATTGAGCCCAGGGGCATTCTGCCTCCAAGATACGCCTCCACCTCCTATTTATTTATTTAGGTTTAGGAACAGAATCTTGCTACATTGCTGATGCTGTCTCAAACCTTCAATCCTCCTGTTTCAACCTTATAAGTGCTAGAAATGCAGGTATACATCACCATGCCCAACTTACCATGTACTGTGAAACGTGATCATTTGTTTAGTAAATATTAACTAAGAGTCCCTTCTGGACCAGGTAAAATTACTGTCCCATTTTATCTTTATGAAAACCAAATCTGAAGTATAGTCATCTAGTGATGATAATGCTGGAGCTGAGAGAGGTTAAGTAACATAGCCAATGTCACCCAGCAGGGAGGTCCTCTCTGACTCGACTGTGCCTGTTTAACTGCCTTGCTCCTCTGTTCTCTGCCCTTTCCTTTTCTCTCCTTCCCCTTCCCTCCATTTCCTGTCTCTTTAAAAGCTTATCTCAGGGCATAAAAATATTTAAACAGACTACAACAAAGTCTTTCTCTCATTGGGAGGCAAAGGCATGGTGACTTAATTGAAACAAGATAATCCTTTGCTCTGCTCAGAGTTTACAAATTCCATTTCATTGACTTCTTTTTTTCACAAACGACTGCCCTGTCAAAGTTATTTTATTTTTACAAAAGTTAGAAAAATATGAAGGGAGGAAGTTTCAGAACAAAGTAACAACACGCTTTAGTCCCCTCTTCTTGATGTTGTAAGGAATGTTGAGAAATTTCCAGATGAAACTTTCAGGCCATTTAGCAACATTCCTCAAAGAACCATCGCCCATGGTCTGGACACTCAGATGACTTGTACTGCTCACAGTTGTGGCCCTGAAGTCCTACTCTTTCTTTCAAACTCTTTTTTTTTTTCTCACCTCCACCCCTATATGGTTTCCTAACAGTACCCTTCTTGCGAAATCAGAAAAAAACAAAGGCAGACAGCTCTTTTATTCATTCAGATTCAGTACCATAAACAATGCTTGTCGCCAAAATATCCAAAGTCAGCTTTACTTCTTTCATGGTATCAAAACTAGTGTATATAAAATAGAGCACCTTAAGTCCTCTTTTATACAGGGCAGATAGGCAATCCTATATTTTATATACATGTAGGACAAACAGAGGCCCTTCACCTACTCTTCTAATATAGCACCCACTGTTCTCTGATGTGCAGGTGATGTGGGGGGATGTGGTAGGATGAGAAGTCAAGATATCTCGAGTCAAGAAAACTAGCTTCTATAGCAGGCTCCACTACTTCCTTGTGTTGAAGACATCCAAAGTTGATTTCCCTTATCTGTAAAATGAGTATGTTTCATCTGCATTTCCTACCTAATGAGTTTTGCTGAAACCCACATGTATTCATGCTCATGAGAGTCTTTAGAAAGGTGAGTTGAAGAAATTGTGAATAATGATGAAGGCTGTTACCATGTTGCTACCTACAAGGTTCTACCTCATAGTAAAAAGACATCACAAATCATGTATGGTGGCACATGCCTATAATACCAGTACTTAGGAGACTGACACAGGAAGATCACAAGTTTGAGACCAATGTGTGGAAAGTTAGCAAGACCCTACTTCAAAACAAAAATAAAATAAAATAAAATAAAGCTGGGGGTATTGCTCAGAAGTAGAATACCCCCGGGTTCAATCCTCAGTTACACACACACACACACACACACACACACACACACATACACACACACACACACACGTCATAGTACCTACAGTCCTCTCTATAATTTCAACTAGTCATGTGCACAGTCTTATTTCTGCCCTCTCCAGGGAAGTTTCCAAAGAGCCTAGCGCACAGCCATTCTGAAAGCACATATGCTCCTACTACAGACACTAACTTATCATTTCCCTCATGACAAATTTCATTAATATACTGACAGAACCCAGTGTAGATTTCCCTTACCAGACAACATAAAGCAAAGATTCTAGTGCACAGAGTTAATTTCAGAGGAACATTGTCAAGAGGTTGAAAAAAAGGCACACAAGAGAGGAAGCAGATAGGGCATCTGGAGTTACCTTTATGTTTCCTATACAGCCATACAGTTCAGAAAAGGCCTCTGCTGAGTTTAATGTTCTGCGCTATCTGCTTGAAATTCCCAAACATTTTATCCTTGAACTTAATATATGGGGTATAAAACACAAATTGTACCATTTTGATAATTCCACATGCTAGGTAAATGCTTCCACATTTGCACTTAAAACTAGCATTTTTGCCAGGCATAGTGGCACACGCATATAATCCCCATGATTGGGAGGCTGAGACAGAAGGATCGCGTTGGTTCAAAGCCAGCCTCGCTGGCTTAAGAGACCCTGTTTCCAAATAAAAATATAAAATTTAGGTGTCTAGGAGTGAAGCCCGGAGGTATAAGGGTTTCCAGGAACCCCAGTACCACAAAAAAAAAAAATTGGCATTGTGCAATGTAAAGATGGATGGTAAAACGTATTGCTAATGATATAAAATTTTAATTTTTCTTTACTTAGAACAATAGTAAGTAGTGAATTAAAAAAAAAACCATGACAAGTTGAGAAGTGGACTGTGGGAGAAAAGAAAAGAGTCTGGCATTTTAAGACTCACAACAGTACATTTTCTCTAATTGTTTTAAAAGGTGCCACATTTTCACAACATATGAGCCAGCCCTGGATGTATTACTCGGCATTTTCACAAAATGATTGAATGATGTTGAATAAAGCAGGGTAACTGGGGAAGTGATGCAAACCAGGCCTCAGCACTGTCCCACTTGAGGGAAGGGGAGCTGAGGTATTTATACACCACACCTAGCATGACCTAGCTGAGAGCTGCAGATGGAGGCTGAGAGAATATAATAGCTGGGTTGCCAATACATGAGCAGTGTGACCCTAAAAAAATTTTCAGTCACAGAGAAGCAGGTACTGACATCAGAAAGTTATCTGGACCAAGCTGAAATGAGAAAGATCAAAAGATGTGGGTCAGCTATTGCTAACAGTCAACTGGAAGTAGTAACCTCAGGAACACACAGTACCATGCGGAAGAATAGCAAGTAAACAGACTGTTACAGAGTCCGGTGGAGGCACACAGGGGCCCTCAGCCACACCTGGGCAATCTGAAGACCCTGAGAGGTGTCAGTGCCTGTTCAGAGCATGCTGAGACCACTCTTGGTCAATGACGAAAGAGTACAGAGAACTGCAGGTGGCTCTATGGCTGTCTACTACAGCCTGTAACAACCTAAATGTATTATTATTACCAATCTGCCTGAAGTCTTGTATGCTTCTCAGCTCAAATCACGGTATCTGTAGGATGAGCTTAATGCTTGAGGCCCTATGGAGAACGTTGTCCTCTGTCTCATTTAGGTTGTTAGCAGTTCCTTCTGGTTCCAGGACTCAGGTCCCTATTTGGCTGATGGCTGTCAGTTGAGAGCCTTTTCCAGTTTCTTTTTTTTTTTTTTTCAGTACTGGGGATGGAACCCAGGGGCCTTCTACCTCCAGGCTACACTCCTAGACCTATTTTATATTTTATTTGGAAATAGGGTCTCTTAAGCCAGCTGAGGCTGGCTCCGAACCTGCGCGATCCTCCTATCTCAGCCTCCCAAGAGCGGGGATTACAAGCGTGCGCCACCACGCCCGGCTCCTTTTCCAGTTTCTAAAGGACATTTATTGGTTTGTGGTCCCCTCCTTCAGCTTCAAGGTTAACAGCAAAAGAATAAGTTCCTCGCACACTTTGCATCTTTCCTGTTTCTTCTTGATTCTTGCCTTTCACTGACCTACTCTTCTGTCTCCACCCTCCTATCTTCTTTTTAATTGAAGTAAAAACCACAAAAGATAACATTAGTCACCGTAAGTGAACAATTAAGGGACCCTTAATGCAACCAAGACCAAGACCTCTATCTAGTTTCAAAACATTTCTACCATTCCAAAATAAAACCCAATACCTCTTAAGCAGTTAGTCCTCCTTCCCCAACCACCTCACAATCACAACTCTGCTTTTTGACTCTATATAGATTACCTATTCCATATATTTCATAGAAATAAAATTATATATGAGCTTTTGTATCTGACTTCTAAAATCATACAATATGTGTATGATTTGTGTTGACTTCTAAAATCATACAAAGCATGGCTTTTTGTGTCTGTTTTCACTTACCATGTTTTAAAGGTTCATCCACTTTGCAGCATGCATCACTAATTAATTCATTTTTAGAGCTGAATAATATTCAATTGCATGTATAAAAATCATTTTCATATTTTATCTATTCCCCATGATGGTCATTTCAGCTGTCATGAGTGGTATAGGTATGGACATGTGTTGGAGCACCTGTTTTCAATTTGGGGGGTTAGATAACCCTTTTCCATCCTTTGGGATTTATAGGATGGTATTGGACTCATTCAGCTAAACCAGGATGAGCTCCTTTATGTCAATTTTTACAGACTCCAGGCATTTAAGGACAAACTTCAATACCTGTGTCATCAAAGTTTAGAAATAGCATGGTAGCCATAGAAAACTATGGGCACACTTGTATGGGTATTAGGCCAGTGCTTCTCAAATCTGAAAAATATATGTAACTCATTTAAAGAAAATGAACATTATCTGAGCTCACATATGTGTCCACTAGCCTCCAACTTGAGAGAGAATGCAGTGTCAACTTAATAGTCATTGGCACTGATATGACCCATAAAACTAATGTCAACCCAGACACCAAGATCCAGTATCAGGATTTTTTAAGAATAATTATTCATTCCAGAATATATTTTTGTTAACTTTATATAATCATCAAATATAAAGAAATTTTAATTATCTTAAAATTTTTTATTGATGCCTATAAATTATATAGAATAGCGAGTTTTGCTGAAATATATCATGCATGCACATAATATAATTTGATCAGTTTCACTCCCCGGTACATATAATAATTTGAGGTTCCTGGATATTAGTGGATCCCAGTGTGAGAAATAGTTGGTTAGTGCATGACTACCTTGTTCTTTTCTGTCCCTAATGCCAAGAACACTACTTGGCACATGGAAAGTACTCAAGAAATACTACTGAATAAATAAATGGCAGGAAAGATGGGTGGTTAAGGTATGAGGTCAGTGAAAGCTGAGGCTCCCAAGGCCTCCTCCCTCCACAGCTACCACCCTCTCTTCCTTCATCCTTCCCATTGGGGAAGGGATGCCATCAGTAAGATAAGAAATAAAAGATACGCAATGCGCCAGAACATAGTAATATTAGAAATAAGATCGAATTGTCCATGAGGATTGAAAGTAGAGTAAATAACTCAAAGCTCAGGACTGGTTTGGTTGTAGTGTATCATTGTCCAGGGGGGATTTTGGTGAATCTCTTGTAGAAAAATCTATTAAAACTAACTCACGGAAGAAAGTGATTTGGCATGTTCTAGCAGCAATGGTCTCCCTGGAGTCAGTTCGGCAAAGGAAGGAGGTGGTCTCGGGCTGCATTCCTGAGATTTCTAAGACAGAGGAAAGACATTTCATCCTTGAATGTAAATATAGCACTTTTCACTTTATTCTTTTTCAGTGTGACTTGGCCCTGAAAGTTGATCTGTCTATTGAAAAGGAAAGTTTGCCTTTGCCAAAATGTCAGAATCCTGCAAACAAAAACATAGTCGACAAACAGCCATTATTTCCTATTTGGATAAACATTTCTTTTTCCAAGTGCTAAGGACTCCGAAAATCTTCAGGAATTAGACTGTGTCAATGCATTTCAAGGAGGCTGTCGATGGGGATAGAGATGTGGTTATTCTTACACGACACATTTCATGGGATCCCCTTTTTCTTAAAAGCAGCTTGTGTTAATAATTGAGTTCAAATTGAAAAATCTCAAGGGAAAAAAACCTTTGTAACTTGGTAGTTATGGAGAAAAAAATGTCACTGTGTTTCTAGATTTCAAGAGTTTAGAGAAAGATGAAGAATAGTGCTATTCAATCACACATGACCTGAGAATCATGAATCCGCTGCCCGAGTCCAAGTGTAGCCATCTTTCTTATCTGTGTTATCTTTCTTATCATCTTTCTTATCTGTGTTACAGGTCCCCCAACTCTAATAGGAGGACAGAGACCATGGGGTTTCCTCAAACAGGATTCTGTGAGTTCTTAGCAACATGTCTAAAGAACTCTAATATATTCTATTACTCTGGAGATGTACTTAATCCCGGAAATAAACAAGGTCTGTCACTTTCCAAAACATACACTTTCTCTGGAAAAACAAATATCTCCTAGAAAAGATGGATAGACATTCTGTGTGTGTGTGTGTGTGTGTGTGTGTGTGTGTGTGTGTGTTACTGGAGATGGAACCCAGGGACATTCTACCTCTAAGCCACACCTCCAGCCTGATTTTATTCTTTTATTTTGGAGTCAGATAAACTACTGTTGCACAACGAAGCCGGCCTATTCTTTTATTTTGAAACAGGGTCTCACTTAGTTGCAGAGGGCCTCTCTAAGATGCTGAGGCTGGCCTCGAACCTGTGATCCTCCTGTCTTAGCCTCCCAAGTACTGACATTACAAGCATGTGCTGCCACCCTACCCAGCAGACATTCTTTTATATAAACCCTTTTAATGTTGTGGTACTAGGTGTTTCCACTTATACTCAGTGAGGATATGACCACTTAATTAAGACATAACTATCTGGCTCAGAGTTTAGGTAGAGTTTATGTTTGAAAGCTATGAGGAATTCAGTGAGCTCTGTGGTTAAGGACAAAAAAATCCCTATCTCAAGAGACTCAACTCTCCAAAATCATCTTTGTCAGTGAATGCTCCAAGGGTCATGAGCTTGCAAAAATAAGAATATATAAGCTCGGAATTATCTAGCACGAACCCTCAACTTTCACACTTCTCTGATCAGTAAGTCCTCCTGGAACCCTCTCCAAGATATCTCAGATCTGTCCTATAAGAATACCTTGACTGTCCCCTTCATTCTGAATTTCAGTTCTTCTCTTTTTAAATTAATTTCCTTGCATCTCTTTCCCCTTTTCTGTATCACCCTCCATGGAGCCAGAATAATGTTCCTAAAACAGAAACCTAATTATATCTTTTCTCAGTCGAAGAACCTTTCGAGGCGACCCTGCAAGATTGAAGCTGGAACTCTCAAGCTTTCAAAGACCTTGCAGAGAACTAGACAGTATGGTCTCAGCTACTTGTACCTTTGTCTACAGTTGGCAGAATTAGCAAATAAAAATACAGGGCACCCAGTTAAATCTGACAATTATCTTTGGATAAACAAATAACATTTCTAGGGTAAGCATATCTCACGCGACATTGGTAACATACTCATACCAAAAATACACGCATCGTCTATTTGAAATTCACGCCTTCCGGGACATCTTGCATTTTATATGGAAAGACTGTAACATGCTGCTCTCGTCACTGTTTCCAAAGTCACACAGATTCCTGCCCCCGTGCAATGTCCATTCCATTTATACTAACTCAATGCTGCTGCTTCTTTCTCAGCAACAGAATTCCTCTTCATCTTTTATATCTTCTGTGAAGCTTCCCTGGCAATAATATCATTAATGGCTCCCTCCTCTGGCCTCCTTCATGTATCTGCCCTTCTGTGCTCATCACTCTGCATTATAATTATTTATGAGTCGCTTTCTTTCAATACAGTGAGAGCAAGAACTGACTTCTGCCCACCTTTGAACCCCAGCCCCAGCTCGTGTCCAGCCCAGGACAGGTGCTCCATAAAATGCATTAAATGAGTAAAGACTAGACAACTAGATAATAAATATTGGTTATGATTTCAGAAACCTCCTCTCATTTCCCATGGTAGTAGAATTCTGAGAAGAAACTAATACATAGCTTTGAATTATTTAAATTCTCCTCAACAAGCCGGGCATGGATTACAAGCTTGTAATCCCCTCATTTGGGAGGCTGAGACAGGAGGATTGTGGTTTGCAGACAGCCTCAGCTACTTAGTAAGGCCCTTTGAAACTTAGTGAGACCCTGTTTCAAAATAAAGAATAAAAAATAGGGCTGGGGTGTAGTTTTGGAGATAGAATGCCCTTGGGTTCCATCTCCAGTACTGCAAAACAAACAAACAAAAAAAATCCTCCTAGTCAAGAAATAACAAAGCAGAAGTCCCTGGAAAGGTCTCTAAACCACCAGTGAACATCTACCTGTCTCTCCATCCCCTCCTCATCACACACAGTCCAGTCATGGAAGCCTTGGTAAGTAGGACCAGCCTGTGTGCTCCCTGAGTCCTCACAGGGATGAATCTCAAGGCTCTTTTCCTAGGTCACCCTTTTTCTGAGTAACCTGAGATTTGTCTTATTCCCCAGACCACCCTCACGGCCTTCCACTATCTCAAGGTACTGTGGGACTCTGTAGAGTCTCTTCCTCTCATGTCCTTCTGCTCTGGGCTGTTCAGGGAGGCGGATCCATCCTGAATACCCTATAGCCAGACACACTTTATTCATTCACACCCTGGCCCTTGGATCCTGTGTCTCTTTACTCACTCAACCTGTCTCCCTCTGAGTCCTCTCCGACCATCAATACAGTCTCCACTGTGAGGTACTCCATGATTGCCCTTGAGACCACACGCACTACTTAAATAGCAGGCCCACCTTGAGCTCCCTAAAGCAGTACCCTGTTTCATCCATCTGAATGTCTCCTGTGGTTTATTCATAGAACATTTTATTGAATAAGTAAATAAATGAATGAATAAATAAAGGAATGAATCTTGCTCAGCTGGTCATTTAAGTAGTGCCTCGGGGACTTGCTGGAAGATGGCGACAGAGCAAAACGGGGCTTACGAGCCCCTCTAACAACCAATCTCTATTACCACAAAATCAGCGCCTTTCATAGCCAGAAAACACCATCAGCAGAGAAACAAAAAATGTAATTTTAAAGGACAGAGAAAAAGAGGGCTGGAAAAATGAGACACCAGAAACCAGACCGCAGTGCTGCATCCGGAGCCATGGCGTGAAGCGGCGGGCGCCATTTTTCCTTGCAGCACCAGGCTCCAGAGAGGAAGGGAACTCATAACGGAGTTCAGAAACCAGAGAGGAGATACGCCGGCCTCACGCCCGAGAACGCGGCAGCAGCGCCTTACTGCTGGCGGCAGCGGCGAGTTCACCAGATGGCACCAGATTAACACACTCAATGGCCTACCAAGCTCCAGAGAGGAGCGGCGGACAGCAAGCCAAGGTGAGCCGCTGCGGAACAGCTGGGCGGGATTCGGCAGATCTCTCGGCACAGGGAGCATCTAAAGCTCCCAGGGGCTGGGCTCAGCGCACCCTGCAGGGACCCAGAGTGGAGTTCAAAAACAGAAAAGAAATACGCCAGCCTCACGGCCGAGGGCGCAGCAACGGCGCCATATTGCTACCGGCGGCAGCAGCAGCGAATTCACCAAGTCCACGACAGCTCCATCTGCACACTCAACAGGTCTGAGACTCTGCGATACAACCCAGTAAAGGAGTAGTGGGAACTGAGATACCACAGACTTGAGATCCAGAGCACCTTAAGTGAAGTCGTAGTGACCCAGGGAAGAACCCAGAGAAGGCACAAACTTCCAAAATCATGGGAAAGAGGAATAACAATGGAGCAATGAATGCCCACAACCCCACAACATCAGAACCTGATAAAACAGAAATTCAGAGATTTCTAGAAGATCAAATCAGGAAAATAACTGTAGAAATAATAGAGGTGCTTCGAAAAGAATTCAGAGAGCCAAAAAGAGATAAAGGATGCAATTAATGAAGTAAAGGCCTCAATTCAAAGTACAAACAACCAATTAGACCACATGGAGAATAGAATCTCGCTCCTAGAAGATGATCATTCAAAAAATGAACGCATAGTTTCTAATTTAGAAAAAAAAACCCGACAGCAGGAGTCTGACATTGAAGAAATATGGGCCCATTTTAAGAGAGCTAACCTAAGAATAATTGGAATAGAGGAGGGAAAGTAAAGTGAAACCAAAGGGATTAACAATCTTTTCAAGGAAATAATAGCAGAAAATTTTCCAAACATAGAGCAAGAGGTCGATACACAGGTCCAGGAAACTTATAGAACTCCCGTTAGAGAGGATCAGAGAAGAGGATCCCCACGCCACATAATTGTCAAAATGACCAATGTGGAAGCCAAGCAGAGAATCTTAAAGGCAACAAAAACAAAGGGCCAAGTGACATTCAGAGGCAAACCAATTAGAATCACTCCAGACTTCCCAAACCAAGTCATGAGAGCCAGAAGGGCTTCGAGTAACATATTCCAAACTCTGAAAGAAAACAACTTCCAGTCAAAAATTTCCTGCCCAGCAAAACTTTCTATCAAATTAGATGGGGAAATAAGAAGCTTCTACGACAAACAGAAACTGAAGGAATTTGTCTTCAAAACCAGCGCTAGAGAAAATACTCAAAGAGATTAACTACAAAGAAGAAATAGGTAACACACACCAGAACCAGAGAAACAAGATTTTCCATCCAACAGACAACTAAGATTGGTTATCTGTGGAGATTCATTATTTATGTTAGACTTTTACCTATCTCTAAATTGTATTGTTTGCTTTTATTGTTGCTAATTTTTAGGATTTCTAGTTGGAATATTAATATACCTTCAGATATAGCATTTGGAAATATTTTATCCCATTCTATCAGTAACTTTTAACTCTGTTTACAGTCTTTGGATATACAATATTTTTTTATTTTTTAGGGAGTTTATTTACCCTTTTGTTGCCTGCGCCATTGAAATCATATCCAAGAAATCACTTCCAATTTCAATGTTGTGAGGCTTTATGACCCAGATATTCTTCTAAAAGTTTATAGTATTAAGATTTATACTTAGGTCTTTTATCTATTTTGAGTTAATATTTGTAAATATGTTAGGTAAGGGTCCAATTTTATTATTTTTCATGTAATTATTATTTTTCAACAATATTTAGTTAAAAGATTATTATTTCCTCCACCAAATGTTCGTGGAAACCTTGTCAAAAATAACTTGACAATATATGGAAGAATTTATCTCTAGGCTTTTATTTAACTCCAATGGTTTATATATCTGCCTCTGGAACAGTACTACACTGTTTCAATTATTGTAGCTTTATATGGTTTGAAATCAGAAAATATACATCTTTGTTCTTCTTTGAGATTGTTTTGGGTATCTAGAGTCCATATTCCATATCAGGATAGATTTTTTTCTGAAAAATAAATAAAGAAATGTATGATAGCTTCACCTAAAAAAAAAAGAAAAGAAAAAAATATTCTCTGGTAAGCAAGAAAGCAAAAAGAAATATTGAACTGTTATCTTTTAGTCATCAAAAGCTTGGTGTTAAACAAATGAAACTGTTTTGTGAGATTATCATTGTTAATATTGGATAAATTGCTATAAAACTAGATGTCAACCACTAAGCCAAGCATGGAAAGGAGGGATGGGGAGGGAATGGGGTGGGGATCGGGTAGGGGCTAACTGGGCGATGTGTACATGTATGTCTACAAAAATATTTTCTTTATACCATTATGATGTATGAATACATTGCACCAATAAAAAATAAAATTAAAAAAATAAATAAAAATATACATACACACACAGGAAAAAAAAAAAGTAGTGCCTCGAGAAAGCAGAGCAGGACACAAGGGTGGTTCTGGTAATTGGAAGACTGACCTTCTAGAATCCCCCTAGAGTCAGCTCTCTACTCTCTTCTATGATCTCCTCACCCTCAATGGCGATCTGAAGGTTTCTAACAGCAGATGACTAGAGATGAGCCTGCGCAGAGAGACCTCATTAGTGGATAAAGGCTGAAGAGAAGCCATGTGGTATCCATGGGGTCCTGTCACTATCCCTGACTCCTTACTAGAAATGCAAGAGGCAGGAGGGCTGCATGGAGGACTTTCCATGCTGGCTGCTTCTGTCAGCTGAGCCACAGAAGTCACACAGCCCAGAGACCAGCGTTGGCCAACCTCAGGGCCAGGGCTCAGGAGGGGCCTTGGGGACCGCAGGACTTGGCTTTCTGCTTTCTTGCGGAAGGCTCCACTGATGGCCCCAGGTGACGGGTGACTCAGCTTCCTCTGTGTGCTGTGGCCTCACTGAAGGGCTGAGGGCTCTGGACAGCAGGGCTCCTTGCCGGCGCCCATTGCACTTCCTGCTCTAGGAAACCTCAGCAATTATTCAAGTCTTTGACTCCTTCAAGACTGGGTGAAAAAATGTGAGTTTTCTCTTCACATCTCTTCACATGTTGGCTCACCCCGAGTTGGTTCATGCTCACTGGGACTGTAGAGAGACTGTCCTTATCAAGGATAGGCATGTTAAAAAAAAAAGCAGGGGATTTGCCTGGGGTCTCTGGTCATGGTGGTGGAGGGTTGGTGCTGAATTCCAGGATCCTGAGGTACTCACTTAGGATCTTATTACACTTTCTCAGGGGCCCTTCAGAAACTTAGCAAGACCCTGAGCAAGAGAAAACAGGTCATAGGAGAAACTCAAGATGAAGGAGAAGAAACCCCAGATGAGCAAATAAAGAGGCCTAACTTGGGGTGATGGGAGGGGGGAAGAGGGAAACTCCCTAATGTACATGATGTACATTCACAAACATATCAACGTCAATCACAAAGCCAGACATGAGAAGAAAGGGTGGGGGAGAGAACGGGGTGGGAATTGGGGAAGGGCTAAAGTGATGTGTGCATATATGCCTCTAATGTCTTGTACTCCATTAAGATTTATAACTATGTACAACAATGCACCAATAAAAAATAAATTCCAGTACTTTGGAGGCTGAGACAGGTAGATAGATCTCAGTTTCAAGGCAAGCCTCAGCAACTTAACAAGACCCTCAGAAACTTAGCAAGACTCTGTTTCAAAATAAAAAGTAAAGTAAGGCTGGGGGTATAGCTTGGAGGTATAATACTCCTGGGTTTAATCTCCAGTACCAGAAGAAGAAAAAAGTTCATAGCAGTAAAATATAGAGAAAAAAACATAAAGAATCCTAGGGCCAAAAAAAGGTTACTTGAGTATCTTCCCTCTTACGGTATACAATAAAATAAATGCTTATTCATTTTGCAAGCACTTATGAAACACCTACTCTGTCAGAAACTATCCTGGGTTCTCTGAAGGCAGGCTTGAACAAAGCAGCCAACGTGTACTGGATTCATAGAGATTATCATCTAAGGAGACAGCTAGACATTAAGCTACCTAACCAGCCGGATTCTCAGGTGCATGGAGACATGTACAAATAGATAGACAGAAACTGCTCTGCAGAAAAAGGCACAGGAGGCAGGTAGAACACACCAGGTGAGAGCGGGTCCTCACCAGTGTCTAACCAATGCTCACCTCAGCCTCCCTTATCCTCCAACACATTTTTGTACAATGAGATGCTCTGCCAACCTCAGAGCATCATAAACACAGATTTCTTTAGCTCAGCATGCATCAGGCACTGCTACCTTCCTCCATTGCTGGTGGCTTTCTGTTGAGTTGCTTCTCTCCTCCCTCCAAGTGTTTTATCAACCTATTGACCTCTCGTCCCAGGCTGAGAAAAGAGGAAGAGAGAAGAACTCATGTTTCCACTAAGCACTGATTCAGGAAATATTTAATGAGCCCCTGATAACCCTAAGTAACATGTGCACTTCAATTACACTCATTGCTTATCAAATACGTCCACAGCTGTGAATCCTCAGTGAGACATCCACAGGCCCATAATGAAGGCAGAGTAGGAAATATTTCATTCCGTTTACACACGTTTCACCCTTTTTTTGAGTAAGATTTTAGGAAGTTTACAAAAATGATAACCATTTGGATTATTATAACAATTTAATTGATGAGGTAGCAGTTATTACAGTTTGGATCCAGAATGTCCTCCCAAATGTTCATGTTTTGAAAGCCTGCTTTGCAGCAGTGAGGTTCAGAGGTGGACATGGCTGACTGAGGGTGTCACTGGGGATGTGAGCTTGAGGACTATTTTGTCTCTGGCCCTTCCTTCTTATTTCTCTCCCTTCTCTCTCTCTTTTCTTTTTTTTTTTCTTTTTGCAGTATTAGGGATGGAACCCAGGGCCATTCTACCTCTGAGCTACACCCTGGCTCTATTTTTTATTCTTTATTTTGAAACAGGTTCTCACTGAGTTGCAGAGGGCCTAAGAAGCTGAGGATGTCTGTGAACCATGCTCCTCCTGTCTCAGCCTCCCAAATGCTGGGATTACAAGTCTGTGCCACCACGCTGGGCTCTCTCCCTTCCTCTCTCTGCATCCCAGCTGCCAACTGATCAGCTTCTCTTGGCCACACCCTAAGGTCATGATGTTTCTGGTTTGGAGCCAACTGACCAGGGGCTGAACTTCTGAAACCATGAGTCAAATAAACCTTCTCTCCTCTAAGTTGTTCTTGAGAGGTATTTTGGTCGCGGCCATCAATGAAAATCTGACTAACACATAGTCAAAGAAAATCTACGGGATTTAGACATCATCACACAGTAAACAATGTAGCTGGGCTCAAAACCCAGATCTTCCAACCCCAAACACACACTTTTCCTTCAACCACACATGAATCTCTAACAGGAGACAGAAGGTGATGTCTTGGAGTGATCCATGTAAGCTCGGGGGGATGAGCCTGGGATAGAAAAGTTAAGCAGAAAGGCTCCAAGAAGAAGTCATAAGACATGGACTATTTCAAGGGACTGACAATGATAAAATGTATCCCAGGTTGAAGGAATGCTGACTGGCCCAGGTGTTAGAAGATAGTGGGCATGTGCAAAGATTTCAGGGCTTCCTCCTCCTCTCTTCCTCAACCCCATACATTACTTGGTGTCCCCAAAGTCCTATAAGGTGGAAATATCCCCCCAAAATTGCTTTCTTTAGGTTTTCTCTTATGCCTGAGTTAAAGCAGTCTTCTAGGTACAGGATGGGAAGAGGAGAAAATAATCATTTAGTGCACAAATGGTATATGCCATCAAATGTACCACTGAATCTTCACAATACCTCTGCCATGTAACTATTATTCCCCATTTTATAGATGAAGAAATTGGAGCTCAGAGACTCATTGATGATCCAAGGTCAAACAAGAACTAGAGAAATTGATTTGAATCCAGGACCATTAGAAGCCAAAGCAAGGTGTCTCTGAAACTATACACTCTGGCCCTCATTACACATCCAGAGCCCAAGAATGTCTGTTTTGTGAATGAACAAAGGTATAAGCAAATAACTCAACACTTGGGAAGGAAAGAGTACACCGAGGAGCTCTAAACTAGATTTATGAATCTACATCACAGAGAAAGTGTGGCCACTAGAGGAAAACACGTAACTTAACACAGCCAAGCAGAAAAATCTTCCTGCAAGATTTTTCCACGTTGTAGAAAAATGTCTCTTTAATCACCACATTTTTCTAAATTTCATAAGGAAGGTTTTGGAGATCTGGCAGGTCCTGTTTAAGTTTGTGTCTTTATCAGATCACACAAAAGCAATTATGAGAGTCCATTGATTCACAAACATGAATGTAGACATCATTAAATATTTACACAAACACATTGATGACTTACATTTATAAGCCTATGAAAAACACTTGGCTGTCCTTTTTAGCACAATGTTGGGGGGGGGAAATAAAGTTCCTTGCAAATACAGTAATCAGTCTATATTCACGACTCATTAGATGGATGCCTGAAATAATCTTCAGTCTGTTTGCATTTGTTTGCAAAGATGATTCACATCTGCACCAGCACATCTGTGGCAGAGGCAAGAGTGGGTGTGTTAGGAGGGAGGTGCACATTGGGCAGCAAATCTAGAGGGGCTTTCAGCATCTATGAGCTTGGAAACAACCCCAGAGTCACAAAAGTAAAAACAACAGCAGCAGCAAAATTCAATTCCAGCCGATCCACTCTGCCTTTCTCAATTATTAGGTAGACAGCAAAGGGTACCATCACTGGAGGTATGTATATGTTAGAGGACCCTTCGATAGAAATTGTGATAAAAAATAAAAAATTAAGTAAGTTGTCTCTTCACCTTGTCTCTCCCACCTCTATTTTGGGTGAATTCTGATGGCAAAAATGCATTTGAAGCTATTCAGTTCCCAGCGGGTAATTAGCCTGACTGTGGATTCAATGCTGACAGATACACACAGCATTTAATTTGTATTTCAAAGTATCAAAGTGGCATAAACAGTTGTTTTTTTTTTTTTTGCTTGCTTGCTTATGTCAAACTGAAGGTTCTAGAATTTGCAAAACGTCTCGTGAATGAGCGAGCAGATGGGGGAAGGGTAAATGGAGAGATGAAATTTAGAACTGAGAGAATCGGTTGCAAGAAGTATTATTATGCCAAAAGCTTCTTGGATTTGCTTTTTCCCCACATGATAGGAAAAGGACTTGCAATATTGTGTAAGCTTCTTCCCATCCCATCCCCACCCCCAGTACTCTAAACCAAAGCAGCTTAAAAAGAAAAAAACAAAACAAAATGTAATGACAATCCTAATTTCGAGAATTTGCCCAAAATCATGAATGGAAATGATTATAGTCTTCTTCTACAATATGCCTGATGTAAAGTGTGTGTGTGTGTGTGTGTGTGTGTGTGTGTGAGAGAGAGAGAGAGAGAGAGAGAGAGAGAGAGAGAGAGAGAGAGAGAAGAGCGCGCACACAGGAGGATTAAGGATTCAGTTCATGTGGGAAGAGATGATTGAAGTCATGGGGTTGACTGCCTTTGAAGCTGAGTGACAGGGACCATGGCTATCAAATAGACATTGGAAATAAAAGGTTCAGCTCTAAAAGTGAACATCATTAGAAATTATTTCCTGTGCAGCTTCTGAAAGTAGGTTAAGGCTAGTGCCGGCCAATATACTAACAGCCATCAGTCCTGGATTGGGGTCCCTAGAATTAGACTCTAAAATGTAGAGTCACATGGTTGGGCGATGCTCTCAAGCAGTAGTGCTATAAAGCAATGTGGAGGTCATGTTCAGCTAGAAGCAGAAGCTGAGAGTAATGCAGTTACAGAGACCCTGTGTTGACCCTCTTGGGGGCTCTGGAGCTGAGGCAGCTCTTCCCAGTGCCCTGGGAAGATCCGGGGCCTGCATCTCTTATTTCTTGCACCTATCAGTAATGGTAAAAACTGCCCTTCAGAGGGCAAAAAACCTTGACTAAGGCCAAGGGCAATTCCCATGATGCAAGATGTGAACCAACAGTGGCAGCTAAGATTCCCAGCATCTAGGACACTGGCAGGTCAGCTTAGAGAGGGGATCCAGGCTGAGCAGCACAGGATTCTCCTCACCCACCCTTGTGACACGAAGACCCATCTGCTTCTGCTAACTAGTTTGCCCTGGCTGCTCCAGGGATCTCATTTGTCTTGTTCCCTGGGAAAAAAAATTAAAAAGGGGGGTTAGTGGCACAACATACAGTCTCCAGTGCTTCTGTTGATCTGACAATAAATAGTATCTATCTTCTCTCTCCTTCAGGTTATTTCTTAGGGTTTTTTAGAGAAACAAACTGGTGGAAGACAGATATAAATAAATATGACTAGATATGACTAAATATATACACACAAGTTTATTTTAAGAAACTGGTTTGGGTACCAGGCATGATGGTGCACAACTATAATTTCAGTATCTGGGAGGCTGAGACAGGAGGATTATAAATTCAAGGGAAGGTCAGTCTCAGCAACTTACTGAGGCCCTGTTTCAAAGTTTAAAAACATAAAATAAAATAGGGCTTGGGTATAGCTCAGAAGTAGAATGCCCAAATGCCCTAAGGTTCGAGAACTAGTACCACAGAGAGAGAGAGAGAGAGAGAGAGAGAGAGAGAGAGAGAGAGAGAGAGAGAGAGAGAGAGAGAGAATTGGCTTGTGTAAGCAACTTCGGAGGCTAGCAAATCCTAGACCTCAAGCATGGACCATCAGGCCATAGACACAGGGAAGAACTGATGCTGGAGTTTGAGTCCTAAGACTATCTACGGATATATTCCTGCCCTTCCTTAAAGAAGGTCAATTCTTTTTCTCTTAAGGATTTAAGCTGATTGGACCAGGCCCCATACACTGGATGGTAACTGACATCACTCAAAGTCTACTGATTCCGATTTAAATATTAAGGCTTCACGTCACTCAAATCTACTGATTTAAATGTTAATCTCATCTCAAAATACATTCACAGCAACATCATGACTACTATTGGACCAAATAATAGCCATGCCTACCACGGCTGACCAAGTAGACACAAAAATATACAACTATCACATCAAACATCTTCTCTCATTTCCCTTCACCCTGTGCTGATCACCTCTGGGTGACCCGGACCCTAATCTATGCAGGCTCTGAGCCTTTGACTATTGTGTGGGCTCTAGATAATGAACACTAATTACCTGGTACAAAGGAACCCTCTAAAAAGAAAACATTTATACCATGGTGCCCACATCCTAAGGGTTATGGCTTCTGTGTACTTGAGCAAAACCAGCTCAGATGTGGCCTTTGCTGACCCCAGGGGCCAGGTGGCCAAGGGGAAGGACCTATGTCCTATCAGTGCCCTGGCAGGTAGCATACAGACATCACATCAATTCTTGGCATTGCCACTGGGTGTAGGGACCTCAGCCACAAGTCACCTGCCATGCTCAGTGAGAACATAAATTATCAGAGTGGGAAGAATGGGGAACAGAGCCATGGGTTATAGTGTTCCAGAAACTTCCTGCATCAATGTGGGGAAGCAAAGGACATTTAAAGGAAAAATCCACCAGTGTCCCCCACGGCCTTGGGCAAGGTTTCACAAACACCGCAGACCAAAAGAACATGGTTTGAATGCTTCCTCCAAAACTCAGGTCAAAATTTAATTGCCACCACGACAGTGTTGGGAAGCAGGACCTGTAAGAGGTGTCTGGGTCTTGGGGGCTTCTCTCTCATGAATGGATTGACTTTGTCCTTGGAGAGCAGGCTCACCGAGAGCTTCTCCTTCATTCTATCCTCACCCTTTGGGTTCAAATAGATACAAATCTTGCTGAGTTTTTCCCTGTATCTACTTTCTGCCTTCCATCTACTGGTCATCACTGTGCCTGGAAGTCATCAGAATTCAAGGATGAAGAAAACAAAAGTCAATTTCCAACAAGAAAAGAAGGAGCTGCTATCCTAAGAAGAAGAAGAAAGGGATGTTCAGATCCAAAATCAACAGATGTCCACAGCACTAATAATAGTGGAAGCACCAAGCTTTTAAATGTTACTTTTTTCATAAATTAGAGAACATGAAAGGTTATCCCTAATATAATGTCACTCTCACTCACATACGAATATGATCCGAAGTGGGGGAAGAAGGAGGGGAAAGAGAGGGAGCGATTGAATGCTGCCGCTGGCAAAGGTGCCATGCTCGCTGAGCCCTGGTCCTGGGTACATGCTGGCACCTGAGATGAAGCAAGAAGCAAGATGTCACCTGCCCTGTGCTACCTCCAAGAAAGAGAGAAACCTACTACCTCAACCACCAGGACCTCAAGCCACTTGGAAATGGGATCTTCAGAACCAAGAGCTTCTCCCTCATTCTGAAAGACTGCTCATGGAACTTGCTTTCATCTCTGTTGACCTCCTGACCCGGAAATCCTCTCTTGCTCTCTGAAATGGCTCTCTGAGTTGTTGGTCTGTTACTTTCTTCCCATTCCATAATAAAGACCCATTTTTAAACCCTCTCTGTGGCTGCTGGGATTTTTAGACTTCTGCCTGGGGGACTGTTGGTGATGTGTTTGGTGATCTCGATGGAAAGAGAATAATTAAATAAGTCAGTGGCATTGCAACTGCTGTTGTTTTGAAATGTTTCGGTTTTATTTTGAGGCTGGTATTTTATGAGTATCTGTTTCTGCATTCGGAGCTCATGCAATATGCATGGTTTCTCTATGAGACGAGATCTGCATTTGTGGAGACTGGATTGCCTGCCAGACTGTGTTGAGAAAATACATTTCAGTTACACCTGACCGGAAAGCCATCTGTCTCAGCCACATGGACACATGGCCCATCCCAGGACTGATATGGGAAGCCCAGGCTTTGCTCAAGGGCCTCTCGGCTAAAAGATGTCCCAGAAGAAAAATAGTGGGTTTATGGCAGTGAATGGATATGCATCGTCTGAGATAAATATTTATCTTTAATGATTTTTTTTCCTGGAAAAGTGACAAGCAATGAAAGGTTTCAAGAGATGGCAAACGATATTTGGTTCCTATGTGGGAGTCATCCACTTAAGTTGTATAAGGGGTGAATATGGGAGAAGTTGGAGAATCTAGTCTAAAACAGAACTGAAAATGACTGCTGCTCCTCACTGATTGTTCTTGTACAGACTCTGACACCTTCTGAATACCCAACAAACAGCATTCGTATCATTACTATTTTCAACACTGCATTTGAATCTTCAGTAGATGGATCAGGATCTGGGACACAGCAAACACTCAGTAAATGCTCTCCAAGGCATGAATAAATGGCAAGTAGAGAAGGCATTTGGCCCCAACTCCTCACAGATGCTCACGCTCGAGTTTTCGCTCTTAACTCCATCTGAAAGATGTCCATTTGATGGGTACTGGGGAACTCATCCCTTGAGCAAGCCAGACCTGAAGAGGTCCAGAGGCCTGGGTAAAATCATATCTCTAGATGCTATTGTTAGATATAAAATGTCCCCTAAAGAGCTCGTTTATTAATATTTAGGGTTGATATAGTGGAGTCATGAGGGTTGTAATCCCAGCAGTAGTAAAATCACTGTAGTGGATTTATCTGGGTGGTGACTAAGACCAACAGGGTATGGCTGGAGGTGGGTTCCTGGGGCTGCGGCCTTGGGGATTATATATATGGTCACTCAGGATCTGGGACACTCCTCCTCCTGCTCTCTCTCTTGCTTCCAACCTCCATGATGTGAGGAGCTAAGCCCCATTCTCTCTCTCTCTCTCTCTCTCTCTCTCTCTCTCTCTCTCTCTCCCTCCCCCTCCCTCCCCCCTCCCCCCTCCCTCCCTCCCTCCCTCTCTCTCCTCTCCTCTCCTTCCTGCCACCAAACCCTGATACCCATGGTCCTTGGCCTTACATGGACTGAACCCAAAACTGAAAGAAAATAAATCTTTCCTCTAAGTTACATAGTCAGCCTTTTAGATTAGAGCTGCAGGCATGCTGACTGGAGCATGCTGTATGGGAAGCTGGCACTGGAATAGCCTCATGGCCTTGAAATTAATCATTCCCAAGCCCTGGATGAGCTCTACAGAAGGCTGGAAGCTGCTCTGCTCAGATTCAATGAGATGCAGATTGAAGATCTCAGTTGAAAACATACTTTGCACATACAGAGCACGCCCATACTGCCTTTCAAGACCGTCCAAAGGGAAAGGAACTGGTTTTGTCTGGTCACCCGAGCCTCTCCCACATCCTCTGCATGCTAGCTCAGCAGCGAGGCCAAGCACTGAGCAGCTACACTCTCCGTGCCCATGTTCTCCCGCAGGCAAATGAGGAGTGAGAATAGATTCCTCTTTTCTGTCCCCTTCACACACTGCTTCTTCCTGTCCCCTCTCCTTCCCATCTCACCCTACCTTTTGGAGCCCTCCTGGATAAAGAGGACCATGAAGTAAAAATTGCCAACTCCCATGTCATGGTGATTTCTTTACACTAATGCCAGTCCACACTATGACAACACAGGTAGAGTATTACCCCCATTTTATTTAATTTTATATTATTTGTGGGACTGGGGGTGGAATCCAGGGGCTTTTTACCTCCAGGCTATATTCCCAGACCTATTTTATTTTATTTGGAAACAGGCTCTCACTAAGTTGCTGAAAGCCTCACTAAATAGCTGAGGCTGGCTTCGAACTGCACGATCCTCCTGTTTCAGCCTCCCAAGCACGCAGATTACAAGCGTGTGCCACAATGCCCGGCTGTGTTACCCCCATTTTTGAAGTAGAAACTGAGTCTGGTGAGGTCTCCACAATCTCCCTTTTCGGGGGATTTGGTGACTTACCAGAATTTACAAAGCCCCTACAAGTCCCATCATTTATTCCCCGAGTTGCATCCGACCTTAGAGGACTAGAGTCTGATCTGAAAACTCAACCTGGGCTTAAAACTTAATTCTTGGTCAATGGACAAATAATTGGTCCATTGATCTCTCCTCCCCTCTAGCTATGGTATCTTGCCTAATTATTCATTTCACTGGTATTATAGTTTAGTTTATTGTACCTGTGCATGTAGATAGGCACACACACACACACACACACACACACACACACACACACACCTATATATAAATATATCACAGCTGGCACAAAATATGGGTCCGTATGTTTCTTTCTATCATGTTCCTTCATCCTTCCCATAATATCACTGTGCAATGTCCAGCATTATTTATTGCTGAGTTAATCCCAGTCAAGACATATTAGATAGTAAACATTATTTGAAAGCACCTGGCATATAAATGAGTTCAATAAGCATCAGTTGCCCCTGGTAATATCATCATCATCATCAATATCATCATCATTTACATTTGTGGATCCAGTACCAGGCACATGAAGATTATTCCTAATACCGCAATCCTACAATGTAGACATAACAAACTACCCTCTAATCCGCAGGTAAAGAGACTGGGCCTCAAGAAGTAGAGTAATTGGTTCAATGCCACACAGCTAGTAGCTGCCCAAATCACAATTGTCTAGTTGGGTCTAACCGATGTACAATCTTCCTGGGAGTTAAACAGACACGGAGAAAAAGAAAAACAGCAGACAAATGGGATTCCTACTCTTCTACAAGAATGCCTGGAGAAGCAGAGTCGAGGCATCCACAGAGAACCCCTGCTCCAAGATGTAAAGAACTTGGAACTGAGCTGCACAGAAGACCGTGATGAGGATGCACTGGAGACAGGGAGGCTCTGGACAGAGTGAGCCCGAGCTGGTCCTGAGGTGTGGAGGACAAAGAGGAGCTGTCAAGAATGTATTTGGGACAAAATAGGGAAGAGGTAGAAATGCTGGGGACACTGACTGATACTTGCTGAGCATTTAGTGTGCTTTGCCCAGTGCTGGACAGCACAGGTGAATTAACTCATGGACTCTTGCCAGCATGACCAGGCAGGTATGTCTTAATCTCCATTTTATCGAGAAAGAAGCATTAATCATACAAATTACAATCAAAGAAAGCAGAGGTGATGATGCATGTTCAGGAAGCAATTTTTGTTCGTTCATTAGTTTGTTGCGCATTGGAATTGAACCCAGGGCATTCTACCTCCAAACTAAACTCCCAGATCTTTTGTATTTTATTTTGAAACAGGGTCTCCCCAGGTTGCTGAGAGTCTTGCTAAATTACTGAGGCTGTCCTCAAACCTGCAAATATCCTGTTTCAGCCTCCCAAGAACTAGAATCACAGGCATACACCATCATTCCTGGCTCAGGAAATGATTTTACTTCAGCACATCACCTGGAAGTCTCTTTAACAGGGAACTTGAAGGAGAAATGGCCAGGTGCCCTCACCCTGAGTGAGGAATGTGGATTACACTGTGTTCCCTGTATTCATCTGCTCACTCAGGATGGTGGGCTTCACACAGAGAATGAAGGCATCCATTTTTTTTTCTTGATTCAGTATTGTGACCATTATATGATTCCATTTATTCCTTCCATCTGCCAGCCTCGTGTATCCCCCGTTCTGTGTCTCCTGCCATGGATGCTGGCTCACAAATGCCAGTCATCATAGAAAACCTGTTTTCAAGAAGCGCTGACATGGCCTCCGAATGCACCTCTAATGTCCTGCTATTGCCTCGCAGACATTACGAAGAGTGCCTTCACTCTTAACTGCACAATGGACTAATGAAGCTAAACTAGGTTTCATTGTCTATGTCCCTGGCTTGTCCAATCTGAAACCCACTGACCAGCCATGAATACTTATAATTACTTTCTTTCATCATGCCAAAAACCACCAATTAGAACAATTACTGCCAAGTATACTGAGCAGGAATCAAGCAGGCACAAAGCAAACGGTTCTCTGTTCCCCACCTTGGCTTTCTTTGAGGTTCCTTAGACTTCTCTTGGGTTAGCTTCCCAGGCTAATGTCCACACAATTGGCTAAAATGTTTGACTTTTCTGACTTGGTCATGCTCTTCCACTCTGACACTAGGCAGGATTAGAGCTCATAATTACTATTTCCATAGATTCATATCTGGCCGGTCAGATCTCTGATAATTTCCAGCTCCCCATAAGTAACTCGGCATGGTCTTCTCTTCTCTAGGTTAATTTTATGGCTTACATCCAGCCTGAAGGCCCATGTGTCTGCTGCTTTGTCAAGGTAGCCCCATTAGCAGGAAGATTTATTTTTTAAAGACACTGCTCCTGGCAAACAAAGAGAAATGGCTCTGGTGTAGTAAAAAGACTTCAACCCATAAGACCTGTATTTGGTATTTGGTGTGAGGTTCCCCTGGTGCTCATTTGCTGTGGAGGTCGGGGGAGTGCAGGGGAATTACTTTGACCCGCTGAGCCTAGGATTTCCTGATGGTCCAGGTCATTGTCAATATCTGTCTCTGAAGATGAGTGGAACATGGATATTAGGGGCTTTACAAACTGTTAGGTACACTTCAGTTGAAATTGATTATTTTTACCCTCTAAGTCTCTGACCGTATTTCAAATAGGGAAAGAAATCTTATTGTCCCTAATGAAAGAAATTTGTCCCATGGCAGATTCTCTGATTCTAGGTTCATTGGTGTGTTGATAATAGTGGCTTTTTTTAATGAATACTTTTCTTGGTGCATTGTAATTATACATCATAGTGAGACTCAAAGTGATATATTCATACCTGCAGACAACATGAGCACCTTGGACTTCAGCCTCCAGAACCGTTGCCTTAGTCACTCAGTCCCTGATACCTCATTTTGGCAGCCTGCTCAAACTCATATATATTCTTTATTAAAGGTCACCAAGGATGTAAAAGCATCAAAGCACCATAGGACGTGCCCTGCTCCAGCCACACTGGGAATCTATGCCTGGCTAATGCCTAATCAAAATGAGGTGTGTACAAAGAGGAAAGATGTCATTGCCAGAGTGAGAACAGGCCTTAAAGAAAAGGGGAGAAATTTCTGAAATGCAGGTTGATTCTCAGTTTTATTCTTCTTCCCTCCTAGTGGAGTATTCTAGAAACCTGTACCTCACACTGCCCTCTCTCAGTGTTCCTCAGACTCGTTAGCATAGGAGACACCAGGTGTGACGGCGCTTGACAACTCTGGATCATTCATCAGTGTAAATTTTTATCCCCTGAGCCTCTGAAATGAACAAGAAGGAGGCCATAAGTGGGCTCACATCAAAGTGATGACTGAAGAAAACCAAGAAAATTTCTGGAAAACTGTCCAGAATGTTCATTTGAATGTAGAGAAATTCCAGGGTATCTCTGTCAACATTCTCACTGTTATCATCCAAAATGACTTACCACACAACTTAGAGGAGAAAGATTTAATTGCTCACATTTTTTAGAGATTCTAGGTGCAGTCCATGTGAGGCCAAGGTCTGAAGCTCAGGGATTGGCAGTGAGAAGTGAGGAAAAATGAAAGGGGGAGGGGGGAGAGAGAGAGACAGAGAGAGACAGAGAGAGACAGAGAGAGAGAAAACAAAGCTCCATCATTGATGCTGGAAGCAAAAACAAGCAAGGGGAGGAAGAGCCATATGTATGATGGAACCTTTCCCAACTCGTGTAACATTCAGAACAACTTGACCAAACAGTGGCATCATCATTGCCCCTTCTAGGTGAGGAAACTGAGGCCCAAATTCACATGGACAGTACCATTGCTAAGCTTCTATTCTTCAAAACAACCCCCCCACTTAGCAATGCGTTTATTATACAGCTACTCCTCCATTGTGGCTGCAAAATACCTTGTGCTTACTATTTTAATGAGAAAAACATAAAATTATATTTTAATCCCAAGCATTCCTATGGGCAAGTCGTATTTTCTAATACTTAGAGCATGGCTGACCCCTTTTGTCGTATTTTCTAATACTTAGAGCATGGCTGACCCCTTTTGTCGTATTTTCTAATATTTAGAGCATGGCTGACTCCTTTTGCCAGCAGCCTAAGATGGGATCCTTTCTGGCAGGTGGAAAAGGGTCTTACTCACCTCTCTGTCCCTCACCCATAAAGCCTCTTGAATAACAAAGGTACCTCTCATATTGGAGGTTTCCCAAACCCATGTCTGCTCTCAGCTTTTATTTCTGTCTATTCTCTTTCCATACCCAGTCCGACTCAGTTCCCCAACCAAGGACTGAGAGTCCAGTTGCTTCAGATCTGGTCATTCTGGTGTCAGCCTCCCTTGATCTCTCCCTGCTGCATCCTACTCATCCAGTCTGGACCCTCCTCCTTTTGCAAGCCCTGGAGCCCTGGTATCTCATTATGGCTGAGTTGATCGCCTTTTTGTGGTCCCAAACAGGCCCCATCTCTCCCTAAGGAAGATAATGAAAATAGCTAGCATTCATTGCACCATTGTTACAAAGCACATATGCAGTGGTCTGGGTATGTGTCCCCCAAAATTCACATTTTGAAAACCTACTTCCAACTATGATTGTGTAGGAGGTAGACCTTTGGGAGAATTAGGTCATAAAGGTAGGTAATTTATGAAGCATCCTTATAAAAGTGGTTCCAGAGAACCTCTCACCTCCTTTCTACCATGTGAAGACAGGAAGGTGAGTCTACAATCCCAAAGAGGACCCTCAGCAAAACCAGACCAGGATGGTACCCTGACCAGAGACTTCCAGCCATCAAGGCTATGAGAAGAAAATCTCCATTGTCTATGAGCCATCCAATGTGTGGTACCTTGATATAGAAACTCAACTGGACTAAGGTACCAGGACTATACAAAGTACTTCATATCAATAATCTTGCTTAATCTCCACCACTCCTTGGATATTATAAGTGGTTCTTGTGATAACCTCGGATTAGGTATTATCATCTTATTCCATAAAAGAATGTCCCAGAGCCAGGCAGCCAGAGAGAAACAAAGCCCATATCTGACCTACTGTGTGTACTGTCTCCCTTGTAAAGATGTGGGCACTGAGCCAGTCAAATCCAGGGCTCCCATGCCCAGCTACCTGTACCTAGGCAGGGAGAGGAGCTTGGAAAGGCCACAGCACTCATCTCAAAGTAAGACCAAGGAAATGTCTGGGGCTGTGCTTAGTCACTCAGCTCAGCCCATAACCCACGAGGCAGGGCAAGGTCTGAGAGCCAGACCAGTCCACAGGGCTGGTTCCAGGAGAAGTCAATAGCTCAGAAAGGAAGGAGGAAAACTGGGTATGGTGGTGCCCACTTGTAATCTCAGATATTTGGGAGGCTGAGACAGAAGGATCCCAGGTTCCAGGCCAGCCTCAGCTACTTAGTGAGGCCCTCCACAATTTAGGGAGATCCTGTTTCAAAATTAAGAATAAAAAATAGGGCTGGGGGTGTAGCTCAAATGTAGAATGTCCCTGGGTTAAACCACAAGTACTGCCATGAAAAGAAAAAAGAAAAAGAAAAAAGAAAAGAAGCGGAAGGAAGGACAGACCCACGAACTGGGCAGCCCGGGCATGAGCAGGGACAGGTGCCTGGTGAGGGTATACAGGCAAATGTGCAGTGGCTGTGGGTTAAATGCCTTAATTAGACAGAGTGACCTTCTCAGAACCTCAATTCTAAGGACCCACAGAGATTCTCAGGGCTCCTTTGCCCCAAACACTCAGAGTCAGAATCCAACAGATCTCTCAAGTATGGTGACATTATCTAAACTCAATTAATAAGCCAAAGAACTTCTAATTGGAGTATGTTTCTTGGGGGAAAATATATGTGCATGCCTGCAATGCTCACACACACACACACACACACACACACACACACACACACATCTATGTCCACATCTATATCCAAGAGAAACCTAGAAATGCCACTATTAAGCCCATGGAAGAGGAAAATCTGGTCAGTCGCCCAGCTTAGCTGGAGGGAGCCCAGCTTGGACTTGCAGACCTGGACAAACCGAGGATGAACCACACCTTTCTTCTCAAGGTCTGTTTCTGGTTTTGACTGATGGAGTACCATGGCCACACCCCAGCGCCCTGGCTCGCTCACTCCAGAGCCAAGTGTTGAAGCTGTTCCATGCTGGCAAATCTGCACACTTGATGTGCGTGACAGTGTTGGCCCTCATAGCTGTCCCATGTGCCGGGGTTTGGGCCTTGCTCACACATGTTACACCCATAAACAGAGATAGCATCTGTCCTGAGGGGCCCACCAGCTTTGTTATGGTTGTTATCATGGCGGCCTGTGGTTTTCTTTTGTTTTATAAAACCCACAAAATTACCGTTATGCTCTTCTAACAACAATACCATGTTGCTAAAAAAAAATTCTGAACTGGGATTCAGACTAGGTCCAAGGCCCACCCAGCTCTGGATTTAAAAGCTCTGCAATCAATAAATCTCTCTAACTCTCAGTTTCCTCATCTATAAAATGGAGGTCCTTACTGCCTCCACTGGGTATTCTAAGATCCAAGATTGAAGCATCCAGGAAAGTATAATGTGAATTGCAAATCATTAAATTCAATAGAAACCATTTCTCTCAAATTTGAACCCAGTAAGAAATACAGTCTTCCTTAAGTATCCAAAGCTTATTGGTTCCAAGAGTCATAAGGATACTGATATCTGATGATGCCCAAATGCATTATTTAAGTGGCAGAGTATTTGCACAAAACATGCATATTCTCCTTTACATTTAAAAATAATATCTAGACTGCTTACAACACTTAATGCAATGTAAATAGCTTTTGTACTGTATTGCTTATGGAATAATGACAAGAAACGAGACTGTACATGTTCAGTCCAGATACAACATTTTTAATATTTTCATTCTGAGATTGGTTGAATTTGCAGATGAAGAAGCCGGGCAAACAGAGAGCTGCCTCTACTAAGCAGGACAATTGACACATGTCTGGCAGAACGTTACAGCCATGAATATAAATTGGATATGATAGAGGAAGGTCTCTAACCTCTAGGCTTACTTATAAGTCTGTAAGAACCAAAATTACTAACTTCTTTCTCTGCATCAGGTTCTACTAAATACTGTGAATTTCTACTCTATGTACAAACTCACAGTCTAAACTTGAAGTAAATTGTATGCAAGAGAGTACCAACTTGCAGGGCACAGTGGCACAGGCCTGTTATCCAGGTACTTGGGAGACTGAGATAGGAGGACCGCAGGTTCAAATCCAGCCTCAGTAATTTAGCAAGACTCTCATCAGTTCAGCAAGATGCTGTTTCAAATAATAAAACAAGGGTTGGAGGCATAGCTCAGAAGTAGAACACCCTGGGTTAAATGCCCAGTATTTCCCTTACCCCCAAAGAGTACACGAACTCTCAGGAAAATGGTTCATGTTCTGTGAGAGATGAAAATGGCTTCACAGAGGAATGTGACTGAGTTGGATATTGAAAAATGAGGAGAAATTAGCTAAAAAGACAAACTACTAATACAAAAGACAAAGAAAGAAAATGGCTGTGGCCGGTCTAAGGAGGGTTCTGTAAAGATGTAAACTTCCTTGCACAGCACAGGGTTGGTGGGGAGAGGGGAGTCATGATGAAGTAGGATGGCCAACCCAGTTCTCCTACCCCACCCATGAGGCAGGTGCAAAAGAGTGGGCAGGAAGAAAATGATAGATTTAGATGACAGGAGGTGAGAGATGGTAAAGGGCCAAAGGTGGGCTGCGAAGGGGGTTGATGGAGACGTGGTCCAAGTCTTTGCCCACTCAGGACAAAGGCAGAAGTTGGTTCAAGCTTCAGCTTCAAAATTCCCCACTGTGCTGTTCTAGATCTTCAGTGGGCTGCAAGTTATTAAGCCTCTCCTATTCTGTTTTCTCAAATAACAAAGCAGAAGCAAATTTACTAAGTGTATAGAGAAGAACCCTTCAAATGTCCCAGCATCATGATGGAGGTGGAGCTCCAGGAAACTGGGACCAGCTAGGTGGTAGAGAGCCCCAGTGAGTATTCCCAAGGTGACATCACTGAGAGGCAAGTTCAAATTTTGATGTTGCAGAGTAATTGCACCATTCAATTTTTGCATCCTAATTGGTGGCTTTAGAACCATCTTCTCTGAGTTCTCATATTCTCCGGCAGCAGAGTATACTTTGGCATGAGTGCAGGCAGCTGAGGCGCATTTGCTGGGCCCCGTTCCCTCTGGCGGATGGAGCGTCTTAGCCCTAAACCAGGACCATCTGTGAGAAATGACTGGGAGGCACAAAAAGTGCCGGAACCACAAAATTTCAGCTTTGCTTTCGGCTTTCTGACAACAAAAGAATCAGAACACAGCTCTTGTTGCTCCAAATATTTCCTGCCCCGCAGTCTACTCCAACTCAGATTCAGTTCTAATTTAGCAAACTCTGGTGACTCTGTGGCTCCCTCTGGAGCTATTGCTGGAATGCCCATTAAGGTCATGGTACTGGCCAAGAATAAGATGATTTTAAAAAATAAAAGGCAAACTTTATAAATCCTGGCTTCTTTTTCTACAGGTGTACAAAGACACTGAGGAGATGTGTTTTTCTGTGTTCAGATCATGCCAAGAACCAAATATGAAAAACAATTTTTTTCCACCAAGGGTGCCTATTAAGACAGCTTGAGGTAAATCGAGAGAAAGGCAGTGGCAAGCCCTGAAAGTCTCTTGCCCAAAAATGTCCAAGATGGTCCCTCACACCGCCTCTGCCCAGGCTGTTAGGATCAAGGGCTGCCAGTCTCCCTATGCATCACCTGGTGGAGACCAAAGTTTGGGCTGACCAGATGGGGTGGAACTAATATAGTTACAGAGATGGGCAGGGACATTGGAAAATTTGCTGTCCTCTGCACCACAGGAAGGCTTAAAGATCCAAACCAAGCCAGAGTGCATTCAAGTGTCAAGAGATGTAAAATAATGTGGTCTGGGGTGCATAAATGTTTCTAGCTATAAATACCCTTTCGGGTGTTCTGACACATTGAGCCAAAACCTAAACTCTGTGAGGTTTCACCCAACCGAAGGGTTCCTTAAATAAACACAATGCAAGAACAAAGCTGACCAAGTGAAAGAAGAGAGATTGAAACTAGACAGTCTCACTGAGGAGAGAGGGGTCTGGATCTCTGATGACAAGTGTAAACAGAGGTTCTTCACAAGCCGGGCACTGGCCAAGTCTGTGCAGACCTGTTAGCCTCTGGAATCCTCCTGTAGAAGTCCCATGAGAATATTAATGTCCCGCACACTGATGAGATGAGAAAAACAAAATCTCCAGGCAGGCTAAGAAACCAGCTCTAGATTGGAAGCCAAGTGTGTCTGACATCAAAGCCACCAATCCTCTGTAAAAATTCTATGCACCCATGGCCCACATCTATTTACCCATCTGTGGTTGACCTCTTCAAGGTCAAAAGTGCTTCTCCCTTCACCTAGGATTCCTCCACACCAAGAGACATTTGATGACTTGAATGCCATTGTCTGTGCTTCCTAAGCAACATCACAAACTCCCAAAGGTTGGTTGGCTTAGAACAAAAGACACTGATTTTCTCACAGTTCCAGAAAGTCTGAAATCCGGTATCTTCAAGGCTGGTGACAACTTGGGGTTCTGAGGGAGGATCAAAAGGTACCAAGCTTCCTGCAGCTTCTGGTAGTCGACCATGAATCCTTGGTATTCCTTAACTTGTAGATATAGTCTTCTGACCTCCTCCATCTTCAGGGGCATCCTCCTCTCTTTATCTGTGTCTCGTCTCCTTTATGGAGAGAAGTCACTGGGTTAGGACCCATCCTAATTTTAGTGTGACTTCATCTTAACTCAAACCTGCAAATACCCAACTTCCAAATGAGGTCACACTCAACAGTCACCAGGGCTTAAGACAACCAATTAAGACATATGTCTTGAGTGGATCAAAAACCCAATGTATCATCCCAGGGCTTCTGTGAAAATCCTGTACTCTGAGAACCTCCCATTAGCTCCTTTCTGGACACACAAGGTCTCAATGCTGTTTCTGTGACTGTCACAAAAACCAGTCAGGGCTGTCACCATGCTGGGGACATCTTGTGTCTTGATGATGTGACAAACTCTTCCTTTAAGATATTGCTCCCCTACTCTCTTTTCTTCCAAAGGTCTCAGGGCAGTTTTACAACTGCATAACGGAGGTGGGAAGATTCCAGAAAGAATAAGAACATGAATCTAAAAGCCATTCCTTAACCCATGACTCAGAGAACCAGAAAAAAATGTTTTTCATCAGAAAAAAAAAAATAATCACTCGACAGGGACAAATGCCAAGTCTCATTAAATTTTTAAATGCACTGATTATTTATACAATTACTTTCTACCAATGATCTCCTCCAAGATATATCAACTCACTTCTATTGCTCTGGCTGCAAAATCTTGTGTTTTGTTTCTGTTGTTAATGGCAGATTTTTCACGAATTTGGTCATATTTACAGACATAATACATTTTATTTCATACCTCTAAGATAACTCTAAATGGGGATGCTGCTAGCTAAGAAGCTGGTATTAACAAAATCATATAAAAAGTGGTTAATAATGCCCAAATTTACAAAAGTATAGAAAGTAGCTAAGAAAATGTAAGCCCGTTTAGGCAATAAGAATTTGCTTATACTGTTAAATATAATTTCCACCAGATGCATGAAGCACATGAGTAATTACAGTTTGAAGGGGAAATAATAAGTGACGACCTTTTTCCGGCATGGACACCACCTCCTCTAATTATGGGGCAGCAGTTTGAAGAGTTAAGTGCCCTCTACAAATGCCAGGTGCTGTGCTATTATGGCCTACACTGTTCCCCATCAGAGCTAGGGCTGCACATGAAGCCAAAACACAGGGGATGCTCTACCCTCCAAGTTCCATTTTATCTCCCTGGAAATACATGGTTCATTGAGGCCCATAGTGTGCAGGGTTCCAATCTGGAGTTCTAACACCAAAATCTAAGAATGCTTACTTTTTCCCAATTGGCAGAGGAGGAGAAAAGAATAAGTCAGAAGGGTAGGAATTTTTCAATGTTAAGTTTTATTCTATACATTTTTCAATACTTGAAACTTGCTACCCAGATCTGGCCCAAATTAGTCCAGTGCTCTCCCGACGCTGTGCTCATAGCACCTACTGTACACCAAGTAACACTGTGGTATGTTTTCATATTCTTCCCCCCATACACACATACATAAATACACTCTGATGTGTTTTTCCTTTTTTTATTAATTTTTAATGGTGCATTGTAGTCATACATTTTTTTTCAGTGGTACTGGGGATGGAACCCTTCTACCTCTGGGATACACTCCCAGACCTATTTTTTAATATATATTTTATTTAGAAACAGGGTCTCTTAAGCCAGTGAGGCTGGCTTCAAACCTGCGCGATCCACCTGTCTCTGCTTCCCAAGCACGAGGATTACAAGTGTGCACCACCACGCCCAGCATATTCATACATCTTAATGGGGTACAAGATGGTGAAGGCATACTTGTGCACATCACCCAATTAGCCCGAGTAATATCAGAAAATTTTCCAAACACAGAGCAAAAGGTCAATACACAGGTACAGGAAACTCAAAGAACCCCTTTTGACAAGATCAGAGAAAAGGTTCACCACACCATATAATAGTCAAACTGACCAACGTAGAAGCCAAGGAGAGAATCTTAAAAGTAACAAAAACAAAAGACCAAGTGACATACAGAGGCAAACCAATTAGAATCACTCCAGACTTCCCAAACCAAGTCATGAAAGCCAGAAGGGCCAGAAGAAGTAACATATTCCAAACTCTGAAAGAAAACAATTTCCTACCAGCAAAACTATCACTCAAATTAGACAGGGAAACAAAAATCTTTACTTTGGTGTTCTAACGTAAGGGGAACTGGTGCTTGTTTCAGGACTTGGCATCTGTGAGCACAGTAAATGTTTCCTGTAACAAAGAGCAGATGAAACTGCAGGTCAAAGCCACAATGAGTTACCACCTCTCACCCCTTAGAGATGGCTACTCTTTTAAAAATGCACAGAATGACAGTATTTGCCAGTATGTGGAGAAATCGGAAGCCTCGTGCATTGCTGATATTGCTGATGGAAATGTAAAACGGTGCCATCACTATGGAAAAACATATGGCAGAATTACCACGTGATCCAGAAACGTCACTCCTGGGTAGATGCATATCCAAAACAATGAAAGAAAGCAGGAAAGAAAGATGGCAGTATTACTCATGGTGGTCAAAAGGGCGAAGCAACCCAACTGCTTATCAGTGAGTGAATGCACAAACAAAACATGTTCTATCCATGCAAAGAAATACTGTGCAACCTTAAAAAGGAAATTCTGGCATATGACAACTCAAAGGAACCTGAAAAACTCTATCCGAAGTGAAATAAGACAAAGTGTAAACACAAAAGAAAAATACTGTATGATTCCATTGTATGAGGTACCTAAAATAATCAAATTCATAGAGACAGAAGGTGGGATACTATGACCAGAGGTTGCATGGGAACTGAGTTATTGTTTAAGGGGTTCAGAGTTTCTATTTGGGAATAAGATGAAGGAAGGTGAGACACCAGTGGGAATGTACTTAATGCCACTGTACTGTGCACTTAAATATGATTACACGGGTCAAATTCAAGTGATGGATAGTCTACCAAGAGAGAGTGAATGTGTAGAGGCATGTGACCATTTCCTAAGTCTCAGGCAAGCACACGACTTCAGCAGCCCCATACTTCAAGCTTTGGAAATTTGAGGCTAGTGCTGCCAAGGTATACCAGGAAGGTAGTTTAAGAATCTCTAAAAAAAAATCTTATTCTTAATATAGAAATAGAGAGAGAGGGAAAACTGGTTTACAATCCCTTCACTCTGACAAGCCTCACTGACTGTACTTCCTAAAGTAAATGTAGCATGCACTTAGATGATTCAGCATGGTACTGTGATATATAATGAGAAACATAAGCATCCTCCCCTTCCCAGTCCCTCTTCCCAGAGGTAATCACTGCTAACAGTTACCTAATATATCCTCTAAAAACAACACATGTTATGCTTAGACTAATGTGGTGTCGGTGCATATGTATATATACATATTTTTAAACTTTCACATAGTGTTTACCTTTGTGTTGTACTTTATATTTACATTTTAAAAGTGTATATAATTTGGTTCGTCTGCTGTGCACTCTTCACTCATTTTTTTCCCTTTAAAATATTCTCTGGGTATTTCCTATATTGGAACCTACAAAGCTGTTTGATGATTGCTTAGTATACCAGATTACACATGTTTGGTGCTTACAGCTCATTTTCATTTTGCTTTCTTTGACTCCAGCGAGTATACACAGCAATGAAATTGATAGATCAAAATATTATTGACTCATATTTTAATGAACATTGAAGAATTACAATCCATAATAGTAACAGTAGCTTAAACTCTCACAAACTAAAAGAGTACCTGTTACCCACATCAGTGCTTCAGTTCATGACCGGTATTTTAATGCTTTCCATCCTAATATGACATGATACCTCACAATTTTTATTTCAATCTCTTTAACCAAGAGCTATATTAAGCATCTTTTAACTTGTTTGATGCCCACTTCTTTTTCTCTTTAAACTGGTTGCTAATAATCCTCCTTGGCTTTTCTATCACCATATCTATTTTATTGATAGATTCTTTAAAGATTAAGGAAATTAGCCTTTCCTTTGCCATATCTGTTGCAGATTCTTTCTCCAGATTTGTTTGTTTTACTTTGTTTTAGCTCTTCTGTGCCAAACAGAAATTCAAGTTTTTATATAGTCATATGTATCTATCTTTTCCTTTACAGCTTCTAAGTTTTCTACCCTACTTAAAAAGGTTTCCTCCTCCAAGTTTAAAAATAAACACATGCAAACTTTGAGACAGACTATCTCTGCTCTGTTGTGCAATAATGCACTCATGGTGTTGCTTGGAATGGATGAATTCTGAGTGAGCGTGAATGTTACAGCCAGCTATTCCAAGGGGGAAGGAAGACACTTATGCCCATTAAGTTTTAACAAGTGTACTGAAATAAAACAATTTAACGGTGGGGGGGTGGAGAATAGTACTTACATCACCTAATACTGAGACAACTGGATATCTACATGCAAAAAGTAATGTTGAGCTCTACCACATACCATGCAAAACATCAACTCAAAATGGATCATAGACCTAAATATGCATGCTAAGACTGTAAAACCCAATAAAAAAACATGAGAGCAAGTCTTTGTTCCCTTGGATTAGACCATGGTTTCTTTTATGAGGCACCAAGAACACAGAGAGGTCTGGGATGTAGTGTAGTGGCATAGTTTTGCTTGGCATGGTCCTGGGCTCCTTCCCTAGAACCACAAAAGAAAAAAAAAGAGTCCAAGTGACAAAAGCAAATAAACAAATTGGAATTCATATAAACTAAAACCTTTTATGTTTCAAAGACTGCCATCTGTGATAGTTTCCTTTCTGTCACTGTGACAAAATACTTGAGGAAAGATTTATTTTGGCTTACTGTTTCATATGATTCGGTCCATGGTTGCTTGGCCTCCTTGCTTTGGGCCGATGGTAAGGCACAACATCACAGCTGAAGCACATGGCAGAGGACAGAAGACTCTCACCTCATGGAAGCCAAGAGGAGAGACAGGAAAGGAAGGCTGGGTCTCAACATCCCCTTCCAGGCCACACCCCCAGTGACCTAACTTCTTTCCTCTCCTCTAGGCACCACCTCCTAAAGGTCCCACTTCCTAGCAAGTCCAACATCAATTGGGGAATGAGCTTCAGGAGATATTTATGGTCCAAACAACCGCATCATCATACAAGTAAATACACAATCCATAGAATGTAAGAAATTATTTATGAGTCACATATTTATAAAGGACTTATATTCAGAAATTATTTATGAGTCACATATTTATAAAGAACATACACACACACACACACACACACACACACACACCTATACAAAGACAGAAAGAGATAAATAACCCAATTATAAAAAATGGCAACCAGGCACTAGAGGTACATGTCTGCAATTCAATCTACTTTAAATGTTGAAGCAGGAGGTTGGTAAAGGCTGAGGACAACCAGGAAATTTAATGAGACTCTGTCTCAAGAGAATAAAATAAAAAGGAATGGTGATATTCCTCAGTGATAGAATACTCCTGGTTCCATAACAGTACTACACACACACACACACACACACACACACACACACACACAGAGAGAGAGAGAGAGAGAGAGAGAGAGAGAGAGAGAGAGAGAGAGAGAGAACGAGAGAGAGCGCGCACACAATATATTTGATAGACATCTCTCCAAAGAAGATATTCAAATGGCCAATCAGCACATGAAAAGATGGCCATTATTATTAGTCAATAATAATATGCAAAACAACAGTATAGTTAGATCCTATTTTATATTTACTAAAATGTAAAATAAAGAAGGCAGACAAATTACCAGTTCACAAAAGTATTAAAAATCAAAATGAAGAATAACAAGTCTGAGAAGGGATGTAGAGAAATTAGAACCCTCATGAATTGTTGGTGAGATTGTAAAATGGTAGTCACTTTGAAAAATAAATTAGCAGTTACTCAAAATATTAAACAGAGTTACCCTGCAACCCAGCAGTTCTACACAAAAATATATATCCAAGACAAAAAATTATATCCACAAAAATATTTGTACATGAATCTTCATAGCATTATTATTCATAATAGCCAAAAGATGGAAACAAGCCAAGTGTCTGTCAAGTGATGACTATATAAACAAATTATGGTAAATGCATCAATGAAATATCACTAAGCAATAAAAAGTAATGAAATACTGATTAATGCTACAACGTGGATGAACTCCAAGAACATCGTGCTTCATGAAAGAAGTCACAAAACAGTGTATATTGTATAATTTCATGTATTTGAAATGTTTAGAATAGATAAATTCATGGAAACATCAAATCAAGTAGTAGTTGCCTAGATTTGGGAGGAGGGGAAATGGGGAGTAGGTCCTAAGGAGCATATGGATTCTTTGGGAGAAGTAATTCTGTATTAGTCAAGACTGAACAACTCTATAAATAAGGTGTTTTAATACATTTGAACTGTATATTCTACCAGGGTAGATTTTATGATACATAAGCCATATCTCAATAAGGTTATTTTAACTATCTTTAAAAACAGGCAGTGGGTCATAGTTTGCTGATTGCTATACCAGTTTTTCAACATTTTATACTCTGGAAATATAATAAAAATTGGAAAAGTGGGACTAACAAGTGATAAGAAAGGAAAGCGAATGAGAAGACAGGAGAGAAAGGTCAGATATTGGAGGAGAGACAAAACTGAACAACTTAGGAGAAAAAAAATAACCTTTTCTTTCCCTCCTAATATGCAAATCTATAGATACAACACCCCCATAGGCAGGAAAAAAAATCTGTGATTCAAAGGCAAGAACCCCGTTAAGTTTCTCCCAGCAAGCTGTGGAATGGACCAGTTATTTCACCACCACAAGGGGGCCTAGCTTGGTGCTCACCAATTCCCAAAGAGTGAGGCTGTACCCAAGCCTCTGGGCCACTCTGAACATCTGTTTCCTCCTCTCTAAAAGGGCATTGCTATTTATCTTCACAAGTATCAAGCTCAAGAACTTGAACAATCTTAATATATCATAAAATGTGAATGTTATTGATATAAAATCGCTGCTTCTCTGTTACCATACCATGACTGATTGTTTCTCATTAGAATTTCTTCCTCCTCTTCCTCCTCCTCTTATTATTATTTTTTATTATTCTTTTACTTCCTCTTCTTCTTCTTCTACTTCTACTTCTTTCTCCTCCTCTCTCCTCCTCCTTTTCCTTCTTCTTCTTCTTCTTCTTCTTCTTCTTCTTCTTCTTCTTCTTCTTCTTCTTCTCCTTCTTTCTCCTCCTCTCTCATCCTCCTTTTCTTTCTTCTTCTTCTTCTTCTTCTTCTTCTTCTTCTTCTTCTTCTTCTTCTTTTCTTCTTCTTCATGTGTGTATGCCTCTGTGTGTGTGTGTGCTACTAGATATTGAATCCAGGGGCATTCTACCTTTAAGCTACACTTGCAGCCCTTTTTATTTATTATTTGGAAACAGGGTCTTGCTAAGTTGCTGAGGCTGACCTCAAACCTGATTACAAGTGTATGCCACCATGCTAGGCTTTTACTTTTTAATATTAATATGAATGTAAATAAGCCTATAGTGAATAAGAAATTAATATCCATCTTCCAAATAACATTTGATATCCTATAGCCTAATGGACAAAAGTTCCAGTCCAACCTTTGCAACCCTCAACAGGTTGTGAACATTATCAGTTTCTCCGCCTATCAAAGGAGATGAAGCAGGTCGACTCAAGTTGTCTTTCAGCTCTGTAGTTAAAGATGCAAGATGCCACTTAGAAGTCAGAATAGGAACATGCTCATAATGACAGGGAAGACGAGCAGAGAAATGGGAAAGTCCTTGCTCTCCTCAAAGTGGATGGCTAACCTCCAAGAGGAAAAGAGTCAACTTTTACAAAGTGAATGCACCTTTTGCACAGTGATCCCTGGAATATATTGACAAGCCTTATAGCTTTGCTTGCTAGATTCCCCCTTCTTAATCAGCATCAAGAATAGACAGCTGCTCACTCTGCTCAACACGGGCTCCCACACTCCAGTTCCCCACCACCTCTCATCTCTGTCCCAGCATAAAGTAACTTGAGCATCTATAATTATCAGGGAAGAAAATCGCCAACAGATTATAACCACCATGGAGTTCAGTAGGGAGTTTCTTAAATGCTAGGAATAGAACCACCAAATGACTACTCTTTGGTACATTTCCCAAAGAATCAAAGTCAAAATACTGTAGTGATGCTTGTACATCCATGCTTACAAGGAACAATTCACAATTGCCAAATTATGGAACCAAGCTAAGTGTCCACCAGCAAATGACTGGATTGTGAAATGCGCACACACACACACACACACACACACACACACACACACTGGAATTTTACTCATCTATAAAGAAGAAAATAATTATGTCATGTGCAGAAAATGAATGAAACTAGGGAATATTATGCTAATGGAGATCAGCCAGTCTCAGAAGGTAAAAGGTCATGTGTTCTCTGTCATATGTGAAAGCTGGAGAGAAAATAAGAAACCAAAGGGACTTCAGATAAATAAGGTGAGAGACCAGTTGAATAGTGGCATGGGGTTGAGGAAGGAAGGTGAGGCAGGAAAAAGAATTGAAGAAGGAAACAGTTCAAATACTGTTATGATCATGTATATGTAAGTATCACCACCAATCTCCCTTGCATGGATAAAGAGAGGAGGAAGCCAGGCGTGGTGGTGTGCAGATGTAATCCCAGTACTTAGGAGGCCAAGACAGGAGGAACACGGGTTCACTGCCAGCCTCAGCTATTTAGTGAGGCTCTCTGAAATTTAGTGAGACCTTGTTTCAAAATTAAGAATAAAATAATAGGGCTGGGGCGTATTTTGGAGGTAGAATGCCTCCGGGTTCAACCCTTAGTTCCATAAAATAGAGAGAGAGAGAGGAGAGAGAGAGAGAGAGAGAGAGAGAGAGAGAGAGAGAGAGAACGCTAGAGGAGGAGGAGGAGGAGGAGGAGGAGGAGGAGGAAGAGGAGGAGGAGGAGGAGGAGAAAGAAAAAGAAAAAGAAAAAGAAAAAGAAAAAGAAAAAGAAAAAGAAAAAGAAAAAGAAGAGGAGGAGATTAGGGTAGGATTCAGAGGGAAACAGACCAACTGCTGTGTCCATGAATATTTGCATCATATCAAACCTCACTGCAATGTACCTATAGAAGTATATTATTTAAAAAAGAAAGGAAAAAAAGAAAATTACCAGAAGGCCCTAGAAACTGGAACACCAGCTGAATGCCTCCTGAAAGGAATACTCATCTAACAAAGAACTCCAAAGCAAAATAATTTACTGAAGCCTCTGAGAGGGATATTTACAAGGTAGAACATACAGGTGCATCCAAAGGATACTCTCAACTTTTCATATTCTAGAAGTCTTGAGGGCACTAGAATAGGGGCTTGGAGGAAGGCCTGGAACCTGCAGTCCGTCTTTGCTCATTTGGGCCTTACTAACTGGAAAACTCTGGGCCCTCACAAAGAGGGATGTGCCGCTTCTATAAAAAGGAAAAGTGAGAAGATGGTATCAAGGCTGGGGAACCTTGACTGCATTCATCAGGGTGGCCCGCTCTTTGGGGGCTATGAAGAATCTGTTTCGTGGACTCAGAGATTCTAACAGTCTTGGCAAGTAGAGTGTGCCCAAAGCCTGGTCCTCCAGACTCAGCTAAACTCTCTGCACTTCCCCACCTGCAGGTGGTTCATCTCCCCAGCTGCCTTCCAGTGGACTCCCAGGACTGGCCTGAGTCCTTGTCACCCAATACTGTGGGTCTGCCCAAGCATGCCCCAGCTTCAGGGCCTGCTCCTCAGCTGTGGTGCAGGGCCGAGGCTGAGTTCAAGCTCATCAGCCACCAGTCACCTCCCCTTCCAGAGGGCAATCTGCTCTGTTGAGACATAGTGTATACATCAGGCCTGCCATCTTGTGGAAATAGTTGTTAGATTTTCTCATATTAGTAAATCAATATAATACTGGATCAACTTGTCTCCTTTTCTGGAATGCCCAGTCCTGAATAGGCGCTTCACTGATTTTATGAAGTTCTCCACTCAGAAGAAAATGATCTTGCTCTACTTGTCCTCCCACCCAGCATCCTTTATCTCTGAGATGACACTGCAAGGGCCACTTGCTCAGCACCAGGTCTATGCCCACCCAGCACCCGGGGACCGACACACAGGGGGATGGTGCAGTCCTGACTTGAATTTATGGTGGTAATATGATAATCAGTATCACACAAGATTAATCAGAGCTCCAAAGTAACTGTTCCCCAGAGCTGGGATCCACTCTGCAGCCAGCACCAACAATAGGCCACATCATAATTCAATAGCCCACTGTGTGTGTGTGTGTGTGTGTGTGTGTGTGTGTGTGTGTGTAAAAGAGAGAGAGAGAGAGAGAGAGAGAGAGATACTAAGATGTCCTACCTCCGAGATACACCCACAGTCCTATTTTTTTATTTTTTATTTTAAATAAGGTCTCACTACATTTCTGAGACTGGCCTCAAACATGTGATCTCCCTGTCTTAGCTTCCCAAGTACTGGGATTACAGGTGTGTGCCACTATGCCCAACTACAACAACCCACTCTTCAACAGCTTTTACATGTGATGCTTGAATTGCCCCTCTCAGCAACCCCACGAGAAGAATACTATGACCATCCCTGTTTTAGAGGTGAGGAGATTGAGGCACAGACGGGCTACACATTTGCTAAGTTAGTCAGCTTTCTGTCACTGTGACCAAAGACCTGGGGTAAACAACTTATAAGGAGTAAAGGTTTATTCTGACGCATGGTTTCAGAAGTTTCAGCTCATGGTTGCTTTGGGTATGAGATGGCATCTTGTACCTGACGGCAAGGAGTCCATGACAGGGTTCACCTCATGGTGGCCAGAAAACAAAACTAGAAAGAGGAAGGGGCTAGAATCTGAGTATCCCTTTAAGGGCATACCCCCAATAACCTAACTTCTTTGCTTAGACCTGACCTCTTAAAGGTCCCACCACCTTCCAAGAGCACCACAGGCTGAGGACTGAGCCTCCAACACATGTGCCTTTGGGGACACTTACCCAAACCACTTGGTCACATAGCCATGAAACAGAGGGGCAAGACCTTTCCTGGCAGTCTGGTTACAAACCCTCTGACTTTAACCACTGTGCTGCGCTGTGCTGCATTGATAACATAGTTCCAAAAAAGAAGCTTTAAAAAAACATTTGTTGTTGAAAAGATCTCCTCAGAGGTGCCAGAGGAGAAACTGCACTCAGAGCCACAGCAACGATTCCATAGAAAATCTGTTATCCCAGAATTTATACCTCAGCAGCTATTTCCCTCCAAAATCACACTCTTTTGCTTCATTTTGGGATGATCTCTAATGGTTCTAGACCACCCGTGCCCCACATCTTTCCCACATCTTCCTTGGCATTTTAAGAAAAAGTAATGACTGATTTCTCCTCCTCCTTCTTATCATGGTCAGCTAAACAAAGCCATGGAAGGTAGATGGAGTTCAGGATAGAAAGACCACAAAGGATTTTTTTCTTATTTTTATAACTTGGCTATGTTTATGTGAATTTGGTCCATATCTCTCAGCCCCAATGATAAATACTACCCAAGTGGAATTCCCTCACCCTTGGAACACACCAGATAAGCCCTTCACCTGACTTGTTGCTCCCTGCTAGAAGATCATGGCATAGGGCTCACCCTCTCATGACTCTCTTGACAAGAACCCTGAGCCCTAAACCTCACCAGTAACCCAAGAGATACTGCTCTGTTGTCTGTCCCAAGACTCCGTGGAAAACTCTTATTCAAGAGCCCTGCTTCTTTGTTATTATTTCTTCCTTTAAAAATCATTATCAAGTCATACCTGAATTGATGATAGAACTGACAGATTTTAAAAAAACCTGGGCTGGCTATGAAGCCCCTTCTAAGGGCACAGTGATTCTTTGTTTAAAACAAAATCTACCAGGTTGGCACCTGTGGGTACCTGTTGCCAGGCCAATCCCTACAACTCTCTGACCCCAGGCTTCACTGCCACCCCAGGTGGGCCCCTCTAAAATATGGCTCGGGTGCTCGAGCTGAGCTGGGGAGCACCCACAGACAGCAGGGCACCTCCGTTGAAAGCCAAAGCCACTCATCTCTTCTCTGGGTGTAGCAGGGCCATCTCATTCAGTGGGGAGACCTAGATTTCAGCACTGGAGAACTTTCTAGAAGTAAAAACATTGAAGTTCTTCCTCTATGCCCTGATGACCACAGAAAAGGGCCTTCATGAAGAAGAGTGATGGAAAATTAAAAACTGATAATTTTCATTCTTTATCATCTCTGGCAGATGAATCTCAGCCTGAAAGGTGCATGGTTCCCTAGAAGGATGAACTGTAATCTGTAGAGAGACATGCAGCACTCGAAAAATGGCATTCAATACTTATTATGAGTGCTTACACTGCAAAACTAAAAATGCGTATGTGGAAGCTACAAAAGACATCCAGAAAAGCTTAACAAAATAGCACTTAGCAGTGGAAAGTGAAATTAAAAAGTGACATATGCTATACATCAAACATAGAACCCTGTCAGTGATAGCTCATGCATTCCCCACTAAAACATGTAAGGGAGACAGCTCCATACTTAATATAGTGACTTCATTCCCTAGTCTGAAAAAAAAACTGGATAATAACAACACAATCCTCATAGAGTAGCTCTGTGAATTTGGTTTATATATGGCACTCAGAACAGTGCCTGGCACATGGTAATAAAATGGCTCACATGAGCTACTATCCTCAACCTAATCCATTTTGCACTGCTATAACAAAATACTCGAGACTGGGTAATTTACAGAGAACAGAAAGTTTTCTCATAGTTCTGGATGTTGGGAAGTACAAGTTCAAGATACCAACAGGTTTGGTTGTCTGATAACGATACCAAATTTCTTCCCAGTTCTTATCTTATGGAGTTGAAGAACAAAGTCTGTAGACTCCACAAAAGTGGAAGTAGGAAGATTATTCTAAAGAAATAAGCAAGCGGAGAACCAGCTCACCCCTAGAGGCCTTGGCTGACTCAAGAATCCATTGTCACCTTCTGTCTGGCACTGCCCAGGGTAGCCCAGGCCTTTCCCCAAAGTCCACCCAATCCACCAAAGAGAAGCAGGATTAAAGCTCCCATGCAGGGGAGGAGTTCCAAGAGGGGAGCCCACATTGGTGCTGCGCATAGGGTTTGTACATGTTTGAAGCCCCTATATATAAACATTAACCAATGGAGAAAGTTCTTACTTTTCAGCTTGTTTTTCTTGATTTTGTTAATCTGTCATCTATGGCCATTGGGTCCCCAAAGTCATGAGACTGTGTTCTGTGCGTTTGTTCCTGATCTATACATGGCAACATGGAACCACCTTCTTTATTGGGGGAGGGAGGAGAGAGTTTGTTTTCCTTAACCCTTATCTCCCAGGAGTAGCGTTCCCACACTGCTTTACCTCCATAAGGGCTGCTCTCTGCTTCCAAGATGGCCCCTCAAATGGCCAAGCGTGGAAGGATGAGCAAAACAAAGGCTTTGAGAAGCCTCTTTCACAATCGCCCTCCTGAGGGAGGAGCTCTCAAAGCCTGGTCCCCTCTTAAATAAAGACCCTACCTCCCCACACCTTTGCATTTGATACCCCTGAGTGCTGGGGGCCACCTAGGCAAGCCACAGTGGTGAAACTGAAAGCCGTGCTACTACAGAGCCTCAGAGCTGGGGTCGGAATCCAGGTTTTACATTCAGATCTAGTCAAGGCCACAGGTGCACATTCTGTCACCTTTCCAAAAACAATGTTCTAGATGGGTGACTTCATCTCAATTAACAAGGAAGCCATAATAAAGAAGACATTGCTTTAAAGAGGGAAAGAGGTCAGTTTACATCAAAGGACTTGTGCTCAAATGCTGGTGAGCAGAGTCTGGGAAACTTGGGATGTTTAAGTGCAATGAAAGGATTTAAAAGGGAGGTCTAAGGCTCAGAATAAAATCCAAGTCTAGAAATAGAGAGAGAGGAGTTTAATGATGGCTGAATCCCAGAGTGAATGAACCAGACCAGAGAACAGCTAGAGTCTAGAGAGAAGAGGGCACGGGTGAAAAGATTCAGGAGCCAGGCACAGTGGCGCATACCTGTAATCCAGGACTTAGGAGGTTGAGACAGGAGGATCACAGGTTCAAGGATAGCCTCAGCTTCTTAGCCAGACTCCTCAGCAACTTCATTTCAAAATAATAAATAGGAAGGGCTAGAAGATGTCTCTGGAAGGTAGAATTCCCTGGGGTTCAATCCCTAATAACAAAAAGGGAAAGGAAAAATAAAGATTTAGGAAAAGTCAAGTGCACCTTGATATCCTGGGTTCCATGTGCATGGTGCAGATTCAGAGCCGAGAATGAGTGTTCTTAATTCTCCTGTATAACTGTAACTCACATCTTCTGCATAACACAGATTTTTCTCTGTGATAAGCTATCTGGGACTCTCCATTTCTCTGCTGGCTGAGATCCAACTTGAATCTGGCATTTCCCAGGGTGTTAACAACCATGTCTGTATTTTGGTTCTGTACTTATTAGGAGTTCTCTGAAAATAGCCTCTAGCAACTTCTGATCTGTCGTTCTGAATGTGGGGCTGCAAACACTTGCAGCTGAGTCTCATTTTCAACACTTGGTTCCTCCCGGGGAGAAGCAGAGTGGGATTCACACTGGCTCCCTCCAAACCTGGAGAGCAGCACCCCGCTTGTCTCACGGAACTCACACCCGCAGTGGAGCGGCATCTGATGGCACTGGGTGATGGCACATTGCCTGCTTTTATATCTTAAGTGTCGAGTGAAAATTCAGGCCAGATACCCAGTCATAAAAAAAATGGAGAGACATGATTAGCATTTAACAGAAATTCAAATCTTCCTAAATGTTGTGTTGAAAATAGAGTTCCTGGAGGAGAGGCAGCTAAAAGGGAAGTACACGTGAAAAATTAGCATCCAACCTGTGCTCAGTATCATGCTGAAAGAGAAAGGTTAGGAATTCACTCCTCCTTGGATCAAAGTAATGTCCTCAGACATGTGCCAGGGTCCTGGGGATGCTGGGGCATTCCGGCCATTTCTTTACTATTCCCAACACTGAAAGAAAGTTCTTAGTGCTATTGTATGAATAAGGGACTGCTGTTCTGGGAAATCCGGTGGCTGTCTTCCGGTGGTAGAAAAGTTAAAATGGAAGGCCATGTATCCAGGCAACTGCCTAAGGAATAGGTCCTAAGTCACGTTAGGTTGTAAGTGGGTCGTAAGTCAGTAGGATGTAGTCAGTCCTAAGTCACATAGGTCGTAACTTGTTGAGGAATTTCTTCCAATGACTGACTGCCACGTTTTAACTTCTGTAAGCCTGCCCACCTACTTCCGTCCTTTGTTCTATGAAATGGGAGCTCTTGTGGAGCTCCGGGCCAGAGCTTTTCAGAAGCTATCCTAACTCCATGCCTGCTTGGGTTAATAAACTTCCTCATTTTCACCCTAATTGATGTTGGTTCAGTTATTCCACATTCATACAGCCAGAAAGTAACAAGGCCAGGACTTGAACTCAGTGTTCCTGAGCCTCATGTCTACTCTTGACTGGAGAACTTGTCTTGAGCTGCCTGAAGGTACAGCACCCCATGTAGGCTGAGAACTGTCCCATGGATCCATCCTGATCATGGGAAATCCATCAGGCAAGGGCCATGGAATTTGAGAAATCTTAACCAAAGAGACATCCTCACCCACTTAGTGGATGATAGTAAAATACTCCCAGGATCTTGAAAAATCACATCCCAGGTGAAAAAAAGTTTTAAAATCAGTATGGGTATAGGCAGGATCACCTCGCTTTAGCCATCCATACATTTACTGATCTAACCAATCATACCACAAGGGCTCACTGGGTTGCAGGGGCCTGCTAGGAAGAGCCCAGGGCATTCACTCTTACAAGAACTACATAGGAAAACATAGGATTCAGAAAGCCTACCTCACAGTGTTACTGTACAGGCTGAAATAACTAGAGAGATGAAATAGAGATGATAGATGATAGATAGATAGATAGATAGATAGATAGATAGATAGATATGATAGGTAGGTAGATAGGTAGGTAGGTAGATAGATAGATAGATAGATAGATAGATAGATAGATAGATAGATAGATAGATATGATAGAGTATAGCAAAGTTTCTGGTCTATTTAAGAGACCATTAAAGTCCCCTTTGTGTCCTATGTCTCAAATCAGTTAGTAAATTAGACTTTGTTGGTTTTGTATGGGTGTGTGTGTGTATGCATACATGTGTGTAACTGGGGATTGTATCCAAGGGTATTCTATCTCTGAGCTACACTCCTAGCCTCATTTTATTCTTTATTTTGAAACAGGGTCTCACTAAGCACTGGGATTAAAGGCGTGTGCCACCCAAGATGAGAGATGTGTGTGTGTTTGTGTTTGTGTGTGTTTGTGTATGTGTATGGTACTGGGGATGGAACCCAGGGGCCTTCTACCTCCGGGCTATACTCCAAGACCTATTTTATATTTTATTTGATTTTTTTTTTTTTTTGGTGGTACTGGGGTTCCTGGAAGCCCTTCTACCTCTGGGCTACACTCCCAGACCTATATTTTATACTTTTTTTATTTGGAAACAGGGTCTCCTAAGCCAGCGCACGCGGATGGCTTCAAACCTGCGCGATCCTCCTGACTCTGCCTCCCAAGCGCGGGGATTATAAGCGTGCGCCACCACGCCTGGCCTTATATTTTATTTGAAAACAAGGTCTCACTAAGTAGCTGTGAGCCTCACTAAGTAGCTGAGGCTGGCTTTGAACCTACACAATCCTCCTGTCTCAGTCTTCCAGGTACTGGGATTACAAGCATGCACCATCATGCCCGGCTGTCTTTTTTTTTTTTTTTTAATTAGACAGGTTGACCATACCTGGATGCTGACCTTATGCCATTCTTCCTATGCAAGGTAGGCCACCATCCAATTGCATTTAAAACTTGAAATTTTGCTGCTCATTGGAGCTAAATAGACAAATGGTGCTACTGTAGCTGAAGATAAGCAAGGAGGATTGTAAGTGCACCTGGGCACTGTAGATGTTCGTGAGCACCCAAGCTCTGCGGCCAACAGTAGGGGGATGCTGGCTCCCGCTCTGCATGAGCACACAGGTCAATGTAGCCACTGGCAAAGTCCAGTCATTTCCAAGTGACAGCAAATGTAAGTACAGGTGAGGATTGTGCCGGGGAGCCTGGGATCTTCCCAGCTGAGCTACATTTTAGCCTCCAATGAGTTAAATCTCTTGCAGGGCAATGGGCAGTATTTTTTTCTTTGATAAACGACTGAGAAAGTGACTAATATTCAGGCTCACCCACCTCGAAGGCAGCTGTTCTCGGGATTAATTGGAAGGTTGGCCTGCCTGAGCCTCCCATATTTCTTTGGTGAAGAAAAAAAATCACAAAATCATGCGACCTTCATATTTGGTTCATGACTAGAAACAAATCTTCCCTGGCTGCTGTTTCCAAGAGCTCTGGTAGGGAAATAAAACAGTAGCCATGCTTACAGGGCACTAAATTGTGTGATTAACAAATGTGGTTGGACAGCCGTAGCAGAAAATACAGATGCCAGCGTGGATCCGGAGCCAGAAGGCTGCACATGGCTGCTCAGCTCCTCTTCCCTGTGGGTCCTTGGGCCTGTTTGCAGCCTGGTCTCCGGAGCAGTGACTGCGGAGACAAAGCAGGGCAAACGCCTGCACAGTCTGAAGGGAAGTAAGGTAGGTCCACAGAGATGCTGAGTCCATTCACATTACAAGGGTGGGGAACTGAGACAAAGAAGAAAAGTGATTTTCCCAAAATGAGACAGTTTGAAGGGATAATTCTCCGACAGTTGAGGTCAACTTGATTGGCAACTGATCCAGAATAACTCCACTGTCTGTTCTTCCCTCTCCAGTCCTTTCTCAAACAACAAAAAAGAACATGCATGCACACACACACACACACACACACACACACAACCAACATAGAATGAACAGATGTGTTTGTGGAAAAATACACAACATTTAATGGACTCAGCAATGGTACATTGCTTTGCTTATCTTGGGGGCCTTGCATGACCTTGTGTCTTGTGTTGATCTATTTGATTAAAAATGTGAAGAGCTTCCATGACCCTACCACCCAAGCCAAGAACTAGGACCCTTGTAATTAACATTTGTCCTGTGTTTCTCCCATATACCCCTTTATCTCCTGCACCCCAGCCAAAGTAACCAACATTCTGAACCAGAAACATGTGTTCAGCATTGTGTTGTGCTTACCTGTATTCATAACAATGTGCTGTTCAGATGTCTTAATTTTTAAGATCACAGAATTACCATACTGTATTCTCCAGATTTATGTCTTCCATTCACAATTATGTTCATATCGCTTCTCCAGATGGTTATTAAAGTTTATTCACATCCAGCATTTTATGGTATTCATTTGTATGGTATACTACAGTTGATTAAACCATCCTTGTTTCAATAAACAGGTGGGTTATTTGGTGTTTTTATTAGCAAGAGCATTTCATGAATCTTGTGTGAGGCACTTTCTTACATTTATATGTGTAAAGAAATCTCTGGATGCTAGTGGTTGAATTTTCAAATTTTTAGAAAAAATCTCAAGTTGCTTTTCAAAATAATTATAGTCGTTTACATTTTCACAACAAAGTATAAAAAAATGCCATGATCACATTCCTTCCAAAACATTTAAATGCCAAACTTCTTAAGTGTTGCCACTCAGATGGGCATAAAATGGTGTCTTGCTGTGGCCTTGGTTTCTACTTCCATGTTTATTTATGGGTCTCTTTTTCTATAAAACGCCTGTTTGTACCGGGTAATTTTTTTATTGATTTGAGGAGTTCTTAATACTAGGATTTTGTCAGTTATTGATGTTACATTTATCATCTACTTTGCAGCTCACCATTCCTCTTCCTCTATGAAATCCTTTGAGAATCAGAACTTCCTAATTTACTGTAGCATCATTTACCAGCATTTAATTTTTTATGTTAGTGTATTGGATTTTTGCTTCCCAAAGAGCCACCAATCCTGAATCACATCTTACAGCTTATATTTCTTATTTGTATCTCAAAATCTTGGTATAATTTTCATGTTTTCCTCATTTTAGGGGTGAAGAATCTAAGTCTCAAAGGTAAGGGCTTTGTCAGGGTCAGTGCAGCTGCTGTGTGGAGAGGAGAACCCAGACATCTGGCCTTCAGCACCTGTGTTCATAGGCCCAGGAGGCCTCTCCCTGCTCAGCAACCTAGCCAGACCCCATCTCAAAAACAAACAAAAAAACTGGGCATGGTGGTGCATGTTTGTAATCCCAGCATTCAGGAGGCTGAGACTGGAGGATCGCAGTTCATGGACAGCCTCAGCTCCTTAGTGAGGCCTTCTGCAACTCAGTGAGACCCTGTTTCAAAATAAAGAATAAAAAATAGGGCTGAGGGTGTAGCTTGGAGGTAGAATGTCCCTGGGTTCCATCCCTAGTGCCTCAAATAAATAAATATAAATATCAATAGGGCTAGAGGTACAGCTCAGAGGTAGAATGCCCCTGGGTTATACTTCCAGTATCAAAAATAAAAGAAGTTTTTTTAGATTAGAGTTTGAGAAAGCCTAGTCCCTAATCAGCTTCATTGCTTTGGGCTGTCACAAAACAGAACATCATGGTGGGAGTAGGTGGCTGAGCCAAGTCACTCACCTTGTGTTCAGAAAGCAAAAGAGAGCCTAGGAAAGAGATGGGTCCTACAATGCCCTTGGAGGACACTCCCCCAACAACCTAAGGACCTCCCTTTAGACTCCACCTCTCAAAGTCCCCACACCTCCCCAGAGTACCACCCTGGGAGTTTTCTCATACAAGCCTTTGGGGTACAGGCAAGAAGATTCGAGCTAAATCAACACCTCAGCAAGTTCTCACCTACTTTGCTGCTGATATCTCCCTTGGGATTTATAACTTTTATTCAGTCAGTCATTGAGACAGGGACCAGCATTTCCTAAATGTCCCTGCATAGGCAAGAATTTATTTAGAAGCTTCTCCATCCCCAACTTATGTCAAAAGTCCTTGATGATGCCCTTGAGAACTGTCTAGGCAGAGAAAAAAATCTACTGAAACCAAACCCAGAGGTCATGCATTTGGACTCTAAGATAACCCCAACATTTGGAAAGCCAGCTGACCCAGCAGCAATGCCAGAGGAGGAATCTAAAGGTCTTCACACTCTTTCTCTTCCTTAGATTTTATTTCTTTGACTTCAGCTGGTCAACAAGATAGACCAGACCAAATGCTAAGATCCTTGCTTTTTAATGAGAAGAAAACTAAACCTTTAGCTCACTAGCTCACTCTTCCCTGCACACAAAGCTTGACCTACACCAACCAAACATTTTCTTTTTCCCATTTTTACAGAAACCAACTTTGTGGCTGACAAACCCACCAACAGCTAAATACAATCAAAAACTGCTTAACAACAAGTATGTGTCTAGACGAATGTGGCCTTGGCTGATTGTGTCATCAGGAACACATCATAGGCTACTTAACGTGAACCTGGACGGCGGAGGTCATCCATCAGCATGGCTTTTTGATGCAAATAAGAGACAGGAGTGGCGTGAGACCTATGAGTCTGCTGCCCGCACAACACAACATGCTGCCTCGCACGCAATGAGCATTTTTGATAGAGAGGGGCTCTAAAATAACAACTGAAAGTATACTATAGTAATACATAAAATATGAGCGTAGCCATTATCACTCTTCAGTATTCTGTAGTGTACGTTAAGCGTATGTGCTGTCTTTACATAGGATGGGCAGTACAGTAGACTTACACCAATGCCACTCCAAGCAGGTGGGCACGTGCTGTGCTGTGACATCACTAGGCAATGGGAATTTTAGGGCTCCACTATAATCTCAAGGGATTATGTATCTGTCATATACGCAGCCCATCCATGGGCAGGAAGGTCATTTTGCGGCATGGGACTGTGTATTCAGCCTCAGAAGCCCCCGCTGTGCCTGCGTCCCCCCTGAGTCACCCCTCACCATTTTTGTGTCCATTTTCCTCTGCGCTGAGCAGCCAGCACTGAACACAGAGAGGGCAAGGGTTCCAGCCTTCTATTACGTCACCTTGATGGAATGTGGACGCTGCGTTTGCAAAGACTTTTCTGCTTAAGCCTTATTTTATTTAGGTTTATAACATTCCTAGAGACTTAAATCTCCTTCGGAGTTGTTTGGAATCCAGGCTTCAGTTAGATTATTGAAGGACGCAACAAATTTATCCTCTTAAAAGCTGAACTCAGCGAATGGTTAAGCCAAAGCCATCCTGCCCCAAGGCTCAAAGTGAATCTTTCAGCTCATTACATTTTCAAGATTGCTAGCAGTCAGCAGCCCTTAGATTTATGTAACCTAAGTTATATACAGTAAAACCATGTGCCAGTTATATAACAAATGTCCACGTGAGTTGGTTAAAATAGGACAGGTAAATTGGAGGGAGCAAACCAGGACAAAGAGGCTCCCAGCAGCTTTAAATATATTTTGTTTAAATTTATAACAAGGAGATAATTTGTTTTTTTTTTCTTTTCTGTCTGCTCCAACAATAAAGGGCATTTATCAAGTGCCCATTAAATGTCAGGCACTTCCTCAGCACGGCTCAGTGGTACTCCTTAAACTGTCCTTGGTATCTGACATTTGGCAAGTTTCTTCAATCTCAGTTCACCAACCCATAAGCAGAGCCAGCCATGCCTCACCTCAGAGAGTCACAGTGAGAATTAAATAAGTCATGTCAAATGCCTGCCACAATAGGTGCTCAATAAAGGATAGCCCGCTGTCTTTCCGTTATTTTGTTTAATCTTCCCATCAATCCAGGAAATTTGGTAGTATTCTAATCCCTGTTTTTGTTTTTGTTTTTGTTTTTGTGGTACTGGGGTTTCTGGAAACCCTTCTACCTCTGGGCTACACTCCCAGACCTATTTTTTATATTTTTATTTGGGAACAGGGTCTCTTATGCCAGCGCGGCTGGCTTCGAACCTGCGCGATCCCCCTGTCTCCGCCTCCCAAGTTTAGGGATTACAAGCGTGCGCCACCACGCCCGGCTTATAATCCCTGTTTAATAGGTGAAGAGACGCACAGGCTATTAACATGAGGTTGCTCTTGTGAGGTGGAGGGACTTGGGTATGGCACCTGTTACAGGCAGGTCTCAATTCTGCAATGCACAGGTTATTCCATTTGCGGTCTGCACAGGTCTTTGGATTTCTCTGATTTTCCTTCTGGCTGCTGGCCATTTGGCACGCTCCCTGCTAATTAGCACCTCAACCACAGCTCAGCAAGGGAAATCAAAAAGGGTGAACCTGGGTTAGCAGCTGAAATGTCTGGGTTAAGAACATGGGGAGAGTTGGTTGTTTTTTTTTTTTAATGAAAAGTTTGGTAAAAAGAAGAGATAACATCTAGTCAGTGATAGATTTTTAAAGTCTCTTTGGAATTTAGTTCGCTATGATCCTGGCCTTTCACTAATAGGTCATTAAGAAGTCGTCTGATCTTTGGAGAGATTAAAGTTCATCTATATGCTCAGGCTTTAAGTGGGAATGTTTCTCAAAGCCATGTCTGAATTGCCACCCATCTTCGCCATGACCTCTAACGGGAACCACGCCACACTCAGGAGATCTCTGCGAGAAGTGTGCAGCTGTGCTCACAGTGCTCAGTTAGAACACCTGCCTTCCACATCTGGAAAGGCAGAGGCTACAGATGAAGTCTGGATCCACCCCTGGGAATTCTATAACAGGGTCCCTTTCTCAGCTAAATTCATATTCGCCCACACCAAGAGTCCGTAGAGCCAAAAAGCAGCGATCTTGGAGTCTAGTTTTGAAAATTGTTTTCAATGGTGACTTAAGACACAGTTCTTGAGTATGAATCACTTTTCCAAATCCCACAAAACATCTACATCGCTCCCAACTCAACAACATCTACACTTGCCCTTCGTTTCAGTTAAGGTTATATATCATCTTGAATAATAAGGCTAAATAAATTAACAAAGGCTATAAAACTGTAAAACTTTGTCCTGCAAAGATAGAGGAAAGCGGCACCATTCCAACAGCATTCTAGAAAACAGCTTGGCCGTGTGGTAAGTTTTTAAAGTATTCATTCCTTTTAATTGAATAACTGTATTTCTTAAAGTCTGTTCTAATTAAAAATTTAAAAATTCAAATACAGTATTTTATAGTTTTTATATGAATGATAGATACATTTGGGATGATGAATCGATCATAAATGGACATGGCTGAATCCACTAATAAATGCTTATTGCATTCTCAGTGCATATACTATTTGTTCCAGTCAGCCTTCTCGCAGTCCTAAAGACCTGACCTCGTAACTTAGAAGAAAAAAAATTTATTTTCTAATAAATAAATAAATACTTATTTATGGGAGGCCAAGGACCTCAGATCTCAGGGCATGGTGGCTAGAGGCAGAGAAAGAGAGAGCTCATGGGCTGTGCTCCCCCTCACATCATGGGAGCCAGAAGCAAGAAAGAGAGTAGAAGGAGGAGGAACCATCTACAGTCCTCAAGGCCACACCACCAAGGACCCACATTCTCCAGCTACACCCTATGGACCCAGACCACCACCAGATAAATCCATGGACTTAACTACAAATCCATGATGGATTTATCTACTTCTTGGATTACATCCCTCAGGACTCAGTTACATCAGCTCCAAACATTAATAAATGAGCTCTTTAGGGAACATTTCATGTCTAACTATAACACTATTCTAAGCAGATCTTCTAGTACAGGAAACAATGTAGAAGAGAGAACCTCTATAGATAGGTGAGTGAGGGTAGTAGAGAATACTTACGAAGTTTACTTTGAGTTATTTAAGCAATTGTGTTTTAGTGCACCTATAATATATTCCAGAGCCACACACACACCAAAAAAAACATGTTTATAAAAAATTTTAATGAAAGGAGAAAGGCCTAAAATATACTATCAGCTGAGCATGGTGGTGCACGCTTGTAATCCCAGCATTTGGGAGGCTGAGACAGGAGGATCGTGGTTCACGGCCAGCCTCAGCTACTTAGTGAGGCCCTTTGCAACTCAGTGAGACCCTGTTTCAAAATAAAGAATAAAAATAGTGCTGAGGGTATAGCTTGGAGGTAGAATGTTCTTGGGTTTTATCCCCAGTACCGCAAAAAACTAAACTAAATAAAATATACTATCACATGAAATACCGTGTGTGTGTGTGTGTGTGTGTGTGTGTGTGTGTGTGTGTGAAGATATAAGAGTTTGAGATGAAGCTGTTGCCTGCAACTTGGTAATACTTCAGAAAATAAAGGAGAGTGGTTACTAGAGAGAGGAATTGTTATGGCTGGGATCTGGAATATCTCCCAAAAGCCCAGATGCTGAAGAATTAGTCTCCAATGTGGCAATGGTCAGAGTTAGCCTTCAGGAAGTGATAGGTCATGAGAATTTTAAATTTACCAATGGATCAGCCCATTGATGGGCACATAGAGGAAGGACTACTGGAAGGTAGTAGAAACCATAAGATGTAGAAGCTAGTTATAATGGGAATGGGGTCTTAGAAATGTGCCCCTAGAAACTATATCTTTCCCCGGCCCCTTCCTCTTTCTCTTCTCCCTGGCGGCCTCACAGTGATCAGATTGACTCATGTCATCTAATCTGGGCCTCACCACAGGCTCAGAAACAGAGGAGCCAAGTGACCATGAACTGGAAACTCTGAAAAAAAGGAGCCACAATAAATCTTTTCTCCTCTAAGTTGATTTTCTCGGGTATTTTTGTCACAGCAACAGCAAGCTGACTGACACAGAGATGGACACGTGGATAGATGTGTGCTAAAGCCAAACTAGTGATCATCCTATGATCTAGATGGTGACTAGGGATGCTCACTACACAACTCTTTCGACTCCTAGGCATGTATAAAAAAATTTATGATATAAAGTGAAGAAGAAAATTTATATGCATGGACCCACAGGCATGTATATATACCAAAAGGATCACAGCACCCGTCTGTCAGAGGTGACAGTGCACATGGGCGCTTTATTCTCTTTTTACACATACAGCGCTCCTACAGTACCTGTGCTCAAATCTACACTCAGACACCTGCCGGCCACAAAAACTCCCAACAGTTGCTCGGTTTTTCTGTGCCTTCATTTCCTAACCTGTAAAATTGGAGGAGGGGCAGAGGAATGAAACCTAACTCATAAAGTTATTGTGAGGATAAAATGAATTTCCGCTGAGTGCTCACCATGACAGTTGGGAGATAATACTCAGGGTAAAGGTATTTTGTTATCATTGTTACCATCATTGCCACTACTAGTGTTTCCTGTTCCCACCACACCTAGTACCACCACCAAAGCAGCGCTGATATGTAGTCAAGCTGAGAGCATTTCCAGACAATGGAGGGGGAAACAGTGTGGACCGAACCATTTAGAGCCACCGGCCCAGGTCCACATCCACCTGAGCATGCCTTCCCAAGCCAGGTCTCAGGGGCTTGGCTTCCACGCTGACTCTAAAGGATATAGCAGGGCACCCACCATCAAGCTTTGCTGTGCTGTAGTGAGTGTCAGTCTGACTGTAGACCTGGGAAGTTTATTCTAGAAGAGTTAATGTATATCAAATGATTCAGGCCCACCTCCTGAGCTTGTGTTTCCTGCTCCAGGATTTAAGTCTTCTCAGAATGATGGAAAACTGGAACATTTGTTCAATGACCAGACAGCGTCCTACAAATAGCTCCCAGTCTTCTAAGGGATAGAAGACATCTGTATTAGTAAACAAAAGGCCCTCACGAGATCATCATAAGGTAAGGTTCAGTCTTATCATAATCATCATATTAGATATGTTTTCAAAATTTTACAAAATTAAAAGAAGCCACTTTTATAATAAAACGTATCTCGAAGTTGCTGTTGCAGTTTTGCAGGGTGTCAGGTGGTGCCACAGAAATCAAATAGACTTGTGTTCCAAAGACTGTAGGCCATCATCAGTTATCCTGATGGTGTCCATGACGATCTGCAAAGCTGCAGGAAACTCTTTCGAGAAAACTGTTATCAGGAATCATAGATTTTCTTTCCTGAGATGTAAAAACAACTGCAATTTGCTATTTTTGTTCATTCCATCTTTTTTGGGCCTGTCATAATCAACTATTTGAACTGGAGCAAAAATAAAAGACTGCCTTTGTACTCAAAATCCCAATCTTTGTTCAAAAACAAAATATTTTAAAAGTGGAAAAGAGCTTGGTTTGTAATGCAGGAATGTCATTCAAACCCTTAAGTTCAAAATAACTTAACACTTTTCCAAGTTCCACTTATTCCTCCACAGAAACAAAGATATCTTCTTCTAAATTGTTTCCACCCATCTTTGAAACTCACCTGGTAAATTTCTCAAATAACATATTTTTCAGTGTTTCTGAGTATTGAGAAATGCCAGAAAACCAACCCAGGAAGTAAATTTTTTTTAAAAGTCCATTGATTTGGCTAATGAGAGAGAATAAATGATGCTTTGTACCTTCCAGCGAATGTAAAACCCTCCAGATTTCTTCAGGCGGCCATTTCATAGCTAATCACGATGGACATGGCTCCACCCCACTGCTCCTGGAGCGCGGTTTACACGCACCACAAGGGTGCACACTCATCTAAGTGAAGATACATACGAGTGGACTATGTGACTTAATCCATCAGTGGAGAAGATGTTTCTGGGTAAAAGCAAAATCCTGGGATGTTAAAATTAGAAGGACCCAGGAGGAGCTTTCTATCTCATGATGCATTGTCTACAAAGCTCAGAGAGGTACAGAGCCTACAGTAGCCTACACAGCAAGTCAGTCCTGGTGAGAACAACCATTTCAGCCTCTTCGTCAGGAGGGTCTCTTGACCACCCTGAGCAGCAAGGATGCCAATCCCCAGAGGGAAGGAGAGCCTGTGCATTCCTGGCACAAACCTGGTGTCCTCATGGAATACAGTGTGGTCAGGAAAATAGCACAGGCTTCGGGGCCAGACTGACTCAGTTCAAATCTTATTCTGCCATTCACTACACTCTTCATGACCTTGGAAGTTTTTCTTACAGTGGGAATGTGTGGATGGTGAGACTTGTAGAGTGCCAGCAAAGGATGCCCCCCACATGTATTTATGTGCCTAGGACATAAAAGGTCCCCAGCAGTGTCCACAGTGATTCCTATGATGTAACATGTGTATAAACACAGGTGTCTTAGTTCATGCAAACTGCTATAACAAAATACCAGAGACTGGGAAGTTTATAAACAACAGAAATTTGCTTCTCACATCTCAGGAGACTGAAAGGCCAAGTACAAGGCAAATTCGGTGTCTGGTGAAAGCCCGCTTCCTGACTCATAGGCAGTTCCCTCTGGCTGTGCCCTCACATGGCAGAAGGGGCCAGCTCACTCCCTGGGGTCACTTTCATAAGCCACTAACCCCAATCATGAGGACTCTGACCCTATGGCATAATCACCTCCCAATAAGCTTAGGTCCTACTCCCTAAAATGTTGGGATTTCAACACACAAAGATGACAGAATACAAACATTTAATCCATTGAAATATGTACATTAAGTATATTTGATATATAAGGAAATATGTAACCTAATATAATTTGTATGTGTATATAGGTATATGATGTGGCCCATGCCTATACTAATATTGATATTGATATTGTGATATAACTCCTATTTCCTTCAATATTAGAGTTTAAAAACCTGACCGATCCTTGAAGGACAACCTAATTCACGCAATATTTCCTTGGAAGTTTTTGGAAATCTTTTTGAAATGTAGGGTCAGATTACAGTTTCAGAAGATGGTAACAGCACACAGGCTTGCAAACAGTGCTCTGATAGCCACAGAAGATCAAGAGATTAGGGTGGGGAGGGGAGGGGAAGAAAATAAGCAGAGGAAGAGCAAGAGGAGAGAATATTACACTGAATTAATACAAACTTGTTTTCTGCTCCATAATGACCATGGCCCACAGCCTCCTGTTCTCCCAGTCACTCTATTCTGCTTACTAACTCTGTAATCAAATGCTGAGATCCAAGCTCCATAATATAATTTATATTTTCTACAAAGCATCAAAACACTGGGTGAGCACTTTCCCTTACTTGTCCCTTTTGAACAACAAAAAGCATCTAACAGAAGATAGACAATCAGGTAACTTACACAAGCCAACTTCCTTCTGCAAATTAAGAAATGGTAGAGATTCTCACCAATACACATGACCAACAAAAAATCCAGGAGATTCTTCTGCTGTGTGTAGATGTTAAACCCAAATGGGAAAGTGTTCTTTTTTCATAGAATAAGACACTGAAAAAAATACTCTGTTTATAAGTCCTCGTTTTACAAATTTTTTATTCATATTTGATTGACTTCTTCTTTACTTAGCATCCCAGTGATTTTTATATAAACAGCTCCAAGTTTTCCTCATTCTCCAAACCCAACTTAGATACCCACCTTCTCTGGGAAGCCACCTGCTATAGCTAGATATAAAATGGCCTCTAAAGAGCTCATTTATTAATGTTGGTATAATGGAGTCGTGAAGGTTGCAATCCCAGAACTGGATAAATTCATTGTAATGGGTTTACCTGGGTGGCACCTGGTAGGCTGGCAGGGTGTGGCTGGAAGATGTGGTCCCTGTGGGTGCAGCCTTGGAGATCATAAACATGGTTCCTCCTCCCTGGACTCCATATCCTGCTTTCATCTCCATAATGTGAGCACTGCCCATATTCTCTCCCTTTCTCCACCTCCTGCCACCATGTCTTGAAATCTGAGGTCCCCGACCCCCGATGAACTGAACCCAAATTCATCAGAAAATAAATCTTCTTTCCCCTGAGTTATGTGGTCCGTCTTTTAGATTATAAATGCAAGAATGCTGGCAGACACACCACCCATCCTTGTCTCCAACTGGAAATGATCTTGCTCTTCTGGAAAAATCACAGAGAGCAGTTCATCCCATATTTTTCTTGTGAAATTGTCCATTTCCAATATTTTTAGTTATTTAACAAATGCATCTTCTATCTAAGACTATGAGATATTTGTAGGACATGCTTTTCTCATCCTCCGCTAGCTCTCTCCAGCCCTCACTTTGCTGGGTTTTATCAGACCTCAAATTGTCCTTGTGCATGAATTCCTTCAAATATCTCACTTGTCTTAAAACCTCATCCTACCCCAGGTGTCTTCGCAATAGCACGGTCATTACTACTTCCCCCACCCCTCACAAACCGTGACCTCTCTAAAGATAAGGGATATGACTTTCATCTGTGTTCCTTCAACTAGGAATATGGGGAGTTTTGTTGAATAAATGAGCAGCCATGAGAAGTCCCCCTTGATTGTCTCTAATCCCAAAGAACAGGTTCTAGCATCTGACATTCTGTGTCCTCATCTGATTCTATCATAGCCAGCTCTGCAACCTGGAGAAAGTTGCCTCTGCTATCTCAATTCCTTCACCTGAAAAAAATTGGCATTAAAAATGGTACCTATTTTGCAGGAGTATTAATATAAATTGTATTTCTCATTTTAAATACTAAGACTACTTTTAAAACAGGGTAAGTGCTATGAGTAGTAGCTGTCCTTCTCAAGTTGTGGGGTTTTTTAAATAAATCAAAGAATAAATGCTTCTTGTTCCTAGAAACATTCAGACCTTGGGATACCTCTGTTACATCTTCTCCTTGCGGATATTAACAGCTACATCTGAGAAAATTGGCTCTAAAATTATATTCTCTGCTAAAAAACATGCCTTCAATGTGCCAATAAGACTTGTAGTAACAGCTGGCATGTGCCCTACTTAGGATCCTGTGTTCACACATAAAGCTTCACATCCATTAGATAAACATCTATCAGAGCAGCCAAAACAAATGAGGTGACCCTGATCTGTTCCCAGTCTTTCTTGCTGGATCTTACCAAGCTTTCTTGATAGCCTTGCAAACCTTTCTCAAAACATAGATCCATTTGTGTGTGTGGGGGGTGGGGGGGTTTCTTGCTGCCTTATTTGTTTGCTTGGTTTGGGGGAATTTTGTATCAAGGATTAAGCCCAAGGGCATTCTACTTCATAGCTCTACCCAGCCCTTTCTAAAAAAATATCACTTATTTTGAAACAGAGTCTGTCTCCCTAAGTTGCTAAGGGGGGCCCCAAACCTGCGATCCTCTTGTCCCAACTTCCCAAGTACTATGATTGTGGCATGTGCCGTCATACCTGGCTTCAGCACACAGGTCTTACATTCTAATTTTATTAGGAAAAAAGTAAGACCCTAGAATCAACTGTCTCTTCTTTGGAAGACACCTTGGCAGGGAAAAGTGAAACCCCTTAAGAAGTGCCATGTGCTTTGAAGACTCAAAGTGAGGCTGTTCCTCTTCCCTCTCTGCAAACACCCCACCCACGCTCGTCAGATGGACCTCATGCACATCAGCACAAACACCATCACTTGGCAAAGACAGCTCTCAGTCGAAGCAAATCACCCTACCCCTGAGCTGTTCTTATTGTTGGAAATCTCCCTCCCTCCAAATCCCAACAACTTTTACCCTCTGATATCACACAAGCTAAACCTTCTTCTTGGTCCAGATCTTTAAAGACCGGACATCACCATCAAGCTCTCCTAGGACCTCCATGCCCTGGTGAGATATTCCTCATTCCTCCCACCACTCTTCATATCAAAGTCCTCAGCTACACGGAGAACTCCCTGAACCAGGAACTGTTCTGAACCAAGGTCGGCTCTGGTACTATTGAATGATGGTATCCTGCACATTGCCAAAGTACAATAAAAATATTTGTCAAGCAAATAGATGAGAAGACATTCAAAATGCTCTTCAATGTCTTCTCACTAATCTTTCTACTCAAAAAGTCAGTGTGTAGCACCAACGCCTTCTCATCCAGGCAATAGGAATGGAAAGTTGAGGAAGAAACAGTCTGTACCCACAAGGAACCCATGGCGCATGGCGGTGCCATCTATGTTACAGATTAATATGCAACATATGAAGTCGCTCAGTGTACAAAGTTCACAGATGCCCTAGCGGGTCTTGAGAAAGGAACAACAATTCCCCTCTGGAGGGGCATTCCAAAGAACATGGCAAATGGTCTGGGTTAATATGATCCAGTTCCTCTTAAACCGTAGCTCCCACAATTGAGCAAAACTCTGTAGCGATACCCTTGAACATGCAAATCACTTGAGAAACATACCATTTCTCTTAAAAAGTCATAATTCCCTTTTTACTACAATTTACCTTTGAACTTACTATTTTGGCAGCCAGGTCACATGGTTGGTTTATAGAGAGCACATAGTTGTCTAGAACATCGAGACACATATTTAAATGGTACTGTTTCCTAACGCCCGTGCCTGCCAAGCTACACCGGTAAAATGGATTCTGTTTCTCGTTGTATTTAAAGACAGAAGAGCATTTCCTACTATTGCGTTTTGTTCCATCCCCCTGACCTGCACTCCACCACATCACTGAACTATTATGCCAAGCCTTTCCTTTGCAAAGAATGCAGGATTTGGAGCGTGCACTAAGTGATCAGGAAGTTGAAAAGAAATAAAACAGCATTTTGGCGAGGCCAGCATTCCAAAAGCAGCTTTGCCGTCTTGGTCTTTCCTGTGACACTGGAATCAAGTTAACATTATTTCAGGCACAGGTGCGAGGGACACGTCCGTCTCCACATCTCTCCCGGGACAATGCTAAATTCTTATATTCTGTCAGCTTCATTGCCTGCATAAGTTGCCAAAATGTACTAGAAATCACATCACTTCATTGTCTATGCTTACTGCCCCTCCCAGACTACCTGTTCATAGTAAATGTCCCCGGTGTCCCTTGTCAGAAAATGCAGCTCCAATTTTCTCTGAAAAGAGTGTTCAGGATTTGAGTGATGCTGTATGCAAAGCTCCTCAGAGTGCCAGGGCGACAGAGAGCTGAGAGTGCCAGAGATGCTGTCACGCTGCATCCAGCCCCACACACTCCACGAGCTCACCAGGTGAAATGGGCCAGGGCGGTTGATAGGTTCTCCGCTCTGCGACAACATATGCCTGCCGCTTCTTGTTCTCCTTCTGAATGCCTTGCGTTTTTTAAAGGACACAGCGGGAGGGAGGGGATCACAAATGACACGTGTTATCTTTTTTCTATATTACTTACATACAAACCCCTTTGGTTCTCTCACTGTTGAGATGATGTGACCATCCCCATTTTATAGACAAGGAGTCCTGAGGTGTAAAGAGTCTTAGTTATTTCCCCAGAGTGACACAGGGCTCAGGTCTGCTGGGCTTTGAGATCTATATTATTTCCATTCATCACTAACTTGATAAATATAGAAAATCCAAATTTGGGGAAAAAATCTGAAGGGTATCTCTACAAACCACGTATTTATTTTTTTCAGATAATTGAACTGAGGCCCAGAGGGTGCCAGAAACCATGGATACCGCTCGACTTATGACTCCACTACAATGAATGGACTAGTGGCTGGACCACTGTTTGATTCAGGCCTCCCAAAACCCAGATCGGTGCTCTTTCTTTTCTTTTTTAAAGTGTAACTATGCATCTTAATGAGGTTCACCATGAAACAAACATACGTGCACGTAGCACTTGGTGTGTTTCCCTCTGGATCCCAACCCGTTCCCTCACCCACTCTGGACATAATATTGAAACTGGCATTGATAATTTAATATATGAACATGGTATCATTTGAATTGTTTCCCTCATTAATTCTCTCATTCACCTCCCCACCTCCCTCCCCTTCCACTATTCTACTAATATCTCCATTTATCTCAAATCTCTTTTGTTATCACTTTCCCTGTAGCTTCCACATATGAGTGAAATCATATGACCCTTTGCTTTCTGGCAGTGGCTAATCTCTAATCTCCCTTATCATAATATTCTCTAGCTCCATCCATTTTTCTTCAAATGACATAATTTTTCTCTTCATTATGGCTGAGGAAATGACCAAAAAACATATGATCTGTCAATAGACAGAGAGAAAGCATTTGACAAAATTCAACATCCATTCATGCTAAAAAAAAAAAACACTGAAGAAGAAATAGAACATCATAAAGGCAATATACAATAAACCCAAAGCCAACATCATACTGAATGAAGAAAACTAAAAAAAAAAAAAAAAAAAAAAAAAAAAAAAATCCTTTCAAGTCAGGATCAAGGCTGGATTCCCAGGCTTTTTCTTTTGTACCATTGGAACCCATCCTTCAAAAAAAAAAAAAGCATTCAGTAAAAGTACTGCTCCAACCACACCAAAGACCAATGAGATAAAAGATTTGTGAATAATCCAATGGAAAACATCAGAGGTGAGGAGAGAGACAGGGATAAGGAGCTGGATGACGGGTGTTTGAACTAAACAGGGCACATGAAACAAAAGTGGACCTGAGAGGGTCTCCATGTCATCCCTTTCTCTGGTTTCCAACAAAATACACACGGAACCTAGAAGCCGACCTGCAGGTTGCCTGATAAGATAGTAGAGTGGACAGTTCAGGAAAAAAGCGAAGTAATCCTGAAGAATCCCATCATATGTGCAATATTATGAACCCACCGTCACTTTCTTGTTTTTTTTTTTTTTAATGACTAATATCTTCAATATGGGCAAGAAATAAAAACTTCTCTTATAGAAAGTCACCTAAGGGAAAAAATACACATATCAGAAAAGTTGTTTAAAAAAAGTATTGGAGAGACAATGTACAAAGGACAAAATCAAATGATAGAAATATTCAAACTTAGAAAAGCTCCAGGAAGTATTTTCCTTCTTTAAATGATTGAACTGAACAAAGTGGGAGATTTAGAACAAAGTGGGAGATTTAGGAGGCGAGGCTCTGTAAAGAAGCATGGTTTTTATTTAAATAGTTTTTCAAAACTTGGTGAGCTGATGCAAGTGCCACTTACAATTAATTAGCAAATAAGAATTTAGAAAGTAAGAACGGTCCTTGGAGTCCATCTATTTTTGCAGCAGGGCATTTGTCTTTAATGTGATCATTGATATTCAAGTCATTGGATTAGGTTTGTTCCAGATGAGCCAAGAGGCTTTTATAACGCACGTCTCTCCAACAGTAAACCACAATCAAAACTAGGTCACAGATGCTGTTTGAAAATAATGACTAACATCTGCATAGCCTAGTTATGGTTTAAAGAGTGAATCCACATCCATTATCTCCCTGGTGCACACAAAAAATTTTAAAGCAGATGATTCCTCCATCGAGGCTCAAAGTTTGAATGACTTGTCCAAGGGTGTGTACAATGGGAACAGATTCAGGGCTCCTGACATTTTTCCACTTCTGCACATCAATCAGAACTATAATTCCCCCAAAATTATTCATAAGTTCAAAATTCCCTAAAATCCAAGAAACCCAGATCTACAAAGGCCAACATTGTTTTTGAGGTTTGAAAAGACGGAGCAGCACCTCACTTTCAAGATTTAAGACAAAACACAAACAATATTCGAGCCAACATAGAAACATCTCTACTTGGTGTACGGCTATTCTGACTTCCAGTACTCTTCTAGATGTTTTGTTACCCCCAAGGGGGGGTCTGAAATTGAGATATTTCATCACTGAAAAACAAACATTGGTTCTATTCATCATAGTATTTATTTGGATATGAATTTGGCTGAATTTACTTTTTAAAAGGTGAAATGGACAAGATTTTTCTGGTTATTCAGGAAAGCAAATTAATGAGAAATTTTGCTCATCAACTACAGTATCACTACTGGGTAAAGATGATCTTCAAGTCTACTGACAAATACTGGCAGGGTTCTCTTTCACACTTTCACTGTTATTTCCTTTCTTTAAGAATGAAAACTAAAGCCAGGAAACAAGATGTCAACAAGGAATTTTCAGTAATTTCTTTATACATATTTGTGCTGCAGTGTTGGAATCCAGGCATAGAAAACCCAGGATTTGAAAGATGATCCCTCTGTCAGGATGGATTCATTAATGTTCATAAAAGAGTAGGAGAGGTCAAGAATATTCCTAAAGGGGAATTTCTCACTCTCTGCAGTTTCTTTTGGTGGAAGACAGCCAACTTTAGATAGTTTAACTCCACCATGTGTCTAAAAGCAAACCTTCAAGTAGGGGAGCCTAAAGTCTACATTAGAGATGAAAATGTAATGAGGAAACTTTGTTGGAATCCAAAGCAGACTTTTATTTCCAAGAGTTTCTGCACTTAAAATCACAGTCTAACTTTTTTTAACAAGGAAATAAAGATACTCTTACTAAAATGAAACAGATTTGAGGTATGACTCTCAGAAGCAGATACTTCCCAGACAATTAAGGCAGCACACTTGAGAGAATGTGTTTTTATAATTAAAAAAAAATCAAGAGATGGAAAAACAAAGTTGGATCAATACAACATATAAACTTTGAAATAACAGGATGAGTCAAATAACCAAGATTTTTCTTAATACTAATAGAATGATGTGGCTATTTTCCCCACTAAGTGATGGATTTATTTGGGTGTGTGTATTACTTTCCTAAGGCTTCCGTAATGAAATATAACCAACTAGGTGGCTTAAGTAACAAAAATGTATTTTCTCGCAGTTCTTGGGATATAAGTCCAAGATCAGAGAGTTAGAAGAGTTGAATAAAATAGCATATGCCCATTTGTTCCCTTCCATTTCATCTTCCCTGTGGGGACCTGATGTCTCTCTTGCCTTCTGCTATGTAAAGATGCCACAACAAGGTGCCATCTTGGAAACATAAACCAGGCTCTTCCCAGCCACAAAAGTCCAAGATCCAGCACCTTGACCTTGGACTTCACAGCCTCCAGAACTATGAGAAATAAAATACCCAGTTTGTGATATTTCAGTATTTTTCCATTGAGGCTACAAATGATCAGTGGGACCCACTCACATTATGAAGAAAAATCTGCTTTACTAAAAGTCTACTGATTTAAATGTTAAGTTAGCCTAAAAAAAATTAAGCAAAAAAAAAAAATACCTTCCCTAGAATGTTTGACAAGATAACAGTGCTGTGGGCCTAGGCGTGTTGACACACATAATTAACCCACACACTAAGATATGGCCATACGTTCCCTGATCCAATTTCTGAACTTATTCTAAGGGCTGGAGATGAACTTGAGCAGATAAACTAATAAAGAAAACATCCTGACAAGAGTCCTGAACACAGAGTTGGTATAGATATGTTATCTGCTAATTCATTGACTGGATGATCGCATAAGTTTTTCTTTAAATCGATGAAATGGGATTAAAAGTATTAACCACATCCCTGCCACATGCTGAAGCTGAAAGCTACCATAGACAGTGAAGTTCAACAACAGCAGAGACTTTCTTAAAACCACAGCCTGAGCAGAAGGGAATGCCTCATCTCCTTTGGCAGTGGGGTTGTTACTGTTCTGATGACCTTGAGTCTACCTCCACAGGCAAGCAGGATGTAGGTCTGAGAAAGGTGTTCTCCAGTGCTGAGATTCTAAAAAGTGCAATCAAAGTTATCCACATAGACACACAGTATACTATTAGTAATAAGTCTTTTCTGAAAGTGGGGGGGCACTTTTCCCTGATCCATGGTTTGAGATGAGCAGGGAATAAACTGAATAACTTAATTTCCTGAGGCCAGCCAACAAGATGTATATTTGGGTAGGATCTTTCTGTAAAGCTTTAATCCTCTTAGAAACAAAAGAGCAAAGCTAACCAACCAACTGCCTCTTGCTGGGCTCCTTTTCCCTGTGTTCTTCCATTTTTAGTTGTCCCCCAAATCCTCCAGTATAGACATCATCTCTATAAGTGAATAGCTGAAGATCCCCCAAACCCTGCAGTAAATAGCTGAGGATGGTATGCCAAAGACTTAGAAATTAGGGAAATAAAGTTAATAACAGAAACTTAATAACGGCACTACAGAGATCAGATCAGAGCCAATATGCTGAAAGTTACCAAAAAAAAAGAATAGCTGGAAATTCAATCTATTAATAACTGGAGACATTAACACAGTTAAAATGAAGCATGGGGGGTCACTTCTGAAAGCAAAAGAGAGGAGAGACAGAGTACAGCCTGTACCAGCAATGGCCAGGGGGGAAGAGGCCAGGGCCAAGGACTCAACCCATCCAGTCTCTGTGGTAAATTTAGCTCTATTATTAAAATGGATGGAAGAGGCCAGTAGAGCCCATGAGACACTTTCATGTCATGAAGAGCCTTCAGATTACAATTCACTTTCACAGGGAACTCACCCACAAGAAGGGGGGGCTCCATGGGGCCAACACAAGTACTTTGCCCATGTGATAGCTAGCTATCTCTCAATCTGATTTAATACACTGTGTGGTGTTTACACTCTGAGCTTAGTGTGGGTTGGCCCCAAGAGATGGGGTATACAGATGGCAAATTAATTCTGTAACAAGGCTAAAGCACTGACCTTGGACCATGGAAAATTCTCCTTGATGCCTACCATGTCGTGAAACATCTTGGTAGACCCATTAGAACTGATTTTTCTTGAAGTTTCTGTACACAATCGTATTTAAAAGTTCAATTCTATCATATTTTTTGAAATTATTTTTCCCAACATTTTTTATCTAGAAAACTACTTATTTCTCAAAACTTGATTTAAAAAAAAATATTGCCATGGTCATCTCTCCTTTTCCAGGCTAGGATTAACCACTTTCTCTCTTGTAATCATGTATCGTTACACATATTCCTCTGTTGGCTTACTGTACTGCAGTTTGTGTGCTGGTCTCTGAGGCTATGCTGAGCTGCTTACAAGAAACAATGAGATCTCATTTTTATGTGTAGGGCCTTGAACACAGCAGGTGTCCAATAATGTTGGTGAATTAATAAACAAGATAACATAAAACCTAATGATTTTTCTAACTTATTGCAATCAATAATTTAAATCAATTTAAAGTAACTTCAAATTATAAGTCTAATTTTCTGTAACAAGTGCTGATTATACAGACTCTCCCAAAATACAAAATTGGAAAAGGAATGAGGGGGAAAATGTAGATGTCTTTATAATGATAGGCAATGAGTAAGGCGTGAAGTTGGACATATAAGGAACTTGTAGCCCAGATTTCACCCTAATCACCTTCTGTGAGCCTAAATTGTGTGTGTGTGTGTGTGTGTGTGTGTGTGTGTGTTTCTAACTGTAAAATAGGAAAATGGTTGCCAAAGTTAAGTCAATATAAATAAAATAGGTAGTAAATACCATAAACAAAAGAACTCAGTAGTAGAAACTCAATTAATGTTAATTCCCTTTTCTACTGGCCCCAACTAACTTCAATCCCCTTTTCTACTAGAAGCTATTCTTCTAGAAACGGTAACTAAGGAACCTACCTGAGAATGACGGCCCATGCCCACAATCCCAGCTACTTGAGAAGCTTAAGTCAGGAGGATAGCAAGTTTAAGGCAACTTAGCAAGACCCTGACTCAAAATTAAAATAATATTAATAATAATAATATAATAATAAATGGGTTGAGGCTGCAGTTCAGAGGTAAAAACAACTCTGGGTTCAACCCCTAGTACCAAAAACAGTTAAAAATAAAAATAAAAATAAAAATGGAGGAACCTGGTATACCAGAATTCTCATTCCTCAAAGAAAAGCATTCTCCACCTCCTAAGGAATGCTTCCTCATTCAATCAACTTTCCAATTGTCAGAACTTCTCATCTGAGTGTCCCCAAAACATAAATATAGGAAACATTCAGGGGTAATTAACTACTAGTAGCAGTAGCAACTTAACACAGACATAAGACTGAGATGTAGCTAGGGTCCCAGGGCTAAGGAGGCTGCAATATAATAATCGCACCGATGCCAAGAGAATTACCAGTGAGCTTGCTGGTTTGGGCCAAATCCACTGGTCATTGGCAGAAATCCACTGGCTCCAGGAAGCGGACATCACATAGCAGCCAAGCTTATGGTGTGTTGTGTGGGGACCATGGTAACTTGAAACACCCTGGGGTCAAAGAATCACGGGACTCTCAGGGCCACAGAAGGCATTCCTATCCTGTTGGTCATGGGCACAATAATAACCTGGGTTATTGCTGCTCTGCACAGATTTGTGTGGCTGGGGAGGGGCACGTAGTAGAGAGGAAGGAAAACTTCCAAAGCCATTTCCTCCCAGAGTATATTCTTTGACGTCCAAGTTGGCCAGATTGAACAAATAGTAATCCTTGAAGCATGCTGTCGGTGACACGGATGAACTCCTCCTTCCCTACTCAAATGCTTCAAGATGTATCTTTAGAGCAGCAACGAAAATGAAGATTAATGGGTGGAGGAAGACCCAGGGCCAAGTCTCACCCCAGAGGAGCACGGAGAAGCCTGGGGAGTTTGACTAGAAGGGCTGCGGAGACGGCTGGCAGAGCACCAGGGGAAAGAATCCAGCTCTCCTGGGCCAAGACTGCTTCCCCCTCACCTCCTGGAGGAAGGCACGCATTTCCTACAATAGACTCAAAGTCTCCTTCAGTCCAAGGTCATGGACATCTCTGTCCAACTCTGCTTCTGTGTACACACAAGAAAATGAGGACGCCGGAGCCATTTAAGTGAGATGAGATGGATGTGGTCCAAGCGTTACTTCTGGGCCAAGAAAGTTCTTTCAAAGCCTGGCATCCGAGTTTCCCGTCTGCACACAGATTCAGGTCACATTCTCAATGAGTGGAGGTTTGGGATGGGATGAGCAGAGAGCTAAGGATGGACTGGAAAGGGAGGGCAGAGATGGGAGAGCAAGCTTTGGAGTTAGACAATACTTGGCAACACAGCGCGAATGACTGTGACCTTGGGCAAGGAGTTAAACCTCTCTGAGCCTCCATCTCCTATTCCCCAGAAGTGACCCTGACCCTCTTTCTCACAGGCTCTGGTGCAAATTGGATGAGACAGAGTATGCAAGGGGCCCAGCACAGCCCTGGAAGACAGCGGGTGCACGCCAAGTGTACGCTCCCTTCCTTTCCAAATTACCTTTTTCAGATTTCTGAATGCATTCATGCTGAGAACTGTTAGGAAGGGTGTCTTCGGTTCCACTTCCCAGGGAATAGGAAACATATGGGAAGGAGATATTGATCCCAAGCTGCTAAAATTATTTTTTTTTATGGAAGGAAATTTCAGAACCACTCCAGCTCTGTGCTGCGCTCTTAGCCGCAGGTGCGCCGGTGATATCTTTGACACTATGGAGCCGAACATATTCATTATGTCATAAATAGAATTTGGGGAACTACTTCATTCAGGCTGGAGCTGTGAGCGGATCCATCCCCAGAATCACTGTGCTAAGGATGTATCAACACATTTGAAAATGTCAGACGGAGGAGAGGAAGTTTTCTCTCCGGGATTGAAACACCTGGTGTGAGAAAAACCTAACAGAAAGGTGATGGCAGAGAAAGAAGAGAATAATTCTGATGCTTCCTGTAGAATTTGCTCAAGCATCGCTGAGCAAAATAATAGCCCTTCCTTTCATTTGATGGAAGTTATTAAATGGCCTTTTCACAAGAATCCACAGAGCAGCTTTATGCTGAAATAGTAAGCTTCTTAGATACGCACACGTAAAGAGGGTTACACTTCAGATCACACAACTCCATCTGCATAGAGGTGAGTAGGTAGCCGGGGAGGTGAGCGTCCTGCAAGTCTCAGGTGGTCCAGGGTAGAAAAATGGTATGACTGTTGTATGCCTGGTATAGCACTTGGCACTTAGAGACATCACTTGAGCTTCGTGGAACCTTTAGGAAATCAGAACTGCTGCCTCATCTTAGAGATAAGGAAGTTGAACCCAGACAAAATTAACTAGCAAGTGACAGGGTTAGGACTCAGTGCAAAGCCGTCTAACTCCAAAGCCCAGCCTTGTTCACTGTGCCAGCTTGCCAGCTCCCTCACTTTCTGGCTTGACACACCCAGGAAGGCAGCATCTATTGTCTTAGGTCAAGCAGGCAACACTAAGCCAACCATAAGAATGAGGGAGGGGGAGGGAATAAGGATCGGAAATAGGGAAGGGCTAAATGAGTGACATGTGCCTGTATGCCTCTGCCATCTTGTGTGCCATTAAGATGTATGACTACAATGCACCAATAAAAAAAATTATAAGATAAAAACAGGCAACATCTATTGTCTTAGGTCAAACACCGAACTCACTCATCCTGTAAGGTTAAAGTAGAATCAGCTCCTCTAAGTGCAGGTACAATTCATTTTCCTTTACTTCTGCCTTCTGAAAAAGGCCATTGGACAGGGCCATCCCAACCTGCTTCTCCCCAGAGATCACCAGCCCAGCCAACAGAACTTCCCCCACCCACACGCTTCTGCCAACCTTGAAGCCCTTCTACATCTGCTACTCCAGCATACCCTGTGATGTCTACTTACAAAAAATACCTCAACTCGCACGGCTTCAGGGCTACTCCACCCACGTCGCTCTGACTGCATGGTCGGATGCTTGGAGCCAACTAACAGGTCTCTCTGCTTCTGCTCTTCCCTCCCACCATTCGGTCCCCTGCATGGCACAGCATTACAAAGAGCACCTGCCTGCACTCTCATCCATTCATTCAACGAGTATTATTGAGCACCTACTGTATACCAGGTACTGTTTTTAGTGGGGATTCAGTAGCTAGAATCCCTGACCTCGTGAAGTTTGCATCTTTAACAGGGTTGGGACGGCGAAGAGGTAAAACATAGCCTATGTCAGCTGCACAAAGATGCAGCTCAGGAAAGCAAAATCGAAGCAGGAAAGGGGCTGAGGTTTCGGAGAGTGTGGACAATAGAGGGTTCTTCAGGACGGTGACTTGGCTGTGAAAATCTGACAAAAATGAAGAGGGAGCCATGTATCTAGAAGGAGGATGTTCACCGCTCACACCCTGAGCCAGGAGCTGCACTAGCAGGGTCTAGGGACAGCAGGGAGCTTGGACAGAGAGACGCAGAGAGAGTAACATAGGCTGTCAGAAGGGCCTGGCTTATGATAGTATCCTGTGCTGACTGCCAAATATTCTACTGGTCATTTTGAATTTATGTACTTCTAGTTTTCATGAATTGACAACCTACAAATATGCTCATTTTTTTCAAATCTAACGGTTGGCAAGCTCAGCAACGGCCCAAGGTCACTGTCAGCAGAATCTGTCATTCCTTGCTTCTCTGTTGACATGGGAGTGTGCTGTGCCACTCAATAAGGGACAGTTTAAGGAAGCCCCACCCTGCCGGGAGCTCAGGCACAGATGGAATGATGTTCTCAGTTCTGCTCGGCAGAAGCAGACCAGGGGCTGATGTCTCCATCCTGATTCAGGCTGAGACACCTGGGGCTCAGACCCTATGGACCTCGGTTTCCCTCATATAACATGAGACTCCACTTGACCAATAGGCTTCTGAGTAAAGGGGCCCTCAGAGCACATGAACTCCATCACCTCCATTTATAGCAAGACAAGCTGTCTTGAAGTAGCAAGACCATCACAAGGTCACAGAGTGGGTCCCCCACACCCTCTCCTAGGGCACACACTACCCTCCATAGCAGCATATGAAGGGCTCTGCCTGGGCGTCCAGACCTCACTGCAAGGCCCAGAGGACGAAACCTTGGCCAGTCCATCCAGGTAAGTCCTTGAAGGGACTTTTCCCTAGTCTGGCATGCTCCATTCACAGCTCGTAGCAGGCTGAATAAAGTCCCTCCAAAAAAATAGATTCACATCCTACTTCTTAGGCCCATGAATAATACCATGTATGGCCAAAGAATGACTCTGACCCCATGTGGCAAAAGATGAGATGAAGTTGGGGATCTTTCCTGGAGAGGGGTTTTATCTGGGATTGCAATGGTAGATCCTAAATGCAGTCCTATGTCCTTATAAGTCTGCAGCAGGAAGAGGAGGAGGCAGAGCAAGCACAGAGGCAGAGAAGGGAGTCATGGGCCCTAAACTGAGGGATACTGGCAGCCACCTGCAGCTGGAAGATGTGGGGAGGAGATTCCCCTCCAGGACCTCTGTAGGAGCACAGCCCTGTCTATACCCTGATTGCAACTTCTGCTCAATGAAACTGACTTCAGGCTCTGGCCTCTAGAACTGTAGAAAAAGGAATTTGTCAGGTTTTTTGGTTTTGTTTTGTTTTGTTTTCCTTTTGATACTAGGGATTGGACCCAGGGGCATTCTATCTTCCAGCTACACCTCTAGTTTTTTTCTTTTTTTCTTTGAAACAGATTCTCACCAGGTTGCAGAGAGCCTCGCTATGTTGCTGAAGCTGGCTAGAACCTGCAATTCTCCTGTCTCAGCTTCCCAAGTACTGGGGTGACAGGCGTGCACCATCATGCCCTGCTGTTTCTCTGCCCAAGGAAACTAACAACCTCCAACTGCTCACGTGGTGCTACCTTAAAAAGCCTCTGTCTACTCCACAGTGGAGGGCCTGGAACACACCAAGCATGCATCCTCCACCCTGCCCCTTTAGCTCCAGCCCCTGCTGGGCCTTGCCTAGTCTGCTCACTCTGCCTTCCCACTTCTCTCTTGCCCAGCCCTCCCAGCTGCCCCCAACTTCCTTTCCCATAAGCTACCCCCAAAGGCCCCCACCCATCCCCTTCACACAATAGGCTGGAAGCTCCTTCAGCGGCCAGAGTCACAAATCTTCATTAGATGCACAATGATCGTTAATGTGCTGGAACCACAGTGGTCCATGAACCAGCCTCCTTATAGCAGTGTGATGGACAAAGGCCCCACTGGTCTCCCCCATCATCAATGTTACCTCGTTGGTGAGTTTTATAAGTAAAGGAAAGTATGTGGGAATTACTAGTGGTAAGAACCCAGGCTTGGCAGGGGTCTACAGCTCCCTTTTCTAGAGAGGGCAGCACTACCCGCTAAGGAATCATGAGCAGATACCCCTTAACACAGCTCCCTCTGTCTATCCAAGCCAGGCCAGGAGGCTTGCTTGCTAAAATATAGGATTCACAGTTAAATTTTAATTTTATGAAAATAATAAATACATATATCCTATGCAATATTCATCACATATTTCTGCTAAAAAATGTTTTTTAACCTGAAATTCAAATTTCAGACAAAATTTGGGGATCATGTCTTTTTCTTGGATAAATCTGGTGACCCAAGACCTTTCTCCAATAGGCAGACTGGTCCAAGCACTTTACTTCTCACACCAGAGCTTATCTTCAACAAAACCACCTGTCCCAGCCACCTGGAGGAGCACTTGGACAGGAGCCGAGAGGCTGTGGCATTTGGAATATTCGCCAGAATTCTAGGACACGCAGCCAGGCAAGCTCATGAACGGAAAGAGCTAGCAAAAAGGGATGGATGTACTCAAATTGTGGCCATGGAAACAGACAGCTGGAGATGGCTAGGAAGAGCTGCATGACACTCACACCATTCTTCCAATCCTGCCAACAGGGGCCCAGCAAGGCAGAGCCCAGAAAAGTGCAGCTGCCATCCTGGGAGGGAGGCACGGAAGATGTTGGGGGAAATTTCTACCTTAAGAGCCCTGGACTCACCCCCATTCCTGATACGTTTTCTCGTCTTCTCTGCACCTACTCCCAGGGCTCAAAATCAGCAGCCATTCCCAGTCATCCCTTACCTATGCTGTTTGCTGTACCAAACAGCACTTCTGCAAACTGTTTGCCCTTGGCTACAAGCCTTCCCTTCTCCCTCCACCTTGGACCAGGCCTTATAAGTTTGCTGTGCTTTCAGCCTCCATGCTGGCTCTGGAGCAACACAGACAGGATAGAGTATGTCTTGTCTCCTTAGTGCCTCTTATGATCTCCCCCTGTCATGCCCAATAAAGACCAGCCCATCGGCTTGGCGTTTAAAGACCTCCCAGGTCTGAATGTTCCTAGCTCATCTCCCTCCTCCCAGGGTAAGCTCCCAATGCGCAGGCCCACGAGTGACAAGTTGCTCTTGCAAAGTGGCCTTCCTCCTGCTCTTCTTGAGGAATATGAGATCCAGAAGCTTTCCTAAACCTCTGCTAACCAAATTATCTCAGCATGGCTACTACCCATCTCATCCCACCCTGAATGTTTCTCTCCTTCTCCCCAACAACTGAGACTTAACATCTTTGGCCCACCTGGATAAGCAGGTATCAGGCCGGGTAGAGCCCCAGCATTTGCCAGCCTGCCTCAGGAAGCCCTGTTATCTCAGCCTGAACCATGGTGATTTCAAAACTGGCCCAAAATTACAGACTTAGCAAGAGATGGGGCTGGTCTTCAAAGCTAGGCATCCAACCCCAGAACTGGTGTGTTCAACTGCTCTACCACACAGACACAGAGCCCTTGGGGGTGCTTGCTGGAGGTATCTGTATGCAATGCAGGCTCAGAGAGAGGAATCCACATTCTGATTCTTCAGGGTCCATATATCCCTCTCTGTTATCTCTGAGATTTTACTAACACTCTCCAAGCTCCTGATCTCTTCTCAACATCCCCTTCCATAGTTGGGTCTATCTGCCTGTCTTAAACACTAAATGTCTGTGCTTCCCGTAGCAAGGTCTTACTTTTGTTCAATTCAACATTGTTCACCCTGGGCTTTCAGGTAGTCCCTTAGGGATCTGGACTTTTTCTACCTTGTGGCTCCAACCTCCTGTAGGTCCCTAGAATTCTCTGCTTGGAGACCAAATGAAGGGAGAGTTGCACAGGAGCTTGGGGTCACGTGTGGGGGTTTCTATGATCCAAGACTACAAAGGGTGTCTGGAGTGGTACTTAATACTCACCTCCCCGCCATGGCTGCAGGATTTACTCACTCCCTAGTTGGTAGGAGCACTTCTGGCTCACCCCCTTCAAAGGAAAGCCCTCTTCCCAAGACCGCTGGACCAAAGAGAGGGTGCCTCACCCAAGGTCTTATCCCCCTCCTAGGCCAGATGATTGATCAGCTCAGGTCTATGAAGGCCCAGCTCCCTCACCCTGACCAAGGGCAAGGCTGACAGGCATCTGAGCCTCAGAACTCTGCCCAGGCCGGCTGAGGCCCTAGTTGGGTTGATGTCACTGGGCCATCACTGTCCAGATGTTCCCTCCCATCCTGATTCCTTCCCTTCTCTGCAATCAGTCTGAATTATAGACACACTCTTGGACAAGCTGCCTGCATGCTGATCTGGAACTCAAAGGTTCCTCCCCAGGAAATCAAGTGACCTCTTTACAAGTCACTGCTCACTGACATCAGGAGCAGGATTCTACAGCTAAACAAACCCAAGCAAAGGAGCCCAGAGTCCAGTATCCCTGTGTGCACATAAAAAGGAGAGAACAGGGGGCATACCAGACTGGCAGTGTCTCTGCCCCGTTCCACAGGAGCTTCAGCCTAGCAGGAAGCTTTCAACAGCCTCAGAAGTGTTTGAACGTCAAAGCAAAAGAAGCCTTTGAACCTAAAAACTGAACCCCAAATCTCTGGAACTGGAGTCAGAATGTGGGATTGGAGACCGGCCCATCAACTTTCAAGGATCAATAAAACATTTTTTTCCAACTTCTCTTGTATACTTCATTATCAAATCTATAAAAGGAGACTAAAAATGGTGGAATACAGAGCAGTCATGAGGATTAACACGTGAATCATCAAAGTCCACGGCCGCAGTATTGCCATGGAAAAAACCCCATTATCCTTCATGAGTCCAGATGTGTCTTCTGACATCTACTCCGTCCATAAAAAACACTGACCCTTTTGACTATAAACTTGTGGGTTGGAGCACTAGGACATTACCTCCTAACAAGAGCTGGCCAGGGGGGATTGAATGTGCAGATGAGAGAATTTGATTGCGCCTCTGTTTTACTTTCTCTCTAAAAAAAAACTTTGAAGATGTTTTCCTTGGGTATTAAGCCACTTGATCTCTGCTCAGGATTCTACAGCTAAACTAACCCGGAGTCTGCGGTTTGCAGAAGCTGGACTAGGATCGTGAGTTAGGATCTGGAGTTTGAAGGACCTTTGAAGGCAGGAGTGCAGCTCAGCTGGCGTGAAGTATAGGTACTTTCAGACTTCAGCCATTTTGCAAGGATGCTGGGGTCCACATAAGCCCTGTTTAATTAACAGCAGAGATCCCCCAGCCCCAGCCCGGGACACAGGATGGAAGTCCATCGGACTAAGACTATTTTGTACACAAAGATTTAGGTCCCAGGGTGTGGAGCAAGTTAAACTCTGGTTCTGCTGCTTCTACACTGTGAGGATGTTCGCAAGGTGCTTACCTACCCTTTACTCAGGACTCCCTTCTTTAAAGTGGCAATCAGGAGAGTGCTGACATCATCCTACTGAGGTGAAAGTCACGTGGAAGAAAGCCATGAAAGTCTGAAGTCCCCGGAGGTCAGAAAGGACTCACTGCAGCAGTGACTCTAGTCACTGTTGTTATGGTAACTGGCATCATCACAAAGGGCCTGTGTTTGCTTGTGGAGGCCATGGAGCAGCAAAAGCAGAGGTGACTCTGTCTTGCTTCAGGTATCTCCAGGTTCCACAGGGCATAGATGTGAGATTCCCTCACCTCATCTGGGGGCACGCTGCTCCCACACCCTCCTCACCGCACCAGGAACTGTCACTGCTGATGGGAGACCAGAGGGCCCTGGCGACTGGAGAAGAGGTGGAGGGGGATTTGAGTGGGCCTATGGGTGGGAGGCTCAAGAGTGATTGAACCCTGGGTGTCACCCTTATGAACCCCCCATGCCTCACCCTCTGATGAAGGCAGAGTAGTAGATTCTCAAGACTAGATGGCTCCTTCAAGAAAGTATAGTGTCCTGGGTAGATTTTAGAGGAGCATTCTGTTGGTGCTTTTATTTGTTTGATTTTTGTTTTGTTTTTGTTGTTGTTGTTTGGTTGGTTGGTTGTGTGTGTGTGTGTGTGTGTGTGTGTGTGTGTGTGGTACTGGGGATTGAACCCAGGGTCATTCTATTTCCAAGTTACACCCCTAGCTTTATTTTTTATTTTTTATTTTCAAACAAGGTCTCAGTAAGTTGCAGAGGGCCTAAGTAGCTGAGATTGGCAGCTATCCCGTGATCCTCCTATATCAGCCTCCAAGTACTGGTATTACAAGGGTGCTCCACCACGCTTGGCCATTCTATTGTTTTTGAAACCCAGATCTCCCAGATACACGCTGTATAACTGTGGAAAGTCATTTGACCCTTCTGAGACTACTGTTTGTCTGTACAAAATGATACTCTCAGCCTAACCTGTTGTGACAACTACCTTAACCAAGGCTTTATCTCTTATTGCTTTCAGCATCTCCCTTCCTCCAGGTAATTTCATTCCACAAGAGTATTGGGTATTTATCCACAGACATATGATGTGGCAATAAAAATAAAGAGCAGAGAGGATAAACCACAGATAAGAAAAAAGATGAAGAAAGACAAGGGAAATAGTCGCTATAACTGAACTTATGATTCTGGGCCAGAGGGAGGTTACAAAGTTTACTATGACCTTTTTAGTGACCAAAGAAAAGAGAGAAATAGAGTCAGTTACAAGATTAATGATGCCCACAAGATGAAACTAGATCAGTTGTTCAAAAATGAAGAATTTGTTATAAAGCTCTTAGCATCTACTGACCACAAAAAGTAGCTGCTACTACAGCATGAATTTTATTATCACCATCAATTAATATAGTGGGGATTTTTTAAATAAAGGTTATAAACTCAATTTCATGACCATAGTAAGAAAAAAATTTTAATAGAAAATAGAATTTTCACAAAATACTTGTTTTAAAATATATATATTATCACATACACACATATGTGTATAGATAAATAGATTTATGATAAAAAGACACTTCTTATTGTGCTTCATGATCAATAGAGCTAGATCAACTCAAACTGTATTTTGCATCTGAAATGTCCCCCAAAGTCCCATGTGCTCAATGCTTGATCCTTAGCCTGTGGCACTGTTGGGAGGCTGTGGAGCCATGCCGGAGATGCATGGGCTCTGGAGGTTACAGGCTGTCAAGAAAATGGAGCAAAATCATGTTTCACATTGGGGGCATATCCTGTTTCACATTGAGGGCATAGTGGTTGGATATGCAGGGTGAGAAAACAGAGACAGTCTGTTTGAATTGCCGATGCCAAGATATCTCTCCATATCTCAAGAAGCACATCCAAGGAAGAGATTTTTCTCGGTGAATTAGAAGAGGAGAAAACTTTAGAAAATTCAACACTAACAGCCACCAGTTCATGCTGTTTGTTTCTGAGGCTCAATAGTTCAATTAACCTAAGTCAGATGACTGCAGATGATGCATGAGGCCCTGCCAATACAAAAGAAAACTCCAAACACACTGGCCGGCTTGAACCAGAAACCCTGTGGCCCAGTAAACTGTGACGAGGACAGGGTCAGGTCAAAATATGGGGGCACCTGTGAGAGCTACCCAGTTGGGGAAAATGTTTGACAGGCAACACGTATCCACAGAGGGCAGCCAACTGAGATATTAAAATGCTAGGTGGAAGTAGGAGTCAGGATATGATGGCAGGTATTCAAGCTTTTAATAGCTTCTCCTATTTGAGTGAGGGGGCAGAGGGAAATGGTTAAAAACTCAAAGGCTTTGATCTAGAACCCAAATTTGAAAGCTGCCATCTAATTGTTCTGTGGCCTTGAGTGATTTGTTAACCCTTTTGCTCAATTTCCTTATATGTGAGAAAGGAAAACTAACACCTAGTAGTAACCTTTCCAATCCTCAATTTTCATATCTATAAACAGGATACAAATATTATCTAGAAAATAATATTATCTACTTGGAGGATGCTAATAAGAACTTTAAAAAGTATGTAAAGTGCCATGTGGCTGGTTTCATCTAAATTGTAACAATTAATTGTGGTCCTGTAGGTGAATCCTACAGACTTAACCAGGACCAATGGCTGCAAGTTACAAGAGAAACCTTTCCAGGTAGTGAGCATTCAGTCCGCTAGAATGGCTCACAAAAGGGAAAGGCTGCCTTGGTAGAGTAGGCTCCCACATGGAGAGAAGTAGCATGGTATAGAGGAAAGAGCTTCGGACTTAGTTCAGAGGACCAGGCTCCCAGCAGTTTCATGTCAGAGTCCAGTACATGCTGCTCATTCTGTCTCCTCATCAGCAAAACAAAGGTAGTCATCTCACTTCCGTGCCTCACAGGGCTGTCAACCGAACGACGTGATGGCTTTGTTAACTGTAAAGGGTTGAACCGAGGTAAGGAGTGATTTGGTCTTTAAGAACAAGCTGAATAAAAATGACCCACTGTCAGGACTGTGACAGAAGGGCCAACCCTGGGAAGAAATGGAATGCCATGTCCCTCAAAGTTCTTCTACCCTCTGACACCATAAGAGAGTAACTGGAGCTTTCACCATGGTAGATGGAGCAGTAGCCGGCTCCATCCATCACCATTGCAATGCTTTGAGACTAGACTGGCCCCTGTAAAACCTCATGTATGGTCAATGCAAAAACAAACGTTGAAAGGTGAAATAATTGAGTTATGAGGGTTCTAATTTCATTAGCAGATAAAACCATTGAAGGATGAATAATTTGAATAGATTGGTGAATGGTAATGTAGACAGAAAGGCTGTGGCTAGAGGGGGTAGGTAACTGGGGGCGGGACCTTGGGGACTATACCTGTCCCTCATCCTCTCTCCTTGTCTCTCTGCCTCTGGCCCCCATGATGAGAGAGCTGCGTCCCTCCATCAACAGTGCCTCAGCCACCATTCATACTTTGAATCCAACCCTATGGACTGAAATCTCAGAAACTGTGAGCCCCAGTAATGTTTTCTTTCTCTACATTGTTCTTTTCAGGTATTTTGGTCCCAGTGACCAGAAAGCTGACTAACACAAAAGCACATTTTGTCAGCCAACAAGATTCTCCATTCTCAGCCTCTTGATTTCTACACCAATCTAAACTTTTCTCTTTGGGAGCAAGCCCTCAGGAAACCCTGTTATTTACCAACTCAGACTCACTTTTTAAAAATTATCCCACCCAGAATTTTGCATTTGTCACCAACCTCAATGATAAGTTTCTCAAAAAGCCTGCTGATGATTAGACATGGTACCCTACTAAACATATTCTGACATAACTTACAATCAGCATGCCCTAAAAAGAAAAGTTAGCTGTCTTGAAGTCAAATGTCCTAGATTTAAAACATCAATTCTATCATTTATTCACTATGTAGTAGTGGATTAAATTACTCATAGCCTCAGTTCACATATCATATAAATATATGTGTGTGTGTGTGTGTGTGTGTGTATATATGTGTGTGTGTGTGTTAGACACATAAAAATACAACTTTAAGAATGTGTGCCAATTAGCTGTGCCGTTTCTAAAGTAGTAATTATAGACAACTTTTGTAAAGCATCTATTATAGAGGGACTTAGTTCAAGTAGCACTAAAAAAAATAGCCTTTTATTGAAATATGCCATAAACTCAACAATATATATTAAACAGTACATGTACCTGTGTAACTGGCACCCAAATCTGTAAGAAGACTATCACCAGCACTCACAAATCTTCCTCGCCCCCCAATCCAGCTGTCACTGCACCCCGCCTCAAGATAGCCAGCGTCCTGACGTCTCTGACCAGAGAGCAGCCTGCTCTGTTTCCAACTTCTACTTAAGTGGAGTCATGCATTCAATCTGTCTCTTTCTATGCAACGTTTAATATATCAAATGGTGTTAAAGGCAGACGAGGTTTCTCCTTAACATGTTATGCTCATTATTTTTCAGTTTCACTTGTGAGTCATCATCTTAAAACAGAATGGTCATCCGAGAAAAGACCCACGTGGCTAATCCTCCATGATCACACCAAACGATAGCTGCAGTTCAAGAACCACAAGTGTGACATTTCAAATGGCAGGATGATTCCTTGAGTTGCCCTGGAGCATAATGCATGCCGTGGCGCACATCCTTCATAAGAAACTAAATAAACCAAGCAGTCAGCCAATGGCAGCTTAAATAAGAGCGGACATATTTTGAACCCTTAGTGGGCACCAAGAAGAAAGGCTCAAATCAGATAAGGAGGATACATGTTGCCTATCCAAACAGGCAAATAAAGAAGAGGCTTCTCTAAAGCCACCAGCAGTGTTAGTAATGAGCAGGCTCAGCTCACGATGACTTGGGAAGAGCAGAGAGTTCACTCTGGATGAAATTGGGCCCTAATCTGACGCTCACTCACAGGGTGATCGGAACCAATGACTGCTCTAATCTGACCTCGCTCACAGGGTGATCGGAACCAATGACTGCTCTAATCTGACCTCACTCACAGGGTGATCGGAACCAATGACTGCTCTGAGTCTTTTTTTTTCACTTGCAAAATGAAAACAATCATGCCTAGTTCTTAAGGTGGGTTTGAAGATAAACTACGTAGTTCCTTATTAAGTCTATTGGTTGTTTACATATTGTCTATTAATTACTAAGTCTTTGCAGTACACTGTCGGTGTTTGCATTAAGAAACAGGAGATGCCACCTCCCATCACCCTGTGCTCAGGACAAACTTGACTTTCGTGCTTTGTAGGTAAATCTTACTAATGGCCAGTTTAAGGACAGAATGGAATGTTATTTATCTCTAAATCCCCACACTTAGCATTTGGTATGAGAAGCAAAGGCTCAGTTGCATCTTGCTCACCAGGAGGCAGATGTGAGACTGTGATGCAGGGTTTGGTATGTGCCTGGGGGGAAGACAGCAACACAAATATTTATTAGTTCTCTCACGTCAATCATTGGGCCAGTGTCTTTGCAGATGGTTAGTGAACCTGGATTGTTTTATTGTTTAACCTTATAATCATTCTATGAAGTAGAGTTTTACAGAGCAAGAACTGAAAGTCGGAAAGGCCCAGATGGTGTATCTAGTGAGTCTAGGATCAAGACTGGGATGCTGTCTGTGTGTTCCAATCACTGGCCTCTTCCACCACCGTGGCTTCTCACTGGTCCGCATGGTATGGTGACAAAAGACGAGGCCCCCCCTCCTCTCATGTAGATGGATGAGGATTCTTTTTTATATACTGTGCCTTTATTGGTGCATGTATAATAGGTGAAGATTCTGATGGCTGATATAAATAGGCTTGTCTAATTTTAGACACCACCCAAAGGGAGCCTACATGTGGAGGTGAGAATTGCTCTAAGACCCATAGAATGCCCCTTTAGGTGGGTCCAGCTGACATTTCTCATGCCCTTCCATATACACATGCTCATTTGTTCCCCATATTGGCCCACACCATATTCTAAACCACCACTGGGCTTCCTGTGGGGAGAAGTTTGAAAGCTGGCTTTACAGATTAGCAAGAACAGATCCCAGCCTGCCTTTCTGCCAAAGTGCTGTCAGCACTTCCAGAGGGTTTTTACAGATGGTTGCTGCTTATCTGTCTGGGCCTGCCCTCTCCACTCTAAGGGAGAACAGCCTTATGGAGAAGGAGTATCAGGAAGAACTTTCCAAGCAGCTCTCATGCTGCAAGTGGTCCCTGGGTTGTTCATGCCTGAGAATCCTTGGTTTATGTTGTCCTCTCCTTTGTGTTCTCTGTCCCCAGAGGGACAAGAACTACCAGTGACTGAGTTTCTACTATGAACCACACACTGCATACTTCCCTGAGAATTCCTTTAATTATGATACTGTGTTAGTCAGCTGTCGGGCACTATGACAAAATGCCTGAGAACATAAGCTTATAGGAGGAAAAAAGATTCCTTTTGGCTCAGTTTCAGAGATGCCAGTCCATGATTAGCTGGGTCTTTTATTGTCAGACCTGTGAGGCAACAGAAATTTGTCGTAGGGAGTGAATGATAAAAGCAGCCCGATTCATGGCAGAAAATGGAGAGGAAAAGGAGCCAGGGACCAGGGAAAAAATATAGCATTCAAGGTCATGCCCCCCAAGACCCTACTTCCTCCAAGCCCTCCTCCATTGCTTCCCAATAGCCCAAGATATTAGGAGTACATCAGCAGAAGCCACTGTTGAGGTGAGAGCCCTCTTGACACAATCACTTTCCGCAGGTCATGTGCCAGGCCCGCTTCAGCAATTTGGTGAGCATCTTAGTGATATTCTGTTACAAAATAAAGAATAAAATAGGGCTGGGGTATAGCTCTGAGGTAGACTGCCCCTAGGCATGGCGGTACACGCTTGTAACCCCAGCATTTGGGAGGCTGAGACAGAGGATCATGGTTTGCAGCCAGTCCCAGCTACTTTAGTGAGGTCCTTTGCAACTCATTGAGACCCTGTTTCAAAATAAAGAATAAAAGTAGGGCTGGGGTATAGCTCAGAGGTAGAATACCCCTGGGTTTCATCCCCAGTACCACAAAAAAAATATGTGGGGCCTTATGCATGATCATGAAGAAAAAAGGAAGACTCTGTTTTCTCTCTGACTTGCCACTTATTCCTCCAAAAGCATTCTAGAAGAGCTCAAATACATGAGGCAGATAAACCAGCCACTCTGTGAAGAGAAACAGCAAGTCAACAGGAAAGCTTTGTGTCAAAAATACTATTCTATTGCTTTGCACATTCGTTTGCCCACAAGTACCTCCAAGAGGTGGATTTCTTTCCGAGACTAAACAGGACTGTGGAACAAACAAGATAAGCTATGCAGAGAGTCCCCCACCCGCCCGGGAGATGGAGGCAGTGAGCAGAGAGGTCTGTAGGCGCGACCTGAGCCCCCTCAGTCCCTCGGCTGGCTGCTGTCCGTGAGCAGTTGCTTTCTGTAAGTGGTGCAGAACTTCAGAAAGGTTTGTGTCCCATCCCTCAAAATGGAGGCAGTTCGGAGCTATCGCTATCTATGCAGCCCTTGCTCACAAAACCTGAAACTTCCAATGGCTTTCAACATAAAATTGAGACATCTTAATATAGTACATGCAGCCCACAGGCATGTCCCTTGCAGGATCTTCTCTTGCCCTTTCTGCACATAGTACTTGAAAGAATAATAAATGTTAAAAGCATGGACTGTGGAAGAAAAATATTAGTGGACTTCATCAAAATAAAACTCCTGCTGTAGTACGTTTCCTGTGGCACCATGTCCCTACAATAAAGGGATGTTTACGATGAGTTAAGTGATTATGCCAGTGTGTGCCTGGGCGTCATTACCTACTTCTTTGTATTCTTGATACAAAGAGCCAGATGTTTCCCTTTGTATGGAAAGTGGCTTTACCCATACACTTCCTTCTGAGTTCCTGTCCAAACCATCCTTTCTCTTGGAAGATGTGTAACCAACCTAATCATTTTCTCAAAACAACAAATAAACAAAAACATCTCCAAATTAGAAAGCTATCTAGAGGAGAAACACTTACCTAGGAAAACAGTAAACCAGCAATTGCATTTTTACAATGAAACTTTAAAGCATTTTTTCCTCCTGAAAATCTCCTTTGAAATGTCTCGTGTTGGAAGTTAATTTAAAATACCCCAGGTGCATTACCTCATTGATGCATTCCTTTGAAGAGACTTCAAACCCTTGGCCATCGGACTTTTTCTCATTCAAAATGGGTGTTATATATAATAAATGTCTCTGGTATCTTTCATACTAAGAGGCAGAAGGCTCACGTCTTACAGTAAACTGGGGGCAACATGGGCACTAGCATAACAATCTCTTTAAGGTAACAACAGAAGATTGGAAAGGTGATCCATGCCCCAGAGATGGTTTTCTCCCCTCTATTCTGAGCTTCTTCTTGCTATGTCAAGCACATCAAATGTCAAAACCTGAGTATATTGATTAAATATTCAATGTATATGATTCACAGTTTTTGAGCTGGATCTACTCACAGAACTGCTGCCTCTGCCTTGATCCCAACAGGACCTGACTGGCTTCCTTTGAGCTGTTTTTCCTTCCAACCTGACTAGACCGATTAGGAGGTAAGAGGAGAGGACAGAAGGTGTGGTGAATGGAGGAGAAACAGAAAATGTGCAAATGATGGTCAGAAAAAGAAGAAAATCTTTCATCCATGGGAATCTTTTATTGAACCATTCTAGATATTTTCCTACAAGGCTCCAAGGACATCTAGTCTAGAAAGAAGTTCTGTGACAGTGGTCAGAGAGAGAGACACATGATGAATGGTGTAACCTTGTAAGGAACATTTTATGAGTTCCCTCTGGTTGCTAGGTATGTGTGAAACATTCTTTCCTTGGGTCAGAGATTTTATTACCTTTCCAATGGCCAGGATTTCACTGAAATAACTGATGGAAAACATTTGTGTAGTTTTCAAAGGGCTGTATGAATATCCAGCTCCTAACAGCAAGCCACATTTGTGGCAAGAAACCGGAGCAAGTGCTGCAATCCAAACAGCCCAGAAACACTCCAGACCACACGGCTAACATCGTAGGGTAAAAATGCTGGGCACAGGAGGCCAACAGGACTGGCAGCCACAAAAGCCAAAGCACCCAGGAGATAGGTCAGATTCTGAGGTCTGCTTTCTCAAGTGCTCGCTGTGGTCTTTGGAGGTACATGGAGACAGAAGCTCACTGGATTCTGGTAAAGCCAAAAAATTTTGACTTGGCTAAACATGGGTGTCATGGTTAATCTTGTTTTGCTCTGCCTAAATTTAGGAACTACAGTTCAAGAGGGGAATTTATTGGATTTTAAGTAGAGACCAACGGGCTAGATGATCTCTGCCATACAAGCAAAGGAATAATAAGAAGTAATAAGAGAGAAAGGAGACAGGAAGTAAATGAGAGGAAAGAAAGCCACCCATTAGAACTTAATGTGTGACATCTCATTGCTACCAAGACACGACTGAATAGATTCTGCTATATATGACTTCTCATAGAACGGTAGTCCATGCAAATGGGAAGACTCTTAGCAACTTAGTGGTTATTAGCCTTATTTTTCAGCAGAAGCATCAACAGAAACCTTTGTTCAAAAGAAATCCACCATACAGAACAGATAAAAGTATCACTATGATCTAAGAGGTCTGATGAGTCTCTCAGAGAGTTGATGCTAGAACCAGGCAAGAAGCTGGGTCTCTGTCTCCCTCCATATTCTCCATCACTTTCCATCGCCTCCTTGTGCAAACCTAAGAAATCTGGAATTCAGGTGTCCTCTCCCCAGTAAGATGAGAAGCCTAAAGGCAAATTCCAAGACTCACATACTTCTTTCTATCCCCCATCACATACAGACAGGGACTGATACACACACTAAGACTCAAAAGATGTCTATAGACAAGACGTGTAGGTGCAGAGCACACCAAAGCAGGGAAAGAAATTGTATGATGAAGCAGAGAACTTGTATACCTTGGTCCAAATGAGCCATTTCTTTTGGGAGCAGGAGGTCATGTCTGTCCGTCTGTCTGTCATCTCTCTCTCTCTCTAGCTTAACAAGCCACAGGGGTGAGCTATCCTGGGTAAGGGCTGCCTCTAAAGACAGGGCATAGGCTAAAAGACCCCACAGTTGTGTCAAACAGGGTTATCTTAAGTGGTACATCCTTGAAGGACCACCAAGAGTAAGCAGACAAGCTTCAGGATGTGGGTCTGCAGCGGGTGCAAACATGATACTAGAGAATGGGTAAGGACCATCAAGCTCAGAGGCTCAGCCACAGTGTCAATGGTGCTGAGAATGAGGAATTCGTTCATTATAAGTTGACGTGTTCAAATATTGCTGCTATTGTTAAATGAGAAAGTGCTGGAGAAGAATGGTAATCGGCTTCTCAACTTCTCTGCCTTTGCCTGATATGGAACCTACCTAGACTGCATGTGGGCTTATGTGATGGATACAGGCTCCGTCCAATTCACTAATAGTGTGTGATATGTCAGGCACTTTTTAAGAGCTGATACAACTTTCCTTCACTTAAGAGGCATACTTGCATATCCATATCCATGTTCCTAGCAACACAATTTACAGTAGCCAAATAATGGAACCAGCCCAGATGTCCATCAATGGATGAATGGATCACAAAACTTTGTTATATATGCACAGTGGAATTTTACTCAGCCATAAAAAAGAACAAAGTCACACCATTTTGCAAGAAAATGGATGGAACTCGAGACTATTATACTAACTGAGTAGAACCCGTCTCAAGGAACAAATAGATGTATGTAGAAGCTGGAGAGATATTTGGAAATTAGGGCAGCATCAGAAAGATGAGCAGAGACTCCAGGACAGTGACTCAGGAGGATCAGGAAAGGACAGTGTGTGGGGAAGAGACAAGGCCATAGTAGAAATAATGCTTGTGAACAAATAAAAAATTGCAAACTCTAATAAGACTTGCAGGGTGAGGGTGAGGAAAGGGAGGAGACCCAGTGGGGGTGGGCAATAAGAGTTGTATGCATGTCTTACTCTGACACTCTATACCCCAATCTGATGTAAAATTATGATGTAAAAATAACTCCTCACTGGGCGTGGTGGCTCACGCTTAAAATCCCCGTGCTTGGGAGGCAGAGACAGGAGGATCGTGCTGATTCAAAGCCAGCCTCGCTGACTTAAGAGACCCTGTTTCCAAATAAAAATATAAAATAGGTCTGGGAGTGTAGCCCAGAGGTAGAAGGGTTTCCAGGAACTCCAGTACCACCAATAAATAAATAAATAAATAAATAAATAAATAAATAAATAAATAATATAAACTCACTCCTCATCATGCGATTATGATGTAAAAATAACCCCTCCCCATAAAGAAACATAGATACATTTTTTTCCTTCAAGAATAGGAAAAAAAACATTGCTGCCTTCAGGAAGGAAATAGTCTCTTCAAAAAATGCTTGTCAATTTCAGTTCAGTGCTTAACACAGTTCTAAGTGGTTGCTCAATGTGTATCTGAGGGAAGAAGAAAGAGAGGGAGGGAAGAAGGAAAGAAGGTGGAAGGGAGAAAGGAAGGAAGGAAAGCTACAGTGATTTGGGTTAAAGAGAAATAAGCACAATATAAAGTAGAAGCTAACTGTCAGAAAAAAAATCCTGTGGTCAAAATTCAATAAGTATAAAATGAATTGATGTATTTTAGATCACTTTGTATTTTAGAAAACATTTCTATATAAAACATCCTATTCATACTCATACCACCAAATAAGAAAGGCATAACCTCCCATCACTTTCTGTATAAGATTATCAAATTGCAAGAAACTAAACTAGTGAAGATCAGAGCTGAGGCTCAAACCCACTTCTTTTGACTCCAATGTTTGTATATCTTCAGAAGTCCGTGCTCCCACAGAGAGTTGTCAAGCCTGAGGTCTCTGCCTGGAAACCTGTATTCAAAATACACTTCCAGTATCACTTCTAGTTGGTCCCTCAGGTGTCATTTCAACGTCTAAGCTGGAAGAAGGGAGAATCTTAGTCTCTGAATTTCTAGGACTATCTTGTTGACTGACTCTCCCCTGCCCCATCACATAGAGAAACAGTTGGTGAAAAGAAAATTCATTTTTAAATAATATCAATAATGTGGTAGACCATACTATTTAACAAAAGCCCATTAGATGGATGAAAAATTATCATCAGCCATAAACACAGGGAGGTATTTTTAGCAGAGTTTGAAGGAATCATACCACTGCACACCTGCACGGTTCTCAGGTACAGCTCCAGCTGTTTAACCTTGTGAGCTATTGAACTGTGTTTTGCATTTCTCTCTGGGCACTGAGTCCCTGCACTTCCCTGCATGTCAATGAGAAGTAATCGGGGCTGCTAATGAGAACTAAGACCAGCACTGACAACAAGGCACTGCCTGGGTGAGACGGCTACTTACAGTTGTTTAATTATCTGGTTAATTATGGAGTCATAAAATCAGATTGGGCTTGGGAGTTAAAGGCACGGCCGAGGAAATGCAATTGGTAGTTTTCTATTCCTTATCCAATCAGGATTTGCCCATGCATAATTGCTTCTGCAAGTTTGTTCCCTGTTGACTAACCTGTTAAATCTAAATGAATCTGCCCAGAAGCCTCCCTTCTTCCTCTGAGGCTGGGAGCTGGGGGGAGACACACTGGATTTTTAGAGTAGAGGTCTGCCCCACCCCGACTTCCTGTTCCTTCTCCTGTTTTACCTGCCTTCCCCCCAGGGTCCCCATCCACAGGCTTTTGAGATGCTGACCATCCCTCAAAGCCCAGTCCACTTCCTTATCATGGCCAAGCGCATCTGCCTTCCCGGGCCCAGTCCAGGGCTCAGTCCACCTGGGATCAGTCCACCATCCCTACTCAGCCTGCCTGTCTCCAGCCTCCCGGATATAGTCAGTGTCACCCTCTAAGGCACAAATAATATCAAGTCCCTTTGGTGTCCGAAACCCTTTACTGGTTCCCATAATGCCGGGGCAGGTCTACAGACGAGAATTCAAGGCCTCCACCAGGTCGTGGGGACACTTGCTGCATTCACCATCTACTCTGTCTTTGATTTGAAAACACACTATAAATAGCAAAACCACAATCATTATCAGCGGCATCACTCATATTTTTGAAGTTGGGCTCTCTTACGTACTTAATAAGTACAGATCATGAAGTAGGAAAGTTCATTTTTTTTCCTTTGGGTAAGAAGTAATGTAATGAGTGTTTGAGATGGTAGTTATGCTAAGGATTTTGATCTGTTCATTACACATTGTACTCATGTTTTAAAATGTCAAACTGTACCCATAAATATGTACAATTATGACATCAATTAAAAGGTTTAAAACTTTTAGAGTAATATTATAAAAGTAATGATGTATTTGAGAATCAAAGAAATGAGGTATGAGGAAAAAATAGGAAAATCTTCGTTCGACCTATTGAGGACGAGGAATCATATTTTGAAAACTGAAATTGTTTTATCATCTCTTTTTCTGCAAAGAGTATGAACTCAAAGACAGGCCTGAGCTATGTCTCAATTCTAACACTTTTTTTTTTGGTGGTACTGGGGTTCCTGGAAGCCCTTCTACCTCTGGGCTACACTCGCAGACCTATTTTTATATTTTTATTTGGAAACAGGGTCTCTTAAGCCAGCAAGGCAGGCTTCGAACTAGCACGATCCTCCTGTCTCCGCCTCCCAAGCGCGGGGATTACAAGCATATGCCACCATCCCCGCCTCAATTCTAACACTTTCTAGCTTTAATTTTGGGAAAATTACTTTGCCAAACAGCATTCTGTTTTGTAAATTGGATATAATAATACCTAGCTCACAGTGTTATTCAAAGGATAAATTATATAAGGCAGAGGCAGCACTTAGCCCATATACAAAGGGAAGATTAATAAATGGAATTTATAATCCTGAAATTAATATTATCATTAATGACAGTAAATATTATTCCCAACATAAAACAAAACCATCGCCTAAATATCACGTTTCTTTTTTCTTCTGCTGGTAACATTTGTGGCAGTCATCGAAATGAAAATGAATTGAATGAAACATCAACCTAACTCTGGCTGTTTGCAACCTAAAAATTCATTTTTAAAATTCCAACTTAAAAAAAGAGTTCACACCCTAGCCTGGCATCCACATTTCAAATAGTTATAAAAATTTCAAGTTTTCTTTCACAATAAAAATATTTAGAAGGTCTACGAAGATGAATATGGCAAGATTGGATTGATATCTCATATTGCTGGAAATCAGGATATCATTGCATTGTGTATTAAATGTAATGGAAATCATCCTAAACTTCCCTCCTTAAGTCTTCTATTTCCAATATCACTGGACGAGGAGCAGATGAAACTCTTCCCCAGCTTACCCTATTCCATTTCAATTAATTCAGCAAGCAAGACAGAACTGGGTGTTTAAATTATCCATCAGCGGTAGAGTGGAGGGGAGGGGGGCTATTAGCACAATATATACCAGAAATCATGGAGACAGGACTGGTAGCTTTCTCAGCCAATCAGAGTGTTGCACTTATCCAAAAGATTTTGCCATTTTAAATTTATCAGCCTATTTTCCATCCCCAGGTTACCAGGACCAAATGGAGGCAGAGACAGAAAAAAACAGAGTGCATGTCCACTTGATGGCACACTGCATAAATGTAACCACCGCAGTCGAGGTCTGAGCAGCGCCTGATGCTTCCCCATCCTTGGAACAGCAGCAGGAAGGGGAGCTGCCCGGGGAGGAAGGGAGACCTCACGGGTGTCAGCATAATTACGGGTCTTCACACCCATTTGAAAATAACAGACTGTGACATGGACACAATTGTCATGTTGTCATCTCATCTGCCCAGCGATTTGACATACTGGATATCAACACAGAATTGAATTAGAGAAAGAGGCTGCACAACAACCTCCCAGCCTGGCTTTCCCATTTCCCTGGCAGCCAAGACAAGCAAGCCCCCAAAGTCATTCTGGCAGCTGCGTTGCTTTTCGGAGCACCAGCCTGAGGTCCTGCTCAAATGTTCCTGGACAGAACTTTGACCGGGTCACATCTTTGACCCCGGGCAGCACCTGAGATGCTCAGGCCTGTTGAGAAGCTGAAAGTAAAGAAAAGCTGACCTCAAACACTTCCCAGAACTGGGGTGATATCCTGTTTCTCTAGATGCCATACCTGCTAGCCACATGGCCCTAGGCACTTCCCAAATCCTTCCTGAATCTTGATCGCTCTATATTTGGGTTAGGAGGAGCAGGTAGGCTAGATTAAAATCTCCGTAAAAGCAGGTTCCTAGGATTCCAACCTTAACCTACCAAATTGGAATTCTTGGAAGATAGAACCCAGGAATCTACTTATAACAAGTGCCCCAGCCCCTGAGGCAACCAGCTCTGTCCCCATCACTTTCTAGACTAGAAAGCTAAAAGATCTAGATGATCTAGAAGTGGCTGTTCTAGACCTGAAACTGCCATGCTGTTCTTCTGAACAAAATAACACACGTGAATGAATGAGAAGGTACCAGTCAGCACTGGGTTTTTACACATGTGCTATCTCATTTAATCCTTACATACTCCCTGAAAAGGGATGATTATTATCATCACCCTCTCCTTCCTTCCTTCTCTCACTTTAAACACCAGGTTGCATGCCCCCATTGGCCATCTTCCTGAGTCCTCACCATCACCTTATTATTCCTGCATCCCACTGTTTTCTGAATCCTCACTACACAGTACGTCCCATTATGTTGGAAACCTGGCCTGTCTTGCTTTCTGCTAGGGCTGACACATGGTAGCTGTTACAGTTAGATATGAAATGCTCCCTAAGGAACTCATTTATTAATATTCAGGGCTGATATAGAAGAGTCATGAGGGTTGTAATCCCAGAAGTAGCTAAATCTATTGTAATGGATTTACCTGGGTGGCACCAGGTAGGCCGGTAGGGTGTGGAGGAGGAGGTAGTCCCTAGGGGTGTGGCCTTGGAGCTTAGAGATTATATTATATATGGTTCCTCCTCCCTCTCTCCTCTTCTCTCTCTTGATCTCTCTTTCCCTCTTACTTCTGGCCTCCATGATTAGAGAAGCACAGCCCATGAGCTCTCCCTCTCTCTGATTCCTGCTGCTATGCACTGTATTGACCGAGCCCAAAACTGTAAGAAAATAAATCTTCTTTCCTCTAAATTACATGGTAAATCTTTTGATTATAGCTGCAAGAATGCTGACAAATACAGTAAGAACTTAATAGCCATTCACTGAATGAACATATAAACAATGGGAAAACTGAAACTCGGGCAGGTTGTATAATGACTCAAAATCATGTTATTTAAAGGACTGTCTAACTCCTGTGCTGGCCCTCTTTCTATTATCTTCTGTATTCTTATCTACATGGGTGGCCTCTGTCTTTACAAGAGAACTTAGACACCTTGACTCAGAATTCTACCTGAGATTTCTTTACAAATTAAATACAACCATCCTAAGAGGGTTAGCTCACTCAGATTTTACATAGAAGTTGACCAATATGATCAAAGAAATCTAATTTTCAGGACTTCCTCACATTCAGGGAGACTGGGATTTTAATTTAGCCTATGAAAGCAGAGTGCTCCTTCCCCCTCCATTAATGACATCTACTACCATACTTCACTATCACTGTTTAGGCGTTTTACTTGCCCTCCCCTTTAACAACCACAACACTTTTGCAAAGCAAAAGATGCTCTTCACTATTTACAGAGGAGGACATTGTGGTTTCAAGAAGTTACCTGCCTTATCTACCTACCCAGGAACCCACAGCTAATGAGGAGTGGAAGTAGACCTGGTGTCTCAGTCAAAATTCTCACTGCTATAATCCAAAACAACTGACCGTACAACTTATATGAAGGAAATTTTATTTGCTCACATTTTTTGGAGATTTCAGAGTTCAGTCCATGTGATCCTGGGGTCTGTGGAGCTCAGGGGATGGCAGTGGGAAGCAGAAATAGAGACAGAAAGCAAGAGATCTTCTCACATCAAGGAGAAGAAAGAGCGAGAGAGAGCAAGCAAGAAAGGGGATTCAAAGACAAAAACACAATTCCTGAGGCAACACCCCTAGGGACCCACTGTCTTCAGCCACACCCCACCTGCCTAGGTTACCACCCAGTAAACCCATTACAATGTATTTATCCACAATGAGAATACAGCCCTCATGACTTAGTTATATCAACTCCTAACAATAATACATGAGCTCTTCAGGAGACATTCTATACCTAACCACAACACCTGGGTTCTCCTTCCTTCCTGGCAAAGAAATAATGGGTGGGCAAAAATTTTACATTCAGGACTTCCGGGAAGATGGCGACCGAGAAAAGCGGGGCTTAAGAGCCCCACTAACAACAAATCTCCATTACCACAAAATCAGCACCTTTCATAGCCAGAAAACACCATCACCAGTGAAACAAAAAATCACCAGACTCCAGAGAGAAAGCGGACTGAGAACAGAGCCACAGAGGAGATACACCGGCCTTGCGCCCGAGGACGCGGCAGACGCGGCAGCAGCGCCATACTGCCGGCGGTACCGGCGAATTCACGGGACGGCTACAGCAAGCCGAGGTGAGCCACTGCGGAACAGCCAGGCGGGATTTCTCCATGCAGAGAGCGTCTAAAGCTCCCAGTGGCTGAGCTCAGCACACGCTACAGGGATTCAGAGTCGAAATCAAAACCAAGAAGAAAACGCCAGCCCCATAGCCGAGGGTGTAGCAGCGGCTCCATATTGCCACCGGCGGCAGCAGCAGCGAATTCAGCAAGGCCAGTACAGCTACATCTGCGCACTAAAGAACAGTGAGTCAAATTGTGGGCCACAGAGGAGAAATCCCAGTACTGTACTCACTGGGACTTGACCCAGTGGGGGAGGGACGGTGGCAGAGATATCACACCATAGGAGAACGTGCAACCTGGCACCCCCCACAGTCTAAAGCAGCCTCTATCGACTCTCTGGGTCGGAGACTCTATGATAAAACCCAGTAAAGGAGTAGTGGGGTCTGAGATACTACTGACTCGAGATCCAGAACACCTTAAGTGAAGTCATAGTGACCCAAGGGAAGAACCCAGAGAAAGCACAAACATCCGAAATCATGAGAAAGAGGAATAATACTGGAGCAATGAATGCACACAACCCCACAACATCAGAACCTGATAAAACTGAAAATCAGAGATTTCTAGAAGATCAAATCAGGAAAATAACTGTAGAAATAATAGAGGTGCTTCGAAAAGAACTCAGAGAGAGCCAAAAAGAGATAAAGGATGCAATTAATGAAGTAAAGGCCTCAATTCAAAGCACAAACAACCGATTAGAACACATGGAGAACAGAATCTCACTCTTAGAAGATGAGCAATCCAAAAATGAACGCATAGTTTCTAATCTAGAAAAAAATATCCGACAGCAGGAATCTGACATTGAAGAAATATGGGCCCATTTTAAGAGAGCTAACCTAAGAATAATTGGAATAGAGGAGGGAAAAGAAAGTGAAACCAAAGGGATCAACAATCTCTTCAAGGAAGTAATAGCAGAAAATTTTCCAGACATAGAGCAAGAAGTCGATACACAGGTCCAGGAAACTTATAGAACTCCCTTTAGACAGGATCGGAGAAGAGGATCCCCACGCCACATAATTGTCAAAATGACCAACGTGGAAGCCAAGCAGAGAATCTTAAAGGCAACAAAAACAAAGGGCCAAGTGACATTCAGAGGCAAACCAATTAGAATCACTCCAGACTTCCCAAACCAAGTCATGAGAGCCAGACGGGCTTGGAGTAACATATTCCAAACTCTGAAAGAAAACAACTTCCAGCCAAAAATTTCCTACCCAGCAAAACTTTCTATCAAATTAGATGGAGAAGTAAGAAGCTTCCATGACAAACAGAAACTGAAGGAATTTATGTCTTCAAAACCAGCGCTAGAGAAAATACTCAAAGAGATTAACTACAAAGAAGAAATAGGTAACACACTCCAGAACTAGAGAAACAAGATTTTCCATCCAACAGACAACTAAGACTGATTATCTGTTGAGATTCATTATTTATGTTAGTCTTTTACCTATCTCTAAAGGGTATTGTTTGCCTTTATTGTTGTTAATTTTTAGGATCTCTAGTTGGAATATTAATATACCTTCAGATATAGCAATTGGAAATATTTTATCCCATTCTATTAGTAACTGTTAACTCTGTTTACATTGTCTTTGGATATACAATATTTTTTTTATTTTTTAGGGAGTTTGTATACGCTTCTGTTGCCTGTGCCATTGAAATCATAACCAAGAAATCACTGCCAATTTCAATGTTGTGAGGTTTAATGACCCAGATTTTCTCCTAAAAGTTTATAGTCTTAAGATTTATATTTAGGTCTTTTATCTATTTTGAGTTAATATTTGTATATGGGATTAGGTAAGGGTCCAATTTTATTCTTTTCCATGTAATTATATTATGTTTCAACAATATTTAGTTAAAAGATTATTATTTCCACCACCAAAAGTTCGTGGAAACCTTGTCAAAAATAACTTGACAATATAGGGAAGAATTTAGCTCTAGGCTTTTATTTAACTCCAATGGTTTATATATCTGCCTTTAGAATAGTACTACACTGTTTCAATTATTGTAGCTTTATATGGTTTGAAATCAGAAAATATATATCTTCTAGCTTTGTTCTTTTTCAAGATCGTTTTGGGTACCTAGAGTCCATATTCCATTTTAGGATAGATTTTTTTCTGAAAAATAAATATACAAATATATGATAGTTTCACCTAAAAAATAGAAAAAAATATTCTCTGGTAAGAAAGAAAGCAAAAAGAAATATTGAAATGTCATCTTTAAGTCATCAAAAGCTTGGTATCAGACAAATGAAACTGTTATGTGAGATTACCATTTTTAATTTTAGATAAATTGCCATAATACTAGATGTCAACTACTAAGCCAAGCATGGGAGGGAGGGATAGGGAGAGAATGGGGTGGGGATTGGGTGGGGGCTGACTGGGAAAAATGTGCAAGTATGTCTACAAAAGTATGTATCCTACTATGATGTATGAATACAGTGCACCAATAAAAAAAAAAGGGAAAAAAATTTTACATTCAGTTTTATTTAGGTGGTGATCATCTAGAGGTATAATGGCTGTTAGTCTCATACTAGAAGACTGGTCTGTTTATTGTCCAAATGTTCAGCTCAGGATTAGGAATTCCATGTCATTCTTGCCCTCTATAAGTAAGCTTCTCTGCCAACATTAACTTTGCTATTAATTTATTCTACTTACAGTTTTCCTACCTTTCTCACCTTGTAGCTTTTGAGTAACTCATTACTTCAAGTTCATTAAAAAATCATATGCAATCTTATGATGTGCACTGGTCCAATATAAACAACAGCCTAAAGAGGCATACTGGTTCTGATGGTGGTCTCTGGGAGTTTCGCTTCCCCTTTACATGTGATTTATGTAGAATGCTTTTCTTTAAATATATAAGCTATAGTTAGAAACATAGTATAACCCATTGGAAATTGGAACCCCTACACAAGTTGTATTTGCCCCTGTTTCTATCCAGATGTTAAAAATCCAGACTAAAACATACAGTTTGAGCAAGACTACTGTGTACCAGACATGATGCTAGATATTACTTCAGTCCAGAGGAGACAGGGTCATAGCAACTAATTAGGGTGATTAATTAGGGTCATGGCTATTAATTAGCATACCTTCAGAATCAGATGGCCTTCAATCCCTAAGAAGCTGTGTTACTTGGAGTAAATTGCTTAACCTTTCTGTTAAGGATATAACACTAGCATCTATCTTGAATATGGATTAGTCAAACCATGCATAAACAGACACTACTTAAGTAAAGTGAACATCCAATAAACACAGAGTGCTCGCTCGCTCTCTCCCTCCCTCCCTCCCTCCCTCCCTCCTTCCCTCTTCTATTTCTCTCTTTCTCCTAGGAGCCCCCATAGTCTATTCCATTTTTATTCTTCTTCCACCAGACCATTTCTCCAACTTCCTTTCTTTAATCACTTTTCTCCCCTCCGCCCCATCTGCTGCCTGCATGTAGGGACCTCTCTCTCCGTCCTCTCTACCCTTCTGTATTGATTTCTGTCCTTGGCACACCATCAGCAGTCATGCTATGTATTTTTCATAGAGTAAGACTCACCTTTTTGGCACTAAAGATCTAATCTCATAAAATGTAAGAAGATGATGTCCTTAAGAAAGGAGTTTTTCATCTTTAGCACTTCAAAGTGACCCCAGCCACCAGGGCAGAAGGAGAGAAAACCCAACAGGCTGACATCAAAGGCTGCCACCATCAGACCTGACAGCCTCCTGTGGGAACCTGTGGCAACACTGTGTTTTAAGTTCCTCCCTATCGTTGCTATGCACACCGCATGAGCTCTCACTATTCACTTACCCTTCAAATTAGGCCCTGTGGAAATTCGGTTTGAAATGTCCTTACTTGCCCTTAGCTTTTGAGTTATGTTGTTTCTGTAAAACCTGCAAGTGTTACAGTGGAGCCATTTATAAGGTGAGTCACAAGCTCACGAAGTCCTCAACACCAGCTAGAAGTGATGCCAGAAGCTATCCCCGAGGACTCCTCCTTGAGCCCAGCATCCTGCTCTGCATCAGCATCCTCCCCAACTGCTGATGAGACCGAGGCTCTAGGAACCAAGGAACCAGCACTGGCCATCGATTCTGCACTTTTCTTGAAGTCAATGTCCAGCTAGTTAGTTTCACTTCTAATGGATAATAAGTTTTTGTAGACCCTGTGCCTAAAAGATAAAATATAATCTCATAAGTCACAAATAACAACAGTGAACATTTTACTAAATACCATATATGCAATAGTATTCATAACAGCAGTGATGATGCCAAAATGTGTGTTTACGTTTAATATTTATAAGCATATGTGTGGCATACAGATATATATATACCTTTATTGTGTTATATTCACTTATGTTGCATAAGCATGTTTATTTATATACTTTATATTTACATATTACATGCATAATAATGTTTACAACAACATATACCTAAATATATATAGCACTTATGAAACTGTAAATAAGTATGCTTGATATATAAATATGTGGCAATATACAGGTATAAATTTTAGGTATACAGTAATACTTCTTTATCTGTAGCTTAATTTGCTATAGTTTTAATTACCTTTGATCAACTGTAGTTTCAAAATAGTAAGTGTAAAATTCCAAAAAATAAACAATTCATAAGGTTTTGGGTTTGTGGTGGTGATTGTTTAGATTTGGGATTGAGCCAAGGGCATTCTACTTTGAAGCCCTTCTTTATTTTTATTTTGAAACCAGTTCTCACTAAATTACAAATGGTCTCACCAAGTTGCCGAGGTTAGCCTCAAATCTGCAATCTTCCTGTCTCACCCTCTCAAGTACTGAGATTACAGACAGGCAACACCACACCCAGCTCATAAATTTTAAGTTACATACCATTCTGAGTTGTATGAAGAAATGACATTGTTGTCGCCCTCTATCCCACTCAGGACATGACCTGGCCCTTTGCACTGTGTATCCACACTGTATATGTTACCTTCCTGCTAGTTCCTTAGCAGTCACCTTAGTTATTAGATTCGCTGCCACAGTATCACAGTGTTTCTGTTCTGATAATCATTGTGTAGTGGCCTAATGTGCATCTCAATTCCTCCTTCACCTAACTTCAGCTCACCATGTGCACATTATATGCCTTCCCACTGTCTCAGGAATAATGATTACAATACAGTAAGATACAGGAAGGCCATGTGCACCTTTTATTACCATATATCATTATTATTCTATTTTATTATTAATTGTCACTGCTAATCTCTTACTGTGCCAAGCTTGCAAATTAAACTTTATCATAAGTCTATATGTATCTAGAAAAAAAGCATAGTATCTACAGGGTTTGGTACTACCCATGGTTTTAGACAGCCACTGGCAGCCTTGGAACATACTGCTCACAGAGAAGTCGGGATACTGTAGATATCCCAACATTTGTATTATAAAGAAATGGATGCCCAGCCGGGCGTGGTGGCGCATGCTTTTAATCTCTGTGCTTGGGAGGCTGAGACAGGAGGATCACATGGGTTTGAAGCCAGCCTCAGCTACTTAGTGAGGCTCTCAGCAACTTAGTTTCCAACCCTGTTTCCAAATAAAATATAAAATAGGTCTGGGAGTATAGTCCGGAGGTAGAAAGCCTCTGGGTTCCACCCCCAGTACCAACAATAAATAAAAATAAATAAATAAATAAATAAATAAATAAATAAATAAAATGCAATTATGAAACCATTATACTGATGATGATTCAGGATATTTTTTATTTGGCTGGTTGGTTGGTTGGTTGGTTGGTTGGATTTGGGGGGTTTCTTTGACATTTTTTTATTTGCTTTGAGGCTTTTTTGTAGTGTTAAGTAGAAGCTGATCCATTTCTTTTAAGGTACAAGAAAAACAAAATCAAAATTAAAATAAACCTATTGAAAACCTTCATTTGTCAAGGCCAACAGGAAAGCTATTTTTAGTTATTTTAAGTGGTTTTTCTTCCTGTCAAGGGTTATACCAAACCCAGAAAAATGAGAGCCAGGCCTGAGCCTGGGTGGACTATGCACCTTTCTGTCACTCAGGTAAGCCCGAGAACCCTCCAAGGTCCCTAGAACTTGGTGCTGCCTGCACCTTGCAGGTCCCACCTCAAGGGCTTGAGCTGCAGTTCTTCATCCCAGCAATGGCTGCCCCAACTCCCAGAAGCCCTCCTGATTTTCCAAACCCAGCACAGGAAGGACCTAGGTCTGACTCTGTAGGGTCCTTACATTGTTTCAACACCAGTTCATTCTGAATGAATGATTGATTGATTGATTGATTGTACCAGGAATTTATCCCAGGGACATTCTACCTCCAAGCTACATCCCCAGACTTTTGCTTTTTTTTTTTTTTTTTTTTTTTTTTTTTGATTTTGCTATGCTGCTGAAGCTGTCCTTGAATCTATAATCCTTCTGTCTCAGTCCCTCAACTACTGGGATTACAGATGTATACCACCACATCTGGCTAAGCTCATTATTAAATTGTGTTTGAGCTACCAGAAGTAGGATGTTAGGTCAAGTGCTATAAATATTTTTGAAACTCTTTTTAAAATCCATTTAAATGGTTTATTAAATATATATATACAAAAATAGATGAAATACATAGACAAAATATATAGAATTATAAAACAGCCACCATTTTTCCCAATGGCCTAAATTAAGAAATAGATTATTTCAATTTATTTCAAGCTCCCTAGATATCTCTTCCTCTACCATATCTCAAAGGAAATATAATTTTGAATTTTGAGTTTATTAGTGCCTTTTTCATGAAAATATATTACTAAATTAACATCTATCTCTAAGCAATTGCCAAGTTTTATACACTTGTGAACTTTATACAAGTATACTTGTTTTGATCATTCTGCATGTTTTTTGTTTCCATACAAGCTACTGTTGCTAGTGCAAGAGGCTTTGGTTAACTCATCTTGCTGAAGTAGAGTATTCCATCATCACGTGAAAAACCGCCACTTATGAATGCATTCTCCTCTTCAGGAAAAGGAGGGGCTGTTTCCATCTTTTTGCTATGAAAAAACAGTGCCACTCAGAGCAGATTTCTGCATTTCTCAGAGTACACACACACAGAAATCTATCTGGTGTGCAGACCTGGAAGAGCTGTGGCTGAGCTGGAGATGTTACTCATGCCCACCCAGAAACATAATGCCAAATTTTCCTACGTGTCCATATACCTTTTATAATCCAACCAGCATGCTAAAAGGTTCTGCTTTCTATACTATTAAATACATCAATGTTGCCAATCTGGTAGATGTAAAATGGTATCTACCTATAATTTTAATTTGCATTTTCATGATTTCTAATGAGACAGAGCACCTCTGCATATGCTAGTGACCATTTCCTCTTTCCTTTTCTCTAAAATACTTCTGTTATCCTCTGTCCATTTTTTCTCTCAGATGTTTTATCTTTATGATTTGATGCAGATTTTTAGATAGTAAATCATTGTCAGCTATATGCAATGAAAATACAGATTTGCAGTCTGCCTTTACACTCTGATTTCCATTTTTACTTTCTTTGTTATAAATTACGCGCAATAAATTTCACATGTTTTCCATGTATAATTTGAAGAGTTTTGACAACTCTCTGCACTAAGGCCACAGCACAAGCAAGAAATAATAGAATCTATCCCCCCACAAGTGCCCTTTGCTAGTTTTTTCAACAGTTTTGCTACAGTCCTTCAGGCTATCACTCATACGAGTCCCATCATGAAGGATTAACTTTACCAGATCAAAATGTCACATAAATCAGATCACATGCATATTTTATGTCTGCATTCCTTTACTAGCAGGTTTTGGAGATTCATGCACTTTATCATAATTTTATTTTTCTTGCTGAGTAGTATTCTATCATGTAAATGGACTGCAGTTCTGTTTATCCATGCAAAAGTATCCATTTGTTGGTGGGCACTTGGCTTCTTCCCAATTTGTTGATGGATATGAATAAAGTAGCTATGGAGGTGTGGTGTGTGTGTGTGTGTGTGTGTGTGTGTGTGTGTGTGTGTGTATGTGTGTGTGTGTGTATATGTGTGTAGGGGGGTGTAAGGCTATGTATGGGCATACGTTTGTTTCTCTTAGGGAAGGAAGCACATAAGAATGGAATTTTTCTTCATATGCTCAATGTATATGTAACTATTTTTAAAAACTGCCATGAGTAGGGCCTGGTGATACATACCAGTAAACCCAGTATTTGGGAAGCTGAAACAGGAGGATCGCAGATTTGAGGCCAGCCTCAACAAAGTAGTAAGGTTGTCAGCAACTTAACAAGACCCTGTTTCAAAATAAAAAAAAATGGAAAAGGTTGGAAGTGTAACTCACAGGTAGAATTCTCCTGGGTTCAATTCCCAATGCCAATTTTTTTAAAGCCTGTTATTTATGGTTTGGAAATAAAATATCCTCCAGAGAATCTTATGTGTTAGACAGTGAAGCTAGGTTCCAAGGTGGACCATAGCTGAAGGTGAGGCTGGTCCGAGTGTGGCCTTAAGGACTGTATTTGCCCATAGTGCCCCCCCATTCCTGACCACCATAAATTAAGAGTGACTTATCCTCCTCTGCAAAGCCCTAAAGCTCTGCCACCGAGTGGTATCTACTTTGGAGCCAGCCAACCACAAACCGAAACCTCCAAACCTGTGAGCCAATAAACCCTTCTGCATTTGTCAGCAATGAAAAGCTGAGTGAAACACTGTCCAACCATTTCCACTTAAGGTTATCTTCCTTTATAATTCTGCCAGCAATTTGTAAAAGTTTGAATTGTTCTGCAAGCTGCAGAAAAACTTAATGTTAGTCTTTATTTTTTTATTCTTCATATAATCTGAATATATGTTCTTTATTAGATACATGTGCTTTGAATAATCCAAAGTGTCTTATTTCATTTTCTTGAAACATATTTTTTGTGGTACTGGGGATGGAGCCCAGAGGCACTCTACCTTCGAGCTACACTGTCAGCCATATTTTTTATTCTCTATTTTGGTCTATCTTTCCTTGACTTAAACTTTCATATTTCTATACCCTTCAGTAATCTTTGGACTTCATTCATCAACATCCACAGGATTAAAAACCCAATAAGAAGAGACACTGTATCATCTTGGCGACCCAGATGGGACCGACAGGAAAGAGAATCAGTAAAAAAGGATTTGATTTCAATTGTCAAAGTGAGATCGCTTAGTGAGAAAAAAACTGCAAAATTTTTATTTAAAAAAATGTTGCAACAAGGAAACAAAAACAAAATGAGCTGTATAAATTCTTCTCTATTTCATCTGTTGTTCTGGCCTTTTGAGCAAATTTAATGGCTTAGCTCCTAAAACCCATCTTGGTTTTTGATAAAATTGATACTGTAAGAGATCTGCAAAACACTATCAGATAAATTACTGCCAGCTAAAGGAAAAATTCCACAATTCCCCCTAAGCAAATCCAGAAACATAACATTTCCTCAAGCCAAGCCTTCTTCCTTCTCAGGAGGAAGGTTGAGGGAAGGGGCCGGAGGGCAGTGGATGCTTTTTGTAACGAGAACATGCTCTGTGCGCTCCATACTATGCTAAATAAAGATTTACACACGCATTTTCTTAGTGTTCTCACAACTGCCCTACAGTATAGTATAATTTCTTAATTTAAAAGATAAGAAAATCAAAGCTCTTTAGAAGTGAGGAAAGTTGCCCAAGAGCTCCGAGTTAGATAGCACCAGAGCTGAGTCTTTAGACTCTAAGTCAAAGTCAACATACTTTTGCCCCACGCTCTCTCCCAAGTTGAACCCAAATGAGCCATGACCAAAGGATTCCATGCTCTGCACCAGCATTTATAATTTCATCTCCAATTCTTCCATTTGTAGGGGAAGGCTTGCATGTAATTAACTTAAGGATGAGTTCTCCATAAATTTTACTTCAATCTGGTTCTATATTTGAATAATTAAGTTTAAAACAGAAAGACTAATGAAGCTAATGGTTAACCAAATTACTAGATTTTGAAAATCATTGATTTTCTCATTTGCCTGCTAAATTAATTGATCTCATTTACATATACAGATTGCATTTGCTTTAGCTCTGAGAATATTTATCTTCCAAGTTTTCCCACCAAAGTTTCAAAATCCATTTGCAAAAACTCAATTCTATTTCAATTATGCTCATTTGCATGAAAACCAAAGCCTTATTGCTCTTCTAATTATTACTATTATGGTTGTTCCTTTTATTTGAATACAATGCCCTTGTAACTTAAAGAATAAAATTTTAAACCAGCCAACTCACTTTAGGAATACACATGAAAATAATTAGTATAATACAATTCATTTGGTAAATAAAATAAATAAAAGCAAATTCTATTACAAAACACACAAAAATACTTTATGAGATACATTTTAACAATTCCTACAACACAAAATGTGGGGATATTATTACCATGTGATACTAAATGTTTACATATTACATGATGAGAAGGTATTTCCTGGAATACTTAATGAATGGGTTAACCCCAAAGGGGTTTCCAACAAATGCAGAAACATAAGGATTCAATGATTTGAAAAGCGACTAAAAATTGTCTAATTCATTGTTTTTTAACATGTAGGTCACTGTCTAAAAATGTGATGGGTTATGATCAGCCTTTTCTTGCAATAAACTACAAACTTAATAGAAGAAATATAGGAAAGGCAACTCCTGGTCTGTGAAACTTCTGTTTCAGTTTTACATTTTTACGTGGCTAGGTAAACACAAGTGTGAGCACATGTGTGTATGTCATGTGTGTATGTTCATGTACTGGGTCATGGGTCATGGCATTGAATGTATTTCTTCCTACAAATCAGGTTCAAAAAGTTTGAAAACTGTGCATCTAATTGAGCTTCCATCTAGATAAACTTTTGAAGAATTGATAGTTCAGAGACTCCCAGTGATAATAAATTTGAGGCGTTGGCATCAGACAGCTGGGTTCAAATCTGGGAAAATAACTCAATTCCCTCCAATCTTAGTATCTCATTTATAAAAAGAAAGATAATAATAGTAATAGCTCACAATTTTGTTCTGAAGATTTAGAAAATCTATATGCTATATGTGAAATGGTCATCTCAGGGGTTGGCATATAATAATCAATAAACCTTGGCTGTCGTCATTTCCAGAACTGCTGACGAGCTTCTTTGCCTCTGATTGAAACTTATCTGATTCCAGGTATCCCATACCCTCCAGGCGACATCAGTATCTACCCCACGAGTTTTCAGCTTTTTTCATCTTCAGTCACTTCTCCATTTAGCCAAGAGTTAAGAATAAAACTCAATGGCCGTATCAATCAGCTTTCTGTTACTATAACAAATATCTGAGCTAACCAACTTATAGAGAAAAGAGTTACTTCAGCTCACAGTTTTGGAGGTTTCATTCCATGTTTGATTGGCCTGTTACTTGAGACCTATGGTGACACAAAATGTCAGGAGCACATGATAATGCAAAACAACTTGCCTTAGGCCAAGAAGAAAAAGAGAGAAAAAGGAAGAGACTGGAATCAACAATCCCCTACAAAAGCATGCCATCAATGACCTAACGACTCTCTACGAGGGCCCACATCTTATAGTTTCCACTACCTCCCAATAGCACCAAACTGGAGACCACACCTCCTTATGTGGGCCTTTTGGGAATACTGCAAAACCAAAATCTGCCAATGGCCAATACTCAACACGGGAAAGACTATCTTCTCGTTCAATCCGCACAGACACTGAGCTCTGTGTGACATCAGACCCTGGGAGAGGAGGAGAGATACAGGAACAAAAAGAGGGCCATGTTCCCCAATCCTAGACTACTTTCAAATAAACTATCTTAGAATCCTTCAGATTGTTAGGTGTTGTTTTTTTTTTTTTCTATAATACTTGTTTCCTTCAATAGTGTTTACTTAGGCATGGATTTAAAAAAATTATAATGAGTCCAAATACTCATGAATCAGAATAATGAGGTTTGGTGTGACCTAGGCATGGAAAATATACAGGGCATATACAAGATATTAGAGTGAAAATATCATATTTTAAAGAGACTTATCAAGCATGCTAAGGGTTTTGAACTTTATGGTGTTGTATCAGTAAGTTCTTCTTACACTGCATAATGCCAAGTACCTTACATCCATTCCCCCAGTTAACGCTCAATACTCAATACATGTCATGAGTTAAAATCTATTGGTTATCCTCAATTTTCAAATGGAAAAGCTAAAAATAGAAAGGGCTGAGAAACTCTTACTAAATTGAGGAGCTGGGATTCCCAATTCCTAGCTATCCAATTCCTGGGACAATACTCTTCAGGTTCCAGTGCCTTCTTTGGATCCAAGGAACCACCAGAGACTTTTAAACAGGACATGGACCTGAAGAGACTAGTGCTTTCTCTGTTTTTTTTGTGTACACAAGGTAGAGTAGGCCATAACCAAGAACCTGGATTCAGGGAGACCCCTTGGGAGGCTGTTCACTAAATCGAGAGTCCAGGCAGACAGAGAGGCTTAAAGGATGCAATCAGGAATTGGCACTGCAGTGTTACATACAGATTAAGATTTACATGAATTTAAAAGTTCAGACTGATGAAAATTTGGTGACTGTTTAAAATGAGGCCCAAATGACAAGCATGGGCTTAGGATGGCTTTGGGGCTTTCAGCTTGGGTAATTACGTGGGTGAGAGCGAACCACCAGCAATTCCTAGTGTTCACTGAAGTTTGCAAGAGCAGCCAGAGAAGCAAAGCAAATTTGCATACAAAGAGTCTACAAAGCATGACGGGAGCAGCGCTGGGGAGTCAGACTGCAGGGCTTGGAGTCTGGCTTCTGACACTTAGAAGCTCTGTGGCTGAGGGCACGCAAGTTAATGTATGTAAAATGCTGCCTGACACTTAGAAATCTGGAAGTGTGAGCGCTCAGGTGATTACATAACCCAGTGGCATAAAAATAGGCAAGGCAGACAGTTCCTCCTGCTCGCGGCTCCTCCTTCCACCCCACCCTGGCTTCTTCATATTTTAAAAGCTGCGTCGAGCCTCTTGTGAATAAAAGATGTGCCAAAGACATTAGCGAATACCCTCCTGAAGGGGTTCCTTCCCCTGGCTCCTACAGTCCACCCTCTGCCAGTCAGACCCAATGATCGAGGGCCTCTAATGGCACTCTCTGTTCTTTCCTTATTCTGGTGAGTAAGGTATTTGTTCCACGTTGAATTTGGAACTGACTCCTTTCAGAAACCTAAATGACACTGACTTTTAGATGTGAATCAGGCACCAGGACTGGCCCAGTGAGTTCTCAGAGGCAGAGGCAGAAAATGAATGTCTGCTAAGAATTTCCTCTGCAAAAGACACTTTCACGTTGTCTTGTTCCTTCTTCACCGGGGGCCTGAAAGATGTAAGCAAGGAAAGAGATGCCGGGGACAATTAAACTGCTCTTCCAAACCAGGAAGCCGGCCAGCCAGGTCCCCTTGACTCCCTAGGACCACCATTGGCCAGCTTGTCTGTTTTGTAACGTGGAGACCAGCCCAGAGAGCCCAATGGACTCACTTGTCTTGAAATGCCATGTCCGAATTTCCAGGGCTTCACACTTACTAAAGTATGAGCCACCCATAGCACCCTTCGTGTCCCCTCACTTAAATTCTGGGATTGCCGAGAAAGAGTGTGGTAACTGCCAATCACACTGACTGAGTTGTTCCCACTAGTGCTTAATAAGGGTCTCTGTGTGCTGGGTACTCTAGTGAAACAACTCAAAATTGTTTGCAAATTTAAATTAAAAAAATATGATAGAAAGCAGTATGAAAAGGATGATGACCACCAAGATTCAACTACCCACCTAATTAAAATTTTTTTCAATTAAATATCAACTAGATTTAATATGACTTTACCTTAGCAAAGACAGGGATTCCCGAGGCATTCCCCTAAGTCATCTTTGGTGTCAGAGACTTCCTGGCTAATAGTCTTTCTCTGTGAGTTCCTTTCCACGAGTTCTTCATAGGTTCTTGGTGGCCATTGTATGTCTTCATTCCCAATGATGGGCTACCAGTTTGGGTGTTAAGAGCTTCTGTGTATTGGGTGTGTCTGCCTCATTCTCTCTCATTTCAGGTGGTGCGTAGATTGCCTTTTCTCACTGAGCATTTCCTGAATGATGTCTCCAGCACTAGAGGATGTACTTGTTTGAGGACAGTCTTCCCTCCAAGACAACTAGAAAAGCTCAACAGGTTTGAGGTGTTGGAAGGTATTGGGAAGGCAACGTAAAGAGCAAGGATTTGAGAGACTAAAAGCCTAAAGATCACAGAAGCCAAGAGAGAGGACAACATCTGGCACTTTTGTTATTGTCTCGAAAGTCAGAGATGAGAAACGAGAAGCTGGACAGAGACTTTGACAGTCTTGAGAGAAAGGACATTGATAATGCCCAGGCTTCCCGCTGTAACACAAGAAAAGCAACACCTTTGTAATAAGGATAAAAAAAAAAAAAAACCTGACTCTATGCTAATTCCAAACATACACATACACTCCTAAAAAATTAAGGCTACAGAGAGATTGCCAATAAAAAGGAGAAAAAAATATTTCACGCAAATGCTAAGAGAAAGATGGGTTTACTGTGCTACTAATAAAGTAACTTTGGCTACAAGGCGAAAAGCATTTCCGGAAGTAAAGAGAGATATTTCATCTTGAAGAAAGGGATTACTGCGCAGGTTCGAAGCCAGCCACGCTAGCTTAAGAGATCCTGTTTCCAAATAAAAATATAAAAAAGGTCTGGGAGTGTAGCCCAGAGGTAGAAGGGCTTCCAGGAACCCCAGTACCACCAAAAAAAGGGGGGAGTCAATCTTAGAAGAAAACAAAACAAAAAAATTCAAAGTTTGCAATGACCTATGTCAATTAGGGTTCATGCAGGAGTCAAACAAGACAAGAAAACAGAGCAAGAAAACCTAATATAACCAATTGCTAGTTAGGGAAAAGAGGGTAAACTACCAAAAGGGGTAAAAGTGTGGCAAAGGCTGGAAGCTGGAAGACACGTACAAAAGGAGAGAACTTGGGGGCTTCGAAAAGCTCCCAAACAAACTGAATTCTTGGTGACCCAGGCTTATTTCTTTTTTTTTTTTTCTTTTTTTTTTTTTTGTGGTACTGGGGTTCCTGGAAGCCCTTCTACCTCCGGGATACACTCCCACGGGATACACTCCCAGACCTATTTTTCTTACATTTTATGTGGAAACGAGGTCTCTTAAGTCAGCGAGGCTGGCTCGGAACCAGCGCGACCCTCCTGTCTCCGCCTCCCAAACGCGGGGATTACAAGCGTGCGCCACCACGCCCGGCGACCCAGGCTTATTTCTGAGATTTACCAAGATACAGGGTTTCTGTCATGGGCATAATAATAATAACAACAATAATTCTTGTGATATTTGTAATATTTCTTGTCAATTATTCAACAACCCATCATAAAAGATGGTTCTATTTTCCCTTTTAACTTTGTCACCTTTTCCTGACTAACTTCGGGAGAAGACCTTTCCAAAACAGGAACTATTCCTCCACAAATTCACTTCCTTTTCCTTTCTGTTACTGGGAGTCACCAAGAACCTCCAGATGATCTCCTCTTCCAACAGAGGAACCCAGAGACTATTTGCAGAAAGCTGGTCCCAACAGGATGCTGTGCAAGAAGCTAGTGGCCCAATGTAATATGTACATAATTTAGTAAGAGAGGGAAGCCAGCCCACTTCTGTGCTGTCGGCAGCTTAGGGGCGCCCGTAAGGAGCTGCCTTTGCAGCTACTCAAGGACCCACCCACTGGAATGGCACACACCCTACTGCTCTGATGTCAGAGGGAGCTCTGAATGCACACGGGCTGGCAGGATTCGGCTCCTGTGCCTTCAAAACAGTGTGACTTTTCCCACTGGGGCTCAGCTCTGGGCTCAGGGTCCTTTGAGCAATTTTTCTCGGCTTCTACACAAGCTTTTGAATTCCCCTGCCTGGCTGGAGACCCCAAGGTTATAATAACTACTAAGCCTCCAGGCTTAGTTACACGCCAGTATTCCCAGTACTCAGTAGGCTGAGACAGGAGGATCGCAGGTATGAAGCCAGCCTCAGCAACTCAGGGAGGCTCTCTGCAACTTGATGAGACTCTATTTCCAAATAAATAATTTTAAAAAGGTCTGGAAGTGTCACATAGAGGTAGAATGCCCCTGGTTTCATCCCTAGCACCTAAAACACAAAAGCAAACAAATAAAATTTAAAAAACTACTGAAGAAAAATGGAGGCTGCAGAGCTCTCTGAGGGCTTCCTTGCCTCACCACCAGGGCCAAACTCTTAGTTGGGGGTTGACTTCCTGGACACCACCCAGAATCCAGACAGCTGTCACTGCCCTGGGAAGACACAAGCATGAACATTTGCTTCTCTCTCTCTCTCTCTCTCTCTCTCTCTCTCTCTCTCTCTCTCTCTCTCTCTGTCCTGATCTTCTGTTTCTTTGACAGATCTCAGACCTGTTTAGATCAGCATCCATCCTGAGCGCTCACCAGTCCTGAAGACCTCTCCTCCCATCCAGGAATGGCTCCGCAAAAAGCTATCTTGTATTATTAATTTTTTACTTTTTTTATTCTTTTATTGGTGCGATGTAATCATATGCCATAATGACATTTAAAGAGATGCAGACAGGCATGCACACATCCCTTGGTGTGTTCCCTTCCCGATGCCCATCTCCCCTTCCCTTCCCTTCTCTCCCTTCCTCCCCATGCATGTTAGTGGGATTGGGGGTGGCAGGTTTTATGGACACCACCTTATCTGAACTGCTTCCTTCTTCAATCCCCTATTTCTCCTCCCTCCTCACCTCCCCCTCCTAGCCCCCTTCCTCTACTCTCCTTTTTCTCTCCCATTTGACTGAATTCCTTCTTGCTTTCTGTTTTTTCTTTTAGCTCCCACATTGAGCCTGGACTTTCTGAGATGGACTGAGATCACTTAGCATAATTAATTATGTTAAATACTTTAAGCATATAGGAAACAACGCTGCTATGATCTGAATGTTTGTGAACCCCTCCCCAAAACTGTGTATGCTTGGGAGGGCAGCCTCTGGTGGCATCTGTGTCCCCCAGAAGGCCACAGCCCACACAAGGATGCATTTGTCCTCATTTATCCTGTGTCCTCCATCTTGGCCCAGAGCCATCTGTGTTCATCCTGCTTTGCTTTGCAAAAGGCCCAGGAAGCACATCATCTGTCTTTCCACTCAGGGAAAAGGAGCCAGGTTACCTCCCCAGGTAACTTATGTTTTCCCCACTGCCTGGTGCATTCATGATTAAAATATTCTCAACAGACATTGGGAGAAATTGTACAACCTGGTGACATAGGATGAACAGGAAAGGGGCTCCAATTATTTCTTTTGGCAAAAATCATACCAGCAATCCTACCAGCATCAGTGGGGCCACAGCCCTGGACAGAGCTAACGTGTCAGCCTACTCAGCAACCCAGCAACCCAGAGATGTGCTCCGCTCTACCTGCAAGAGCCAGATATTCTCGTGTGCACAGTTCAGGAAAGCTGTGGCTTGGTCTACTAGTGTTTCTGCTTCTTTCCAAAAAAAGAGGAGTCCACTCAAGCATAAAGGGATTTAAAAGAGAGGGCTGAAGGAGGTGGACTCTACTCCTGAGACACAGTTTCTTGGGTGGCAATTACCAGTTTAGCCAAAAGTGAAGAATTCCCCTGACATCCCGCAGAATCTGACCTGGTACAGTGGTCTACCCTGCCCAGGTGTGTTTGCAACAAGTCACCCTATCCTGGAAACCCTAAATAAAACTAAGCCTCCTTAAAGCTCTGCTCTAGAAAGGGTACAGCCAGACTGCCCCTAACACAGGAAGAATCAAGAAGTAGAATTAGTACCCTTTAAACTGCTTCTAATCCCTCCTTAGCCACTTCTGGAAAGTTCCATCATTGCCTTGAGGTGCTGAGGCATGGAAAGTCTCCAATGAGTGCCACCTCTGAGGATTTACTATTCACATATGATGCTAAACACTTCATGTATTAATTGATAGCATTTAGACTTCACAAGAAGCTCCTTTTACACTCGTGGAAGCTGAGGTCCCCGGAGGTTAATAACATACCCCAAGTGGGCGCTGACGGTAATTGGCAGCCTGGAGTCTATCTACTCCCCTAGAGTTCACAGTTAAATCTAACATAACCACAGATAATGCATTTATTCTTCAACACAGAGAAGGTTCTTTTGTCATTTCTTCTATTTTTACACCTTAGAGAATGGGGTATCTCTAGGCACTCTGTGGCCCGCCTTCCACCTGGCTTTCTTCACGTTACTTTGGTATGATCCCTGGCTCCAATGGGGCCACTCCCCACCTGGTCTCCAGCCCGGAGGCCCCACCGTTTGCAGAATTCATGAAGATACTCTGATTCCTCAAGATGCAGATAAGAATGACTGTGTCACAAAAAGCAATACGTGTGGTATGTGTTCTGGATGTTTCTAACTCACTACTCAGATCCAACTTGGTCCAGCAGAAGAAACAAGGATAGATCATCTTTATTGTACTCAAAATCAAAATCAATTTCTTTCTCTCTCTCTCTCTCTCTCTCTCTCTCTCTCTCTCTCTCTCTCGACTGGGGATGGAACCCAGGAGCATTCTACCTCTGAGCTACACCCCCAGCCCTATTTTCCTATTTTTTATTCTCTATTTTGAAAGGGGGTCTCACTGAGTTTCAGAGGGCCTCAGTAAGTAGCTGACTGCAAACCGCGATCCTCCTATCTCAGCCTCCCGAAAGCTGGGATTACAAGTGTGCGCCACCACACCCAGCTCAGAATCTCTCTTGTTGGAAAACAGCCATCTGATGTGATGAGCGGGGTATTTTTTATTTTATATACAATGAAATTATGAATTTAGTGAAGAACCATGATAAACAAAGTACACACTTAATAATCACAAAGAAAGAATTATTTTTTCTTTTTTCTAATTCTTCATTTTTTTTCTCTTGTCTTCCCCTATTCAATTTCAGCTGCCACAATCAGACAGAGAGAAAGCGCAAGGATACTTTTTCTTGCATCTGTGTTACAAACCCTAGCACAGACAGTTAACTGCTACAGGTTTGTCAAAGATGCATTAATTCTTCATTTTGAAACAGGGTCCCATTAAGTTGCAGAGGGCCTCACTAAGTTGCTGAGGCTGGCCGCGAACCTGCAATCCTCCTGTCTCAGACTCCCACGTACTGGGGTCCCACCTCGCTCAGTTTCCATAGACAGGACTAATTCCTCCTACTTACTAAATGATCTAGGACAAGTCATCAAGACACCTTGACTCTTGGCTTTTTCTTCTGTTAAATGGGAACTTTCTACCAGGTCACTGAGAAAGCCAAGTTTAAATTAAAAAAAAAAAAAAAAAACCATGAAAACTACAAGTCCCCATTTGGAAAAAGGAGATAAAGGAAGCCTTCGTAAATGGGATAGTCATACGGAACTGGTGGTGGTAGAAGGAACCCCCGGGTCCAGGCTGCCTGAGCTTGGTCCCTGAAAGACACATGGGGTCTAGGTATGGTCTGAATTTGTAATGCCCCCAAATGTGAGGAAGACATGTTTGAAGGTCAGATAAGGTCAAATGCATGCCTAAGGAGTGGAGAAAGCCCCCTGAAGAGGCTGGAGTGGATCCCAGTTCAAAGCTCCTCCTTGTTCCAACAACTCCAACCTCCCGCAAGCATTCAAGAGGGAATGGTTATGGGGTTTTTTCTCTTTATTTACAAGGTTTTTGTTTTTTGAACTAATATGATAATATGCCAGCACTTCCACCTTCTGAAATAGGTTACCTTTTTTGCTGAATTTATCGATCTTCTCAATATCCTCTAAGGTTTGTTGAAAGGTGCGCTGTACTGAAAATTATATACCTCTTTTAGGCATAAATGAGGCATTGCTTTCACTAACAACATGGTATTTAGCACTTTCTGTAAGCCTAACTCTGTGCTGGGTACAAAGGATGTGAAGTAAATTCAAGTCAGTAACTTGAGGGAACCCAAGAGCTAATGGGAAAGAGAGGAGTAGAAACCACTGAAACTTGGAATGAAAGCAACTCAGAATGAGAGCTATCTGATTAAAGACAACCCAAGGCACATGATTAAGAAGTCAAAGAGCTTCTGGGTTCATGATCTTTAAAACAGTTTCGTAAGTAGACTTACTGGGTATGTCTACTTCTGGAACCCAGTATTTGATGCATGAACTCAGAAATATGCTCACTAAAATCAACTCAATGATTAGAAGCAAGGTAAATACACAATAATTTAAGCCAGTAAATAGTAATGGTACATGTATTCAGTGGAGTTTTTTTATTAAGAAGTAGTGCTTATAAGTTTTTTATATTAGAAGAAAATGTTTAGGTTAAACAAAAAAAATTATATATAATGTGCTTAAAACATACAAGACAATAACCTGGTCTGTGTTTATTTAAAAGAAAAGGGAAGAGCCAGGCATGTTGGCGCAAGTTTGTAATCTCAGCATTAGGGAGGCTGAGACAAGAGAATCGCAGCTCACGGACAGCCTCGGTTACTTAGTGAGGCCCTTTGCAACTTAGTGAGACCCTGTTTCAAAATACAGAATAAAAATAGGGCTGGGGTTGCTGCTCAGAGGTAGAATGCCCCCTGGGTTCTACCCCTAGTACTGCAAAAAAGGGTGGGTAAACTCTTGGTTTGAATCCAGCGCATAGTAAGTGCCAATTACTATGATGTAAATACTCCCAACATGCCATTTCAAGCTGTCAACATGATGTCAGTATGTCTTTGAACTTAGAAGAAAAATATAGATGCCATAATAGGCTTCCTGATGCTGGTTCAAGCCAGGTTCTACACACCACTGGCTATAACCTCAAGATGCTGTTTTCTCAAAAATATATATATTTTTGGGTGGTACTGAGGTTCCTGGAAGCCCTTCTACCTCCGGGCTACACTCCCAGACCTATTTTTATACACTTTTTTTATTTTGGAAACAGGGTCTCTTAAGCCAGCGCGGCTGGCTTCAAACCTGCGTGATCCTCCTGTCTCCGCCTCCCAAGCATGGGGATTACAAGCGTGAGCCACCACGCCCAGCCCTTAAAAATATTTTTATTGGTGCATTGTAATTATACATCATAGTGAAATTCAGAGTAATACAAACACGCATGCACACGGCACTTGGTCTATTTCCTTCTGTATTCCACCCCACTTCTCCTCCTCCCTCTCCATACGTGTTAGTGAGATTGATGGTGACACCTTCATGTAGGGACATAACGTGATTTGAGCTGATTCCTTCCATTTGCCTCAGTTTCCCCTCCTCGCCCTGCCCCTAGTCCCTTTCCACTATTCTACCAGTCTCCATCTTTATTCATCTGAAGTCCTTTTTGTTTCTTATTTTGGCTTTAGCTTCCACATGTGAGAAAACATATGACCCCTGACTTTCTGAGACGGGCTGATCTCACTAGCATAATATTCTCTAGTTCCATCCATTTTAATCATTACAAAAAAAATCCCCAGGTCCTTCTTTATTCTTGGAGAGAACAAAAAGGACTAAATAAACAGGAAAGGTTTCAAAAAGACATCTAAAGATGAAATCAATCTGCTGCCTGAACTCTGGGCTGAGTAGGAGACTGGATCCACTGAAGGAGGGTCTCCAGGGGGCCACTTATTGGCATTTGCAGACTGTCTGCACCTTGTTCTGCTCTGGGGCCAGCAGAGTTTCCTCTCCTCTGCTGAGCAGAGCCCTCCTGGGTGGAAGGCTGGCCTTCTGACAGCCTGGAGCTCCTGGCCCTGACACTCTATTTGTACTTTGTGCTTTGGGAAATTAGCACTTGTGTTTTCTAAAAGTAAAGCAGAGTTTCTGTGGATCCAATCAAGGTATATATTTTGTGTATGCTGCGTGGAATTGCACTTAGCAATTTGCTGCCTCTTCCAATTAAACCTTTTATCTCTTGGTGGGAGGGTAAGAGCTGGAAGTGACTCTCAGAATTGCAGGCAGGAACTCTGTGCTCTCTCCTCTTCTACAATCATGTCTTGTTGTCTGAGTTGCAGGTCTGGATGCAAAATAACTTTCTTTCTGACTTTCTTACTTACAGCTTACTTCTTTCCTTGCTATGAGATAGCTATGCATCAAGGGCAAAGCTTTTTGAGGTTTTTACAAAGACACAAGTGTGTGGCTCATGACTCAGCAGATAGGAAACATGTGTACTACTGTGTCTCTGCAGACTGTAGGGCTGTCATGATAGATAAGAGATGGATAAATGATGATGATGATGTTGATGATGATAGATAATAGAATAGATGGATACATAGATGATAGATAATAGATGGATAGATAGATGACAGCTAGGTAGATAAATGATAGATGATAGATAGGAGAATAGATAACACATGATAGATAGATAATAGATAATAGAATAGATATCTAGATGATAGATAAGAGAACAGATAGATGGATAGAGAGATAATAGATGAATTAGATAGTTTAAGTCTTCATATAAAGGCCCCAGATAGGTCTGAGGTCTGGCCCGCAGTTCTAAAATGCCCCAGCCTCCTCCTCACCACCATCAGTCAAGAGATGAAGGCTGTAACCTTTATTCTCACAAGCCAGAATGGAACTGAGAGACAAGGGATCCACCCTGGTAGAAGAGTCCCTGGGGAAGGCCAGAAGACCCAGAAGAACAGACTCCTGTCCCTGTGGCACTGCAAAGCCACCCAGGGCTCCTTGTGCTGGGTGTGAGTGAGGAACCTAGATGGAGAGAATATTCACTGAAGAATATTCTCAAAGTGGAGATCTCAGACCTGAAGTCCACAAGAACAACATTGCTGGAGCTTGCTCAACAAATGCAGATTCCAAAGCTCCTACTGGAATACTGATTCAGGATGTACATGGCAGGGTCCAGAAACCAACTTTCAACAGCACCCCCGGCTGGTTCTGGCACAGATTGCCTGTGACCCAAAAGGGAGGCTATGTCATTGGCAAGGCTGGCAGCTAGCTAATACACCTGTCTGGGGAATGATCCCCCTTCACCCTATTCTTGCTTCAGCCCAGAAGCCACTGGAGGAGACCAGATTAGCCAGAGACAGAGGGCAGCCAGGGGCAAACAGGGCATAGTCCATCTCTGATGGCCCTGCATTCCCATCTCTTTCCGACTCCATGGGATAGAAGGAGAAGTACACCAGGACAGAGACCAAAGACAGGACTTTTGTGACTCCTCGGCGGACTCTAAGCTTAGCTTAGAACTTTGCATTGTGAAAAATTAATTCCATCGAAGGTTAACTTGACCTGGGATTGGTATTGGGCTGACATTCATTTCCCATTCTCAATTAGCAAAGTTATGGTAAAGAAAATGCCTTTTAGTCAACATGAAGAGCTGCAATAGAGGGACTCGGATTTTTATTCTACCTTGAAAGTCAAGCATAAAGATGTCAAATTGCTCCCTAAATCCAGGGCTATAACCTTCTCAGTGGCAGCCCTTGACCGACTACCTTGCTCCTTCCTGTCCCCGGTCTAGCCCCTTCCTTCATTTTCATGTTAATGAGCCATCTCCACATCACCTCCCTCCCTTCCCTGGCCACCATCCCTGCTGACTCTCACAGCCTGCAGAGCTTGCTCTCAGTGAGAAACAGCACCCGACCATTTTAATTACTTCTTCCTCTATCCTCCGTGGCCTGACCGGAGGCTGAGAACCACCCCATATTTCTCCATCAGTCATTTTAACTACTCCGCAGTTGCTCATAAGCACGCTCCGTTCTGTTCATCACCGAAGTGCCCAGGGCTTCCTGAATAGCACATAAAACCAACCACACTGGAGAATGAAGGACGGATACGCATCCCAGTCTCTAACCTTAATCTATAATAAGAATGCTAAAAATTATAAAGGTCAGAGGCAGGGGGGGAGGGAGGGAGGGAGGGAGAGAGAGAGAGAGAGAGAGAGAGAGAGAGAGAGAGAGAGAGAGAGCAAGCAGGAGAGAATGTGACAGAATAGTTCTGTGCAGTTCGGATTTTGAAGAGATAAGAGGGTGGCTGTGGTGGAGAAAGAGAGGTGAGTGGTTCCTGCCAAGCTCTCTACTTGGTAGCCAGGAGTTACTGTGGACAGTATGAAAACTAAAAGGTACTGTGTTTGGGATAGGGGATCAGAGTTTTGTTTGAGGAAGGAAATTAGGGTCTTGACGTTTCCTTTAATTTTGAAGCCAAACTCAGTGAGTTAAGAAGGGCCACCTGTAATGACATTTTTTAGGAGTCTGAGGCAGGAGAACTAGCAAGGTGCTCAGAAAATGAGTAAGAGCCTATGTCAAAGTAAAAATCAAAATGGGGTTGGAGGCCTAGCTCAGAGGTATAAAACTCCTGAGTTTAATCAAAACACCATAAAAAAAGAGAGACAGAGAAAGAAGTTTTCCATACCTTTCTTCCTGTCCTTAGCAGCCAACTGACTCTTTGTCTCCACAGTCACAAGGCTTCTGAAAGGTCAAGCATTGGGGAAAAATGTGCCTGATGAAGCTGCTACTAGCCCCCAATATGAAGAGACACACAGCCTTCATGATGTGTCTAAACTAAACAACACCCCATATAGCAGCTGCTTCTCTTACTGTCTGTGATGAAGCCGTCCTGGTTCACAGACTCTTAGGTAGCTCCCTCTCACACTGGCTCAGAGGCACTGGTCATATGGCTTGCTCTGATCGATATGATATCAGCAAAAATGATACCAACAGAGACTACACAGGCTTGTGAGGCTCTGCTGAATTTGGAACACTGCTACCATAATGCGAGAATGTGGACTGTCCTGTAGAAGCCACACAGAGGACAACTGAGACCTCCTGGCTAACACTCCCCAGCTAGCAGCCAGGAATGAGGATGTGGTCACCTTGAAGAATCCCATGCCAGGAGAGCAGTCAGATGACACAAATGGGTCCAGACCAGACTAGCTACCCCAGGCCAAACAGCAGCATATGAGCAAGAAAATGGTTGTTCCCCAAAACCACTGGGTTGAAAGTATTTGTTACACAGCCATAGGAGACTGTCATACTGCATTTCTCATTTAAAGAGAAAGTGAGAATTCATAGAAAACAAAACACTTTATAAAATCCAGCATCCATGCATGACGTGAAATTCATCATAAACTAGTAATACAGAGTATTCTAAATCTGATTGCACATCTGTCAAATAGCCACAGCAAATAAAAACATAATGATGAAATATAACAAGTGTCCATTAAAGTAGGGGAGAATGCCCGCAGTGGCTGCTTCCCTTAAACATTATACTGGGGCCTGGTGTGGGGGTGCACACCTATAATCTCAGTACTTGAGAGGCTGAGATGAGAGGATCTCCGGTTCAAAGCCAGCCTCAGCAACATAGCAAGGCTCTCAGTAACTTACTGAGATTTGTTTCCAAATAAAAGAAAAAGGGGCTGGGTACATAGCTCAGAGGTAAAATGCTCCTGGTTCCAAAACCCAACATCATAAAAAAAATATAATATAATTTTAAAAAGACATTATATTGAAAAAGAAAATAAAAGTATATAAGTTTAAATTAAATCTGGGCATGGTGGTGCATGCTTGTAATCCCAGAATTTGGGAGGCTGAGACAGGAGGATTGCTGTTCGTGGACAGCCTCAGCTGCTTAGTGAGGCCCTCTGCAACTTAGTGAGACCCTGTTTCAAAATAAAGAATAAAAAAAGTAGGGCTGGGGTGTAACTCGGAGGTAGAATGCCCCTGCGTTCCATCCCCAGTACCAAAATAAATAAATAATTTTAAAAATAAAATAAAATAAAATAAAAATACCTATTTATAGGTAACATGATTGTCCCCTGAGATTTATGGTGAATACTATGAGGTCTGGTCACTGTGGAGTGACATTTTATAGCCTCTGTCTGTCTGTCTGTCTGTCTGTCTCTTCTAGACTGTGGATTCCTCTAGAATGCCTCCCCAACACACACCACAAGAGAGAAGACCTCAGTAAGTTTTAAATAAATGTTTGTTAAATGAAATATAAGTGCCAGGCATGGTGGCACACACTTGTAATCCCCAGTATTGGGGAGGCTGAGACAGAAAGATTAAAAAATTAAAGGCCAGCTCAGCAATTTAGTAAGACCCTCAGCAATGCAGTGAGGCCCTTTACAACTTAGTGAGACTCTGTTTCAAAATCAAAAATAAAATAAGGCTGGGGGTATAGCTCAGAGGTAGAAGGCTCCTGAATTCAATCCCCAATACAACAACAAATGAAATATTAATAATGATAAAAAAGAGTGTCATGAAATAAATTGGAGTATTCAATAGGAACTATGAAAAGAAGTTAATAAAACATATTTACATTGCCATCCAAAGAGTAACTTTGGGATTTAATTGACACTTTATCTATCTTCTATCTTTCTGCCTTTCTCTCTCTGAAGGCATAATTAAGACCAGACTAATAATTATAGTAGAAGGTAAATTTAGGGCTTGCCAATCTGTTGTATTTGTTGGAAGAGTATCTGAAAATAAATAAAATATTTTTCAGAAAGATGTCTCATGGAATTGGTGAACTACAAACAAACATGCCTTGAAAGTCGAACTCCATGAAAATTAGGTGGTTTCACTGAGTCACAGAATTATATAAGACTTCTATTCATGACAGAATTTATTCCTCTGCCTCTAGAAATAGCTCTCAGCTTAACCATTTTGAAGACGTTTGCTCCAGATCTAAGCGCCCTAAAACCACATTGATTCTTGCAAAATAATTATAAGAACTTGCTTTTGAAAAATAAAGATTAAAGGGGACTTCTCCCTTTGCAGTACTTATAAGTAAAACATTTGTTAATCAAATGAATAGTAGTGATGATATTAGAGGAAGAACTTGAAACCTTCAAATAATCTCCCTTCTTCTTCCTTAACTTAAATGTCTGTCCCTGCATTATGCAAACGGTGACCCCTGGTGACATGTGATACTAATCACTTGAAATGTGTCTAATACAACTAACGGGCTGAACTTTAAATTTTATTTAACTTGACTTACCTATTTTTTTTAAGGTATTGGGCATTGAACCCAGGGGCATTCTACCTCCAGGTTATACCCCCAGCCCTATTTTTTTTAATATTTATTTTGAAACAGGGTCTCACTGAGTTGCAGAAGTCCTCACTAAAGTAGTTGAGGTTGGCTTCGAACCTGCGATCCTCTTATCTCATCCTGCCAAGTACTAGCATTACAAATGTGTGCCACCACACCCAGATTATTGATTTAAATTTAAATAGTCACATTTAAATGTAGCTGGTGGCTATCATTTTAGGTAGTGCCAATATTGAATATTTTCCTCATCTCCTGAAAGATCTAATGCATAGTATTGGCTGACACTCTGAGTAGTCAAAATTCAATAAATATTGGTGAAATTAAGAAACAGTGACCAGGGCATGGGTCATCCAAATATAAACTGTGATGCTAATGTATGTAAAGATGAGCCATCCCATCTTCAAAGAGACTGTCGTGTAAACGGTTGAGATGCTGGGTCGCTCCTACTGCAGGCGTGAATAAAAATTACATGAGGGAGAAATTAACCTTATCTACTAGATCACAGAAGGCTTCAGCAGAAATAATATTTGAGCCTAATCCTGATAGGAAAGAAAAATGTACATCCCTGTGTGAAGGCACGGTGAGGTGTCTTGCAGGGCCAGGATGTCTGGTGGTCAGCACATTTGCTGGGGAGCTATGTACAGAAAAGACAAGAGGTATCCCAGGGGGAAGTACAAAGGCCCTGGAGACCACGCCATGGAGCTGGGCGATGTCCTTCAAGAAAACAGAAAACTGTGTTGAATTTTAAGTAGAAAGACAACACTGGCAGATCTGTTTTCTAGAATGGACATTCTAGCTGCCACAGAGGAAATGGAGCGAGTGGGAATAAATTTGAGATGGGGAGACCACGGAGGAGATGTTAGCCTCAAAAACAGAAGAGAAATGGCCGTGCTGAGCCAAGACTGAGGAGGTGAAGCGCCAGAAGGAGCCAGGGACGTGAGAGTTGTTTATGAAAAATGCATTAATATTTATTTTTTTAAGAACTCTTTTTGGAAAATACAGCAAGTGTGAGACGTGTGGTTATTCTGACATCCCCGTAGCATATGTTGCAAGAGAAGGTGTTGCTGAAATTTTGATGATGGGCTCTCACTAAAGCTTCAAAACACTGAGTGTGCAGACAGCCTGAGAAAACCCATCACCACCTGCCGAGATCACTCACCCAGCCTGGCAGTCCTGGGAGGGATGCTGAGGATCAGAGAAGATAACCGCCATGCCAGAGGACCAAAACAAGGAGCAGAGGCCTTGGTGTGTATGAATGATGAACCGGAATCTCTGGAGGCCTTGTACACCAAGAAAGAATCTGGAATGAATCCATGGTTTGGGATTTTAGGGTACATCCTGGCAACTTACCAGACTTGGGCCTTTGAGCTAATCACTGAACTCCCTAAATTCATCTCTTCCTCTGTGGAAGGAAGTGATACCACACACCTCATGGACTTTCCTGTGGATGATGTGGTGCATGTTGCCCTGAACACGTTAGCTCCCCAGGCTTCCCGAGGTGTGCTCTCTCTAGGTGGAAACACCCAACACTCTAGGAGGAGGAATTCATAACACTACGGTCTTGTCTGCTTCCGCAGCATGGTTCCCTTTGGTACCTGCCCCCGTCCTCGATGAAGTGTCCCAGGTAGGTGTGGTGGTGCATACCTTGTAATCAGGAGGATCGCCATAGATAAACTCTGTTTCAAAGTAAAATGTATATTAAAAAATAGGGCTGAGGGTATACCTCAGAAGTACAATGGCCCTGGGTTCCATCTGCAGTAGCAAGCAAACACACAAAACACACAAACAGGGCTGAGGGAGTAGCTAAAATGTGGAATGCCCCTGAGTTCAATCCTTGATCACACACACACACACTCACACACACACACACACACACACACACACACTTAGGAGAAGCTGGAACTAGGATCATGGGCTGCACTACATCCTCCTCTGCAGGGCCCATGGAGGCTCAGAGCCACCAGCTCTCCTCAAATGAGCAGTAAGCAGAGAAGCTGGAGGGTATCCTGACAAGGTCTAGGCCGAGGTACAGCTGGGTTCCCCATTTGCCCTCCTCTTTCTAAGGCTGAGCATGTTTGGCAGGGAAGGACTGCAGATGAGGACACCAATCCACCCTCTAATGCAGACTGAGGCATTGAGCCCACACAGTACCAGCTACAGAAGAGAACTGAACAGAACATTGCATGGAATTGGAGAGCCACTGGTTTACAATTGTGGCTTTCTCATCTTTGAGAGGTAGGCACTTTTAGGGTTCCTCTGCTCATATCACCCAGATGGGTGCTATAGTCTGGAAAGATCACCTATAATAGCAAACTACCAAGAACAGACTTTTAGATTTTTTAATTCTCCACACTCCTTACTGGAAACTAACTTGGATCGCTACTCATATTTCCAGTTTTCTGTACACAGATCTGTCTCATCTTCAAGCAAATGACACTCTAGAGTCCATCTGTTACCAAGCCTCATTGAATAGGCTTCTCAGGATATAACACAACGACTTCAACTTCATTTATGAATGAATCGCCAGGGCATTTGAAAGGAATCTCTACTTTGCTGGAAAGTTTGAAGAGTGAAACTGAGCTAAAGAGCATATTGGAAACTTCTCACACTTCCAGTCTAAACTATCTCAACTGGACTCCTGTAAACGGTTCATGTTTTGTATAAACCTAATAAGGTCCTCTGGGACTTTTGTAAAGGAAAATAGAAATGACTGTCTTTTTCTTTTTTGGCAGTGACTATGTGGTTCTTTTCATACGCCTAGTTCTTACAACCTTATGTGGTAGATTGTTAGGGACAAAATTGTATTCCTGATACATATGCTGAAACCTTAACCTCACACATGTCAGAATGTGGTTCAGTTGGGGATAGATCTTTCAGAGAGGTGATCAAGTTAAAAATGAAGACTGTAGGTAGACCCTGTCCAATCTAACTGGTGTTCTTAGAAAAAAAAAAAAAAGGCAGTCTGGACATCAAAGACAACCAGATAAAGGAGCAGCAAGGGGTCAGCCACCCTGCAAATTCAGGAGGGAAGACGCAGAGAAAACCATCCCTGTCATCTTAGATTTCCAGTCTTCAGAACTGGGAGAAAATAAGTTTCTGTGTTGACACCACCAAATCTGTGTGTTTTATTATAGTAGCCCTAGAAAACTAATACATAGGTTCACTCTAAAAATCCTAATTTTTCAGATGAGGAAACAGCCTACTGACACCTGACTTTAAACATGGACTTGCTGTGGAAACATGCTTATAGCATGACCCTACATGATTTTCCCTTTTATAAAACAAGTTAGGTTTTCTGGGATAAGATATGAAATTATTTTTAAAGTTCACATAAAGAGATGGTCTCTGCAGTCAGTCCCAGTTTTATCTTCTAACTCAAGCTTTTTTATTTCTACACCATACTGATACTTCTTTCCAAACGCAATAAACAACAGTCATGGCATGAACTGTTTGTAGTGGTAACACTACTAAAACCACTTTCCTATGACCATCGTTAAAAGACTTGGAACCTTTCTACCTGCCACCCCCAACCTACCACATTAATAGTTGTAATTTTTTTCATTTATCCAAATAGTAATCTGAAGATTATAAGTGAGGATGGATATTAAGTGGAGTGAGATATTAGTGGAAGTAATAAGAAGGTGGATCAGGCCAAGCTTGTTCATAGGAAACTATTAAGCAGAGTTAATGTTTTAATGTTTTAGTTAACATTTTAATGTCTGGATTTAATGTTTTATCTCAAAAAATCAGAAAGAACAATAACCATTTTATTGGGTGGGTGGGTGGGTGGGTGGTTGGTTGGTTGGTTGGTTGGTTGGCTGGCTGGCTGGCTGGCTGGCTGGCTGGCTGGCTGGCTGGCTGGTTGGATGGATGGATGGATGGTTGGTTGGTTGGTTGGATGGATGGATGGATGGATGGATGGATGGATGGATGGATGGATGGATGGTTGGATGGATGGATGGATGGATGGATGGATGGATGGATGGATGGTTGGTTGGATGGTTGGTTGTTTGGTTGGTTGGTTGGTTGAAATATAGACCAAATATGGCCTCTAGAAAATGAAGTTAAAATGCCCTAACTACTCAGGTATGTTATATAAGAAAATATCTATCTGGGGATCTTGGCACACACCTGTAGTCTCAATACTTGGGAGGCTGAGACAAGAGGATCACAGGTTCAAGTCCAGCCTCAGCAACATAGACAGACCCTCAGAAACCTATAGAGACTCTGTTTCAGAACAAAAAAAATGAAAAAAAGGACTGAGGTGTAACTAGGAGGTAGAATGTCCCTGGGTTCAATCCTCAGTACTGTACAAATAAGAGAAAAGAAGGATGAGGAGGAAGAAATCCAAAGACCAAAAAGACTGCAATATTAGGATGGATATATCATGTGAAATGTGCTGACCCATCCTGTGAGGGGCCTGAAGTACGTACCTACCCTTCACTCCAATTGTGAGAAATACAATTGTGAGGAGAGTCCCAGCACCCTGGAAAAGCTCTGTGATGTTTCTCTCTTTTGGTCAGAAATCCTGGGAAGAACTGTGGCCTCTGAACTGAGGCCCTTAAGTGAAATGGGGAAAACTGGATCCCAGGTTCTGAGGTTCAAGTCACGAGCATCACTAAGCACTAAGTCTTAGTTGCCGCAGATTCTCAGAGACCTCTAGTGTTGACTAATTGATCACTGTGTCCTTAGAAGAGAAACAGATCAGCATTTTACTAAATTCTTATATAATCTGTGTATTGGGAGAGTTCTAGGTTGAACAGAAGTCTGATGTGAAATACCAAAAATAGAGCCACAATCTTTCAATGAATTCCCTGACAAGCCAGTTTAAAGACCTGGAATGACCTGAATATAGGAGAGGCCAGTTCCCTTGTGGAAGGACCCTGCTACACTTCCAAAACTCCATACTGTTCACCTTTCTCCCATCTCCCTGCAAAGGGACCTATGGCCTGTCAACACGGTCTCTGTGCATTGGAGGAAAGGAAAGAATGAGACTTTGGAGGACAATTGGTCACTGACTCTTAATTGGCACTAATTTCAAGAGATGCAAAACATCCCTGGAGCCACCAGTCAGAGCTGGAGGTTATGGAGGTCTGCTGACCAGTGGATTTTTACACCGGTTTACCTGATGCTGGGTACAGTGAGGCCCTAAGCCCACCCGTGGCTATTTCCCTAGTTCCCGGAAGTAAAATTCATGTGTGCCAATTTAAACATTTTCCCCAACCTGCCTGTAAATTAGTATAAATTTTGTTTAGTGCCATGAGATCATTTTGAAACTTGTTTTTAAGCTGTGGAAAATCTGTGATTTCAAAAGCTATTTTTATCCCTAGCTAAAAAAAAAAAAAAAAAAAAAAAAAAAAAAAAAAAGTTTCTACAGAGTAGCCAAGAAGTGGTCATGAAAGCAAAGACATTTTGGTGCAGTTTGGTAAACTCTTTTTGAAAAAGTCCCTGCTCCAAAATATCAGTGATTAAGGGAAGCCTGCCATTTTTCAGGCCTGGGAGGGGTCCATGTGTGTTCTTGAGGTGGTGACAGAGGACAAGAGCAGCAAAATCTTTCATAGGGATGTTCAGGTCTCTGTTGGCACCCTATTTGCTGACTTACCCAAGTCAAAGCCAGCCACACGACCAAGCCAAACACCAGAGTGGGGAGGTCCTACACAGTGCACAGGAAAAGGGTCTAGGTAGGAAAAGGTGAAAAATGCTTCACAATTACAAAGAGTAGCACCTCCCTGAGCCACTACCAGTGCAATTGCCAGAACACTGCCCAGGCCTCCTCCAGCTAAACATCCCTCAGCTACCCGCATACTCACATGCCTGTCCTCCCTGTGCTCGGTCAGCACCACGAGTCCCCTTGAAGTCACCCTGCCCCGTCAGTGTGTACCAGAAGCCACACTTGGCATCAGAAATAGGCCTGAGAACAAAGCACAGAAGGCTCCTGCTCCAAAGGAGCTAATTCTCCAGAGAGGACAAAAGCATAAATATATAAGGAATATTATATGAAACAAAAACAAAAATCAAGCAGAATAATTTGATAGAAAGAGCTTGGGGTGGTCTTATACCTACAGCAGCCACACACAAGCTCCTGCAGGGCATATCTAGAGAAAGCTCCCATGTTGGTTGCTTATATGTATATTTTGGCGGGTCTGGGGGTGGAACCCAGGGGCATTCGACCTCTGAGCTACACCCCCTACCCTATTTTTATTCTTTATTTTGAAACAGAGTCTCACTAAGTTATGGAGGGCCTCACTAAATAGCTGAGGCTGTCCATAAACCGTGATCCTCTGGTCTCAGCCTCCCAAATGCTGGGATTGCAAGCTTGAGCCACCACACCCAGCTTAATATCTTTCTTTTTAAAAAGACTTATAGAAAGCGTGGCATGGTGGTGCATATCTGCAATTCTAGTACTTGGAAGGCTGAGCAGATTTGCAGGTTCAAGATCAGCCTCGGCAATTTAGCAGGACCCTGTCTCAAAACAAAAATTTAAAAAGGGCTAAAGGGTACAGCTCAGAGGTAGCATGCTTCTGAGTTCAATCCCTAGTACCACCAAAAAAAAAAAAAAAAAAAAAAAAAAAAGCTTATAGAAGTAATGAACAAAGCAGATTCCAAATCTGAACAAAAAAATAAAAATTATCAATCTCCAATTGTATGTTTCTACAAATGCAAAAATCTCCTTGAAGAATACCCTGCCCTTGCAGGGCACCGCAGCCTATCAAACAATGACTCCAGGTGTGGGGCCACATGTTGCACCAGGACCCTTCACGAGGGGCTCTCTCAGGCTATAGGTGGTGAAATCTGAGATGGACGAGAAGGAGGAAGCATGCAGGCAGGAGGAAGGGTCTTTGAGCCATTCTCTAGGGCAACTGTACTATGGGGAGTTATTTTTAATTTGTCCCATATGAATCGTGAAAAGCATGAAACATTCAGGAGGTTTATTATAATGCTAGATGAGATAAATACTGTGTGCGCATGCAATAAAAAGTGGAAAATATGCATTTAGTCCAAAAACCTCATTTCAAAAAAGTTAACATAAGGAAATGATTTCCTAAAGAGTCTTGCAGTCTGAGACGAAAGATCAACTCAGCCATCTTAAGGATACAGATCAGATTTATCACTTTGCTTATGTCCCTTGACTAGGTCAAGGCTTACATGTACAAGTTATTCGAGCAGTGAGATGAAATTCTGCAGAATCCTAAAATAAGCTTGACTGTGCTGTGTATCGTAGTAAACCTTGCTCATCCCGCATCCTGCAGCCCCACCTACCCTGCTTCTACTCACTAGCTGTGCAACCCTGGGCAAGCCGCTGGATGTCTCTGAACCCCAGTTTTCCTATTACTATCATAACTAACTCCATAATAAGTGAGAAGATCTAATTAAATAATGAAGTTTGTATGGTAAGCCAGGACCAACATCTTTACAGATGGTGACTGCTATTGATTTTGTAGGCTGAAAAGCAGACACAAAATATCCTGAAGACCTACCATATCCTCGGTAACATGCTATATACTAAGAAAAGAAGCACAGAAAGAGAATAAAATGTGGTCCCTGCTTCTGAGGTGCTTGTAAGCAAGTTTTCCGAGAGAGAGAGAAGAAACAAAGACAGAAATACAAGATAACAAACAAGCAAGTTAGTATTTTACGGGCCCAGTTTTGAATGGCTAGAAGACCCTCATGTGATTCAGCCACATGTACACAGCTGGAGAAAGCAGTACCAGGAAGGAGGGCAGGTCCATCAAGTAACAGGAGCCAGGCTGAGGAGACTCACATCTTCCCAGGTCACCGGCTTGGCAAAGTCAACCAGATCGGATCTAAATTCTGGTCCTGGTCACTCCTGTCACTACACATCTCTGTGAATGGGACCTTGGCCCAGGTACCTGAGAAATCAGAAATTAGACTTGGAGAAAGCCTGGTCTCCAGCTGACCCTGGTAATCACTGCTGTAGGAACAGGGTCGTCATGCAGAATAGATACCAGCAGCCCCAGCAAGCCTGCACTGTTCACCCCGCTGGAAGGAGCTCTAGAAAGGCCACACACATGCTATGGACAGGGAGCTGAGAAGAACCTCCAGAAACAGCAGCCATTGTAACCATGAGGAAGTCAACTAGGTGGACAGGAGACAGGAGAAAAGTCCACGTTGGCAGCTCCTGCTGAATGCCAGTACCGTGGCTTGTCACCCAGCATTTCATGTCACGCTCTGAACTGTAGTAGAGTTTATCATTTCCATTTTTAAATAAAGACCTGAGACTCACAGCTGTCAGGCTGACACAAGATCCCACGCTGAATAAGCAGAGGCCAGATTTGAATCCATCCTTTAGATAGCCACACCTATGCTCTGTGCAGCCCAAGAGTTGGAACAAGACCCTTAGTTGGGGCAGAAATGGTCACCTTGGCTGGAGTAAACATCTTCTGTGCCCCTGCCTTTTCCCCTGGGCTGGGAGAGGGAGAGCTTGTGTTGGAGACACTCTCTTGGCTTCTTGGACATTTCTTGGGGCCCCAAGGAAAGGCTCGAAAGAACAGCAGCTTACAGTGTCTTGTGGCTCACCCAAGACAAAGGGAGCATCTAGAGTCTAGCCCCAGCAAGCAGAACTGGAACAAGGGTATACAGATAGGCCTGGCCCTGCCCTGGGGGCAACTAGAGATAAGATGAAAGGGCTGGTCTCAGGCAGCCACCGAGAAGATGGAGGGCCAGGAGCCTGAGACCAGCATCTAAGAAGGACATCACCTGTGAGGTGCCCAGCCAGATCAAAAGCTGGAGGACTGAAGACACAGGCCAAAACTTACAGGAACAGTGAGCAAAGACATTCTGACCCTCGAGTTTAGGCATGTGGGCACTGGCAGGGAGACTGTGAGCCATGGGATAAACATGCCCCATGTGCAAGAAAGACCAGAGCTTAAGCCATTTCAAGTAATATATTTTGACATTAGCACACACTCGGGAAAAATGCAACAGAATTCGAATACCTGCGATAATTTTTAAACCAAAACATGAGGCTTCAAGGAAAATTCTCACTTTTGGCAACCACAGGGGCTTGCTTCCCAAATTCAGCCATTAGGCTTTACAGCAGGAATTTTCTAAAATAAAGTGTAAGGTGACAAAAGAGGTTACAGTACAAAGAAAGCACGGCCAGGCTAGTTCTCAGAGAGCCAGGCAGGAGCCCAGACTCGGGTCCCAGTGGATGAAGAAGAGGACAGCAGCTTAATGTCCTGTCACACAGCTGGAAGGAAGGGCATCCCCTGGCCAAAGATAGAATGAAAGGCACCCTGCCTGTGTCCTGAATGGTCCTTGCCTCTGTGACCACCTGTGTCCTGATTGGTCCTTGCCTCTGTGACCACCTGTATCCTGATTGGTCCTTGTCTCCATGACCAACTGTGTTCTGATTTGTCCTCTCTCTATGACCACACCCACCCACTCTGTTGCTGTGCTCTGTGTAAGGACAATACCCCATCCTCCTCTGCTCCTCAAATAGCTGTCCTGGCCCATGCTTTCTTTCTCTTATCTCCTTGGGGCAGAGTTGCAGATGTGAGGTTAGCTGATATTTGGTCCCTTGGACCTTGTTGGACCCATAGCCCAGGCATCTGGATGAACACCACACCTCTAATATCGGGGTTCTGGCTGAGAGGTGGTTGCCGATCAGGCAGCTCTGGAAGGGACCGCCCCATCATTGGGAGTGCAGAGCTCACAGCCTGGACTGATTGAACCATGTCCCCGGATTCACATGTTGAAGGTCCCCAGGCCCTCGGTGTGTGATCTTATTGGAAATTGACTGATCATTACCACGAGATTGTACTGGATTGGAGAAGATGCTTAATCTAATCTTATATCAGTGTCTTTTTTTAAGACAGAGATGTGCACATAGAGAAGCTGTGTGGCGATAACAGATTGGTGCCCTGTTTCCACAGCCAAGGTACGCTGAGAATGACTAACAAGCCACCCGGAGAGAAGAGAGGCCTGGGCCAGTTTCCCTGAGCCTCGAATGCTGAGGTCTTGGGCCTGCAGCCTCCAGAATGGTGGAGGCTTGATAAGTTTCTGCTGTTTAAGCCCCAGACTATGGTACTTTGTTACGGCCTCACTAGCCAGGAATACAGGACCCCAGGGTTCACCCAGGGTCAGAGGGCCTCTGAAAGCAGAGAGGCCCTCATCTTAAAGAGGGACAGCACCTAGAGTCCAGACACTGGACGGGAGTGAAGGTTGTTCTAGGCACAAGGCAGAAGCAGGGACCTGAAGACTTCCCCAGTTAACTACTCGTTGCTTCTGAAAGTAGCTGACTACTGGGAGAAAGCCGAAGTCAGCATTTGGGACGACCTGGGGCAAGATCCAGATGTGGAAAGGGACTTGGAGAAGAATCAAGTCTCTCCATTTACAAGGATGAAAATTGAGGCTAAGGAAGGAGAAATAAGCCACCCAGAGTCACCCGGAGGTCAGAGCCCCACAGAACTAGAACCCAGCTCTCCCAAGTCTCCGTCCTCGGTGCCGCACACACACCACACTGACCCCTGCTTATGGCACAACTGATGTAAAACAAGCTATGATTAAAAGCAGCTTTCTGTTTTGAATGAGGCTCGTTTTTTAAAAAATAAACAAACCTCACTTACCCATTGCTTTTGTTGGTATCTGGACAACGTATTTTGCTTCCCAACGTGATCCGCATAATGTAAACTTGGCCTATGCCAGAGCCGCCTAGGAGAACTGCCGCCCTGGCGCAGACTGAGGAGCGGTGTCAACTGGGCAAAGAATGCCTTTTCTACCAGGAGTCCTCACCGGCACCAAGGCTTTGACCTGTAAGGACATTCTGTCCAGGACCCAGTAAGGAGACAGCACCTGGTATCACCAATCTGCATGTCTGATGACTTTATTTTTATTGATGCATTACAATTACGCATAATAGCAGGAGTCATTGTGACATATCTGTACGTGCACAACGCATAATTCGGTTGACTTAATTTCCCCATCCTTTCCTCTCCCCCTCCTGATCTCCTTCCTCTCCTCCTCTTCCTCTTCTATTTTCATGAGGTCTCTTTTCTTTCCTTTTTTCTCTCCATAGCTTCCACACGCGTAGTTTAGGTGTGCAGCAGGCTACTCCATCTGGGTCTGTGTCAGTATGCTCTAGGATGTTGGTGCAAGGACCACCTGATGACGAATTTCTTATAACATCCGCGTCATTCAGCAGTGCGGGACTAGGCAAAGTAACTTGAGCTCTGTGTCTTTATCTCTAAAGATGTCTGTCTTCTTCCCTACTGTGACTCCTCATCACATTACCAAGTCCAATCAATCCCCTTCTGCCTCCAAGTGTCAGAAGCGAGCCTCCATCTTCATCTAAAAGAGATGCCTCGGTCCTACACACTCACCTTTCCCTGTGACCTCTACTCCCTGACAACATGCCCCCCGCCAACATTGGGCCCCAGCTTCCCCACCTCCACATGTCCACAGTGTCTTCTTTATGGTCCCATCCAATGACCGTTCCCCGAGCTAGTGTATTCACAGCACCCACACACCCCCAAGTGCAAAGGTTGCCAGAGGCCATCTCCCCTGCCCTCCAGTGTCCCTCTCAATTGATAGTGTAATGGAGGGTGTCGTGAACTCTGGGGTTCTGAACTCACCCATGATCAGCTAGTTTCAATTTTTTTTCTTTTTACTTTCTCTCCTAAAGGCTCTGACTCTGTTCCCCATAAACCGCAGCCCTATTGCAAAAGTCCCACTGTGCAAGCTGTGTTGCTCCCGACGTGGGGAGGCACAATAGTTTTTGTAGACTCATCACAACATGCTTTGGAGGGAAAATAAAAAGCAGGTCATTTTGCTCTCCTAAGAGTGCTGATCCGAATGCAAAATTCAGACATCATAGAATCCTGCTGTTTATTTAGATGGATGCCAAGAAGGAAAAAAAATAGAAAAGCTTAACCCTTCCTAATTTGGGATAAATTTCCTTGAGCTAAAGAAGTGATTCCTTTTCCAAGATCTGGACTATTTACAATGTCTCTCAAGGAATAAATCAACATCCTTTAAAGGAGACACACAGGGAGGGGGCTTAGGCTCCCGAACTTTGAATGTGGAGTTAACACAATGGTGTGACGTCCTGGGAGAATCTCTGTACCCACCAGTCAAGGGTGTTATGACATCTACCTGCTGGCTCTGGTGGCTCCAGACTTTGAAAATGTCTACTTTTCTTTTTTCTCTACTCTTTAAATTAGTAATTTTAAAAAATTAACCAAAAATTTTTTAAATTTAAAACTTATTACTGACAAAGTACAAATAGCTAATAATAAAGAAGAGAAAGAGAAAAAGAGAAAAAAACTAATCTCACATTGTGCTAATCTTACAATGTGATTAAATGATAAACCAAAGTGTCACATACAGAAAACTTAAGTTTAAATTAGCCAAGGGAGAAAAGTCCCCTAATGAAAACTCACAGTTCTGAGTATTACCTCCGATTAGACTCTGTTCATACAATAGAAGTCAGGAAGGTGTTGTCTAAAATTTGAAGAGTTCAACCCATCCCTTAGCTTCTACTTTCATTATTTCTAAGATGAGGGTAGTAGTGGCATCGTGGGGTTGCCCAAATAATTAAACAATGTCAGGCAGGATAGGTTCTGCCTTAGCACTTGACACCTAGTAATCATTTTGTCATTTCGTGTCTATTGTCCATCTGAATGGGGGAGCAGAGTTCTTTATTGAGGGGCCTGTTGTGCATTCATTATTCTATAACAGACTGCATAAAGGAGAATGTGTGGGTGTGATCCGTGTGATATTTGACATGAAATGGTTTAAAAGCAGTACCTCTCCTAACCTCCGACTGTTGCAGCCAGGACTTCCTTCCAACAGCATGATAAAGAAAATGTCATGGTGTCTGTTTTTCTACCTGACAGCAGAATCTATTTTTCTGCTCAGACACCAAAAGGAAGTGATTCTCCCTACCAAAAGGCACTCTAAACACTGCTTATTCTTTATGGAGCAGTAGGACTCGACACTGAGACAGAAGAGGTGGGAAGCTCGGAACAGGCAGAGAAGCCACGCAGGAAGAGCGGACAGCCAGTGGTGCTGACGGAGCATTGAAGGAGGTGGGCTTCCTTGATGATACAGCAGAAACGACAGCACTTACAGAGAATGGAGAAGATGCACGTGGACAAGCAAGGTGTGGTTCCCATGCAAACAGCTGCCACCAAGCTAAGGGGACTGGAGTGGTGTCTGCAGGTGATGGGCAGAGGCCCAGCCCTTCTGCAGTGCGTCACACTGGTTGACAGTAATTCCTTACCAGTGCCTGCTTGACATCATCATCTGTGACAGATCTGTTTTCTAGATCCGATGCTTGGTTGCATCCCAGCCCTAATTAGGATCTCTGAGGGTTATACCCCACCATTTTACAAATACTAAACTCCGTTAGCCTGAATTCTGACCAGTACTACCACTTCTTCCATATATTTCTCACCCTAGTTCTTCTTACAGTAGTCTTTGACCTTGAAGAGACCTCCAGGTCCTAGACCTCTCTATTTTCCCACATCCTATGTCAGGATTCTCTAGAGAAGCAGAATGAAGAGGAGATAATAGATCAATCAATCAATAGATAGATAGGTATACAGATTTTAAAAAGATATGCATTAGAAGGAATTGGCTCGTACTTTCTCATGTCTCTAAGAGCACATTTAAATCAAATATAGCTGCTCCCAGAGTGACTTTATTCTTCTCCATTTCCTAACCTTCTCCTCCTCTTATTACATCTTTCCCTCCCACCTCCTTATCCTCAAACTTCAAACATAACATGCTTAATTCTCTCCCATCTGTGACAGATGGATTCTATTATGATTCAAATTTAGAATGCTCCCCTAGACCTCTCAAAGGCAAGGCAGCCATGTTGGGTGGGGCTGGGTTGCTGAGAGGGGCTCCTGGAGATTGCATATGTCCATCCTCCCCTTACCCTCTTGCTTCTAGTCTCCCTGGTGTGAGAGCAGAACCCTTGTATCCTCTCGATCTCTTTCTCTCTCTCTCCCCCCTCCCTGCACGTGCCTGAGCTCCGTAGAGTTCACCTAGCCTAACATGGACTGAATCCTTGAATCTCTAGAACCGTGAGCCAACGAATCTCTGAATCTCCAGAACTGTGAACAAATAAATATCCTTCCTCTAAGTCATGATGGCCAAGTGTTATAGTAGTATGGATTACAACAGTGAGCATGCAGAGACATATTCCTACCCAAAAACATACATCTTCTAATTCCTAGGGCCTATGAATGTGTTACCTTGTGTGGCAAAGGGACTTTGCACACGTGACTAAATTAAAGGTCCTCCAGTGGGGAGACTCTTTTTCTGGATTATGCAGGTGGGCCAGTGTAATCACAAGAGTCCTCAAAAGAAGACGTGAGGACAGGAGCAGAAGTGGAATGATAGGAATGATTTGAGGAAAGGACCAGGAGCTAAGGAAGAAACAGGGCACCTCTGGAACCTGGAAAAGGAAAGGAAGCCAACTCGGTGTCAACTGCTGCCTATAGACTCCCATCCTAAAATCTATAGTCCCAGGCCAGGCCTCTCCCCACAGCTTTTAACTATTATGGCCACTGCTAGCTGCACAATTCCACACAGGAATCCAACAGGACCCCAAACTCAAGCTAATGCAAAACAAAACTTATTTCCACTTCTTCCCCTATGTCCTCCTCTAGAAAAGCTTTCCATTCATCTGTCTCAGTTTGAATTACAACTATAAAATAAGCGTCCATGTTCAAAATCCAAGATTCTCCTCCAGTGTCTTCCCCTCCTGCAGCTCCTGTAGCCCATCGGTCTTGACAGTCTTCCATCAAGAGATGTCTTGAACCCACACATTTTTCTCCATTTTCTATAGTCATTCTTTTACTTGAAGTCACCATGATTTCATGTTCAGGATTTCCTCTAACCTCATCTACTTGCTCCCATATATAATTGATCTGTGGCCTCCACAGGAAACAGAGTAATTAATCTAAAACACAAATCTGACTTAGTTAGCACCTGGCTTGCATCTTTCAGTAGCTTCCTGGATTGGACAAAGTAAGCTGTGTGACTTCCAAGGCCCTCAGCAGTGGAATGCCTAGCTACCTCCCCAGGCCCATTTAACTTCAGACCCGCCTTGAACCTCGGGCATCAACGAAGCCAGACCTTACTTTCATGTCTTTCACTTTGGTTGATTTGTGTCTGTCCAGCCTACTAATTGTAGTCATTCCTTTTTCAGAAATCAACTCAAGCACCCATCACTTTTTAAAGAAAACTTCCATAGGGTCTCCTGGGCCTGTGTTAGGCTCCTTCCTCTGGCATCTTGGAATGTGTTTGCCCCGTGCATAGGAGGCAGTCTTGTCAACACTGGCTGAGTGGATAAGAGGATCCTCAAACTGCCAACTACAGTTTATAGGTGAAATGCAGACGGTGAGAAAAGAACGCTGTAGAAACAGTGCAGCGGCACCTCACCCTCCTGGAGATTTGAAGATTCTCTAAGAAAGGCGCAACAGAGCTGAGCTTAGGGCCTGCGGGAGGGAGGGGAGCGATGTGCTAGGCAGGGAGCAGAGTCAGCGCCGGCACCACGTCACTCACACCAGCCCACAGGGCCCCTCTCTTGCCTTAATATTCTGTGGTCACCAGCTTGCGATTCTTAATTTTTGAACAGCAAGACTTCTTGTCTTACTCCACTTTCTGCTGCTATAAGAAAATCACCTGAAACCAGGTGATTTCTGAAGAAAAGAGGTATATTTGGCCCACACTTGTGGAGGCCGGGAACTCCTAGAACAAGGTACGGGCATCTACTGAGGACCTCATGGCCCCATCATAGCATGTTGAGACAGAGCATGCGTGCTAACTCAGGTCTGTTCTCATAAGGTCACTCACGCCATCATGGGGACCCACCCACAGAACCTCATCCAATTCCAATTACCACCACCCTCCAAAGTCCTCTCCCCTCCAAATTCCATTAACATATGAATTTCCAACTGTTGAACTCTGGGGACACATTCAAACCACAGGAGCGCCATTTTGTGCCATCACTTTGCACCAGGGTTCATGACTTAGCAAGCCTATCTTGCCGATAAGGCCAGCGTGTCCAGAGACACTGAGCAGGAGAGAAAGAGCTCATGGGAAGACCTGAACGTAGCTGCAATCTAGCCTCGCTCATCCGGTCAGACTCGTCCTCGGTAAGAATGAGCGCCTTTCTGGCCCTGTGCATGTTGGTCTACTTATAAGTGTTTAGAGTTTGGAGGAAAACACCAAATGCACATTTCCAAGCCTTTTTCTGCTCAATCCTCAAATGTGCGTCTCATGGAGCAAATGAGATCCATGTGCTTTGCTTCATTGGCACTTCGGTCAGCAGATTGGCTCCTTCTCCACAAAGGCCACCTCACATCCAAGCAGTCCTCTGAACTCTAGGAGCTTTGAGGCTTACAGAAAAGGGCCTTGCAAAATATTAATTGACCCGAGAAAATTGGATTTAAACCTCAAAAGGTCTGATTATATTTTGCAACTCTCAACCTCCAAGTTCAAGTTAGAGATCCAGCGTGGCTCATCCTACTGTCCCTGTGGTGGGCACCGTTCCTCAAGGAGAGAGAAAACGTTTCCTCCCAAGAAGAGTCAGTGCTTTGGTTGTCCATCAGGAGCTGAAAACTCGGAGGAAATGACTTCCATTGGCTGCTTGGTTAGGAAGGAGGCCCCTCGCTCCCTCACACCGCTGCATTCAGAGTCACAGGTCTCCAGGACTGAAAGGAATAACTGAGACCATCTGCAATAATAACTGCCATCTTGTGCAGCACTTACACTTGATAAATCGCCCTCATGCTCCTTCTTTCATCGAATCCCTGCAGCTACTCTGTAAGAGAGGTGCTGTCACTATCATCCTTGAGTCTGTGGCCGAGGCAAAGGAGGCTCAGAGACGTTATGCAAATAACTCAAGCTCACACAGCTAGCCACGGCAGTGCTAAGGCTCAGACTCTTACCCTCCACACTCCACCCGGGCTTGGGAAACTAGGCCAGACTTGCAGTCACGCGCAGGGAGGGGTGACTGAGTCGCATGTCCACCTTCCTGCTGGCATCTGTCACAGTCCTCTCAGGGTCCCTGGCCCCCACTATTAAAAGAAATCAGAAATGAGAGAGGTGAATGTTCTCCTATGCTGTTGGGGACATGGCAACTCCCACCCCTCCAGCCACAGAGCTATCCCTTTAAACACGTGCTCCTTCCGATTCTTACAACGACCTGGATGCTTGACATTCTGCAACTCGCTTCCCTCAAAGACAAAACTGAGGCGCGGGGTGGGGGGGATACATCACAGCCCCCCTGTGACATAAATGGCCAACAGCTAACAGGGCCAAGACTTAATCCCGGATTTCTGGCACCAAGTCTGAAGATCTTTCCACTAAGTCACAGTGATGGCATTTGGCTTCGATCCCGTGAGGATAACTGGAGGCAGAAAGTGGAGCCGGGAGAGAAGAAAAAGAAAGGAGAAAACATCTCTAAAGGCCTGCAACTGGGAAAGATTGCTTATATGACTTGCCTGTTGGGCCCTGATTAGTAGAAACTGCAGGAAAATCTCATGCATGGCAAACAAGACAAACTGAGAGGAAGGACAGGGACTGACTTAGAGTAAAATCTGGAGGGTACGTGTACGTGGACACAGAAGGCACACCGCTTCATCTCTTTCAAGTATATGCAGACTAAGCTATAAATTAGCAGTAATCAGTACCGGTGAGGTGAATTAATTAAAAAGTTATAATTCACGAGAGGCCTATATTAGTTGAGAATGTGTCACCAAAGCTTATGAATATGAGAATTAATTACTTGGCCCAGATACTGAAGGAATGCTTAATTTCTTGGGCTTTTTGATTTGAAGCATTCACTGATTTTATACAGCATTGTAATAAAAGCCAGCACTACTGTGTGTTTACTAAATTATTACTTTAACAGTTACCATTGATTCATGAGTTCAGAGTTGGTACTTTCCTGTGCTAAGCATTTTATAGACCTCATTTCATGTAACCCTTGCAACAACTATTTAAGACAGTCATGATTATCATCACTTCATATGTGCTTTAAAAAAAAATCAGGCTCAGTGATCTAAGTAGCCAAGGTCACTGAAATCAGTCGAGCAACTAAACACACAAACTTGCATCTGGGAGATTCTGCCCACAGTCATAACCCCTATTGTAAATTAGCCCCTTGATAATTTGTAGTTACTAAAATTTGAATGACTGAGAGTTTAGTCCACTTGCAAAACATTTAGATTTGTCTGTGCTTCCTTCAAAACTTAGGGACAGAGCCGTGCGTGGTGGCGCAGGCTTGCAATCCCAATGCTAGGGAGGCTAAGACAGGAGGATCGCACAGGTTCAAAGCCAGCCTCAGCTACTGAGTGAGGCTCTCAGCCACTTAGTGAGACCCTGTTTCCAAAAAATATATAAAATAGGTCTGGGAGTGCAGCCCAGAGGTAAAAAAAAAAAAAAGCCCCTGAGTTACACACACAAAAAAAAAAAAAAAAAATCATAGGAACACACTTGAGTCTCAAATCTGCAGGCACACAATCCATTCATTTCCATGCATGTGTCCATTGTGAACTTCTTTTTCAATTCCACTTTAATCAAAACCAAACTCAAATCTTTCTACCTGGTGGGTAGTGTGAAAAGAGAACCAATTCCAGTCATTGTTTTGAGGCTGGAAGAGCAGAGGAAGCATAATAAGCACAAATCCCTAGACCTCACTGTAGGCAACTGCAGAAAAGAGGACGCAGGGAATAAATTTAAATTTTTAAAAGCAGGATTTTGAGATTTTAAAATGTTTTAAGACTTTAAGAGCACAGCTTTATTTCTCAAAATAAACATGTTTTTCTTTTATAATATTAAAGGCTACTTTAATTATTAAAACTCTTAATGATATTTTGGCTGGGTATAGAATTCAATCACAACCCTTCCTCTTCCGGGCTTCATAAGTGTTGTTCTATTGACTGCCATTATTATCCAGAGTTATAGAAAAAGACCTAAAGGTGCCCTAACTTTTTCCTTATTGTGCTTGTTTGTTTTTCCTAAGTATCTTAGAAATTTTGCGGGGAGGCTGTTGTAAGAATTCAATCCTTTCATCAAAATGTATTCGGATATGTCTCCATTTTAATGAAATTTTTCTGATAGGATTGATGTGATAGGCTCACAACTTACTCCTTTCAGAAAATTTTTATTCTGTGCTATTCAGAATGTTGTCGTTGATTTGTTCTTTAGTTAATCATTCTCCAGCTACATTTACATCATCTTTTCTCTGGTCTTTTATGTCTGTGTCATCTTTTTTCCCATTCACACTTCACGCAATATGATTTGGTCCTCTACCATTTAATTCTGTATGACTCCAGATGTCTACTCTGCTATTATTTGTGCACTTATATTAACTTCTGGAATCTGCCTCATCCCAATAAAACTAACACAGTTTCAGTCGGCAAGCAATAGAATATCTAGGAAGACAAAGAATTCTGAAATGTATGTATAAGAATAAATCTACATGACTAAGAATATGGGAAGGAGAGCAGGTAACAGAACAAATAAAAAAAGAGGAGCCATGTAGTAAAAGAAATTAAAATGAATTTGAAAGCTAAGATAATACAAAGGCAAGAGTATTCATGCATTACCAATAGAGGCAGGCAAGAACATGGAGTATAATTTTGCTTACTCTTTAGAAGACATTTCAACTAGAAATAAAAAGGATTCCAACATTTGCAACAAAACTGGCTAATTCAGAAAAGAAAAAAAACACCCTTGGATGCTGACATGTCTTGTGACCCAAACTCAAGATAGTTTAAAGATTAAATTCTTTAACAAAAACACAAATTATTCAAACAAAACTAATAAATATTTGCATAATGTCCTTCATCTAAGTTTTGTGTGCCAGATATTTAGATAGCGGTGGTGAAATGCTGACTGACACAGAACAGACCTGGAGATCAGACCTGGATAATAAGAACTGGTCAAAGGAATCGGGGGCTTGAGCTGTGAGGACACTGGGCACTTGAGGATATCAGCCTCTGGACACAGTGAGATTGTCTTAAATAAGATAAACTCAATTCTTCCCCTATAGCCACAGAGAGGGAAACTAAAGCCAGTGGGTAAAAGCTCCAGAAAGTTAGAACTTTCTATCAAGAGGTAGAGCAAATAGCATTCAGGAAAGGAAAAAGAAAGAAAAAAAAAAACACATGTGTTGAGCTCTTGCCTTAAGGTAGACAGAAGCTCTAACCCTTGATACTATCATCTCTAACCTTGATACTATAACCTCTAACCCTTGACACCATGACCTCTAACTTCCCTGACAATCTTGCCACTCAGGCATTATCAACATCATTTACCAGGTTGCAGAAGTGTAGCTCAGAGACAAAATATTTACTTGATATCAAGGACAGTGACATCAGAAGGATGCTGACACAAAGAATAAAATACCCACTCAAATGTACTTCCACAATACACATAGAAGACTCCTTAGAGCCGGGCGTGATGGCGCACGCTTGTAATCCCTGTGCTTGGGAGGCGGAGACAGGAGGATCGGGCTGGTTCGGAGCCAGCCTCGCTGACTTAAGAGACCCTGTTTCCACATAAAAAAGAAGTTAAAAAATAGGTCTGGGAGTGTATCCTGGAGGTAGAAGGGCTTCCAGGAAACCCAGTACCATCAAAAAAAAAAAAAAAAAAAAAAAAAGAAGACTCCTTAGCATCCCTTCCAGACAGAAAAATCTCATGATCCCACTGTGTTTGGCCATTATTCCCCTATCATAAGAAAGCACATATCTCAAAATGCAAAATGGAATGCAAAAGTCACATCGACAGGACAGCCGCCCCAAGCATGGTGACCATCCCCCATCATGGCCACCCTTCACCATCACAGCCACATGATAGGCACCAGTACCAGATCTACTTAGAGATACTGATTGCCATTAAGTGCAAGACTCTGGAGGTGCCTTGGTCATCATTTCACAGGTGAGGAAAATGAGCAAGGCAAATTATTTCTAAAAGGCCATCCAGCCAATAAAGGTTGGAGCATTCACTCAAGCCCGGCACAGTCTGGCTCCAAGGCTGGTGCTGTGCCCCGCCCGCTTTCTCCCTAGTTCTTCCCACATGCTCCCATTCCAGTCTTGCCCCTGAGCACTGAACAGACCATGTGAAGAAGTAGAGGGGGCTGGAGCAGTCTCCGCCCCCATGGCTTAAAATACAGATATGCTCTCCTGACAGAAGCTGTCATATTAAATGGCTACTGCCCTCCTTGAGACACACACAGAGGGTGTGATGAGAATCGGCCTGGGTTCTCAGCTCGCGTGGCCCCGGGGGTCAGGGGTGATAGGCTCAGGACGCTAGCCCTGCCGCGTGGATCTCAAGGAGCCAAGATGCTGCCTTGAAGCGTGCGGCCATTGTGAACCATTCAGCTGAGCCCCCGTTCCCAACCCAGGCGTGCTGCCAGCCCGGCTTCGTCGCGAGGTAAGAAGGCCATCAGGCACGTTCCCCCACACTCAGCACTTTGTCCTGCTCGCTCTCCGGCTCTTTTAGCTGAGGCTGCAATGTTAAACGTGTAGTTTTGTAAATTAATTCTTTGAAGATTCACTCTTGTCAGCTAACTTTTCTCGTTGCAATAAGCCAAGGAAGTCACTTACAAGCAACTGAATTTTCTACTTTCATATACTCTAGAGCCCTTTTTTTTTTTTTTTAATTTAAGACGGTGTCCTAAAACCTCTATTCAGCAAAAGTTACTGGTTATATACAGGGAATCTCACAAATGCTCACTAAAAATTAGTGAGGAAACTGATGACCTCATCACAGCCCCGGATGAGAACATTGGTTGGGTGTTGACATCTGATCCGAGAAAGGAGGATGAAGACAAACCCACAGCTACGATTCAACTTCAGTCACATTTCCCAAGTTCCCTTCTGGTCCCCAGCCTCAGCTGAGCCGTCATCCAGTGCCACATGCAGTCTTGTGCCAGGACAGGAGTGAGTGTCACTAGAGGGGAGAATGTGGAGAGATGAGACAAAGCACCAGGGCGTGCTTTTGGGAGGCTGAGACAGGAGGATCGTGGTTCTCGAACAGCCTCAGCTACTTAGTGAGGCCCTCTGAAACTTAGTGAGACTCTGTTTCAAAATAAAGAATAAAAAATAGGGGTTGTAGCTCAGAGGTAGAATGCCCTTGGGTTCCATTCCCAGTACTACAAATTTTTAAAAAAGACAAAGGTCCTATCTTCCTAGAATTCACAGTTGAAGCAGAAGAGGACATACAACCTACCCTGGGGCAGGACAGACAGCTATCAGAAAGGTCACGCCGTCCCAGGAGCAATGGCAGACTGAAGGTCTGACTGCAACCTTCTTCTGGTCTATAAATTTAGCCAAGTCATTTGTCTTTTCTAAGATCCAACTTATTTGTCTGTTTAAACATGTTTCTTAAGTAGACCCAGATTTTAACTAAGATTCCTCCAACCTTCAGCTTTCTGGGAATTAAGAGTGGCAAAATGTCCAAGAAAAGGAGACAGATTTGTGGGAAAGTGCTAGGAAGGTGGTGGCCTTGAATTGATCTTTGAGAATCAGGAAGGATGTTGATAGATCCAGAGGCGAGGCGCCAAGAAATATTATTGTCAAAGGAAACCAGTGCCCACCACTTCCACTGTTGCTGTGGAAAAGGGACAGTAGAGAGGCAGGGGAAGGGAGGAAGGGAAGAGAAAAGGGAAGAGAAAATGAAAGAGAGAAGAAAGAGAGTAGATACAATATGGAATCAGCCTATCTGTCCTCCAGATGAGTGGGTAAGAAGACATTGTTGTATAGGGCTAATACACAGTGGAGTATTAGCCATAAAGAAGAATGAAGTCCTGTCATTTTCACCATAATGGATAAAACTGGAGGTCGTTGTGTTAAATGAAATAAGCCAGACCCAGAAACACAAGTACTGCATGCTCTCTCTCATATGTGGAAATTAAAAATCAAAAACAAAAACAAAAGCTGAACTGAAAGTAGAAAAGTAGAACAGTAATTACTACAGATTGGGAAGGGTGTGAGGAGATTGGATTGGATTGATGCATGCTGTGTGCATATACTGAAATATCACGCTGAATGGTACCAAAGAAAAGATGCATATAAAGAGAAAACTATTTTTTAAAAGAGTAGAAGTAACACCGCTGAGCGGCAATAATGATGCTATCTGCATTGGCAAAGCAGTTCAAGGCAACCACCGGCCTCTTGGCCACTCCCAGAGTTGGAGTTGACCCCATATCCAGGAGTGGGCGGTGCCAAGACTGAATCAACATCCAACTGCTAGGGTCTGGCTAAGGCATGTCCCAGAAAACGGCCCGTGTTGGCAATGCAACAACATTGGGGGGGGGGGCTGAAGGAGCAAGGTCACTGGGAGGTGGCCCTGAGGACTCTGTCTGCCCCTGGCCGCTTCCTCCTGTCCTTTTGGGGGACACAGGGGTATGAGGTTTGCTTCAGTACTTCAAACCCACTGTAATCAGCAGGCTCTCGGGGACCCATTGAGCTGCGTTCATCAGACAAAGGTTTCTTTGCAAAGGGACTAAGTACAAATACAGGGCGTTGGTGGGGGCAGCAGGGTGAGGCAGTAATAAGCTGCAGAAGCGGAGGAGGAACTCGTAGCTCAGCTAGACGGCTAAGCAGGAAGGAGGTAGAGGAAGTAGTTAGAGAGACAGGAAGGAAATCAGGTAGAGAGATGGTCTCTGAAAGAAACATGGCAACCAGTTGAAGGCCAAAGCCAAACAGAAGCAGCCCACAGAGGGAGCCCTAGGAATACACCGAACTGAATTGATTCTCCTGTTCCCTTCAGTCTCCTGCAGGGACATCATTTTCACCAAATCAACTGGAAGTCTGAGCACACAGGCACCCCTCCCCAGAATGAAATCCTGGGAGTAGAGAGGAGAAGGATGAGAGGAGACGAGAGCTGGACTGGGGTGGAGTCGTCAGACACAGCTGGACTTGGGTCTGCAAGCCTTGGGGAGAAGGGGGAGAGGAGGAAGAAAGGAATGGAATTAAACTTCAGACACAAAGGATGGGAAGGAAGAAAAGAGGAGGGAGGAAGAGGAGGAAAGGATGAAGATCAAGGAGAAGTTGCAAGAAAATAGATGTTAGCAAGGAAGGAAGGGGAGGGAGAGAGAAAAGAGGCTGAACTAGGAAGGAATGAGTTCCACAATGGCTGCCGAGCTCCCCACCATGGAACGTCAGGTCAGGGGTAGAAGCCCAAGTCAGGAATGTTCTGGGTGAAATCCAATGTTAGGATGAGTTAAATGGCTTAGAAAATTGCTTCTCTGATTCAGATTCCCCAACATTTTATAGAAAGAGTATTCAGAAATGAAATCACAGAGGGTTTGTTGTTTGTTGTTGTTGTTTTTTTTAAGCTAAACAATAGAGATTTCTTCCAATCACCTTCTTCCAGTTCCTCCCAATTTTGGGAATCTGCAGTTCACACACCTGGGAGAAAATGAAAGGTGCTTTTTGATGAAAGATGGCACCAGAATGACACTTTTTAATCAAGTTGAATTTTGAAGTCACTTGGGCTAGTTTTTGTTTTTGTTTTGTTTTGCTTTGTTAACAAACCTTCTGCCTCCTTTATTGTGAAAACAGTATGACCGCAATGAGGGAAACAAGAGAAAAATGTCACGTTGTAGCCCACACAACTTTAGAAGATTTTCTTCATTAATTCAAGAAGTGTCACACTTGCTCACAAAATCTGAGCTTCTGATTTGCCCCATGATGTCCCTGCGATGGGATTATAAAAAGATGAAACAGCTGAGAGCTAATTGTGAACTGTTTTAACCTTTTGAGTTTTCCCTTCTCGTTCGCCATATACTATTGTTCTCTCCTATTTACCAAGAGAGTTACTGGGAGCATCGTCAAGGTTAGTTAAAAGCTAAGATTTTCTGAGGTTACCATTTCCTGAATTTCCACACCAATGTTGCAGAGAAACTCTAGCGATTGCATAATTTCCCATAATATACTTTATATACCAGAGGCATCTCCTGTGGGGTTTGTATTTAGTGAGTAAGAGTAATGTTGCTTTGAGTGAACAATACTTCAGTTAACTCCATTGTTACTAAGTAATTTACACTTACTTAGAGAACCAAGAAGGTCATTTGGAAATGTGTGCCTTGAAATCCACCATACCTTTGTTACACAATATGCTTTTCATCATTGCAAAATGTCCTCAAGAATGGAACTAATAAAACAGATATTTCATGGTGCAGTGGGCAGGCTAGAAGTTTGATGTAATGTTTCAGCTAGTGGTTCCTTCTATACAAGGCACAGATTAATCTATTCAACTGGAAGGAGAGGCCACCCAGGGCTTCGCTGTGCAGGTGAGGTGCAGAAAACCGGCTCACAACTATTTTCTCCTAGAATCAATGCAGCCAATGGACATATCTTCAAAACAAGCATGACAGAGCCATACGTCAACGGATTCAATTCTTATTCAAGGAAAATCATGAATTAATTCAGTTATGTTCAATAAGCCAAAATGTTGCGGTCATTAGGAAATCTTTTGAGAGCCATTGTTTTGATTTCTTTGTCTTTACATAGCAGAGGTGGAAGAAGGCTGGTCTCACGATAGGCCCATATGGGGGGCATTATTTCAGAGCTGTTCACACATAAGCATGCCCCAGCACGCAAGCAAAGCAACCCTGGATGCACCTGGAAGAAGGAAGAATCAGAAAGTAGGAAGCTCAATGCCTGAAATTCCCCCAAGCACCAAGGAATCTTCCCAGCCTATGTTAACTTCTACTACCCAGTGTGATCCCAGTGTTATTAGCTTTTTTTTTTATGATACTGGGGATGGAACCCTTCTAGCACTGGGCTACACTCCCAGACCTATTTTTTTTTATATTTTATTTGGGGAACCTGCAAGATCCCCCTGTCTCTGCCTCCCAAGCGCTGGGATTACAAGCATGTTCTACCATGCCCAGCCTGTTATTAGCTTTTTTATTTTATTTTATTTTATTTTTGCAGTACTGGGGATGGAACCAAAGGCCATTCTACCTCCGAGCTACACACCCAACCCTATGTTTTATTCTTCATTTTGAAACAGGGTCTCACTGAGTTGCAAAGGACCTCACTAAGTAGCTGAGGCTGTCCAAGAACTGCGATCCTCCTGTCTCAGCCTCCCTAATGCTGGGATTACAAGTGGGCGCCACCACACCTGGCTTGCTATTAGCTTTTTAAGTCCTAAACTGAGCAGGCCCTGCCTCTTTCCTCTCTGCAAACCCTGCCTTCGTTCATTCATTCATTCATCTGGAAATCATTTACAAGCCCTGAACACCCTGCACCTGCACACCGGGCACATTTCACAGACCACACGCTCCATCTCATCCACAAACCAATCTGCCATGTGTGGGTGCCATACCCACTCTTATGAAAACAGTTCTCATTTTTCACACCCCTCCAGCAAAGCTGGCTCGTGTGCTTGCCAACATAGCACAGAGCATCTGACAACTGAGTCAAACAATCCTGGAGTAGGTCAGGGCCTGTTCAAGTTCCCTAGCTAGTAAACCCGCCAAGCTGTATGGAGCTCCAGGTCCGTCTGACTGCAAATCCTTTGACCTTATATTGCACTAAGCCATTTCAGATACCAGAACCTCCCAACACCACAGCAGCATCCGTTCCCTCAGGGGCTCTCACCACGGTGTCGGAAACATTGACCTAGGCGCCTTGTGGCGCATACACACAATCCAAATCTTGGTGGGCCCTTTGAGCACCGGATGCCCCCCAGCTGTCCTGGGAGTCTCACAGGCTCAACACACTGTGCAACTCTCACAACCACCACAAAGAAGACTACTAACATTGTCTTCATTCAACAAAGAGGAGGAAAGAGTGCTTAAGTGGTTCTCCAGGGTCTGACAGCTAGAAGGAAGCACAGTTGACATTCAAACCCAGATAGTCTGGCTCCAGAGTTTGTTTTTTTAACTTCTTTACTACACTGGCTCAAGGGTTTCTCCATCAACAGAGGGATCTCCATTTACTGACATGAGCAAACATTATGCTACACATCTCCTGAATGTGTACACATCTCCTTAGAATGGTCCTGGGTGCCCAAGAGTTAACAACGTGATTCGCCCAGCCTAGAATTTATAGCATAGGGGAAAGGTGGATATTAAAGTAAAATCTATGAAGAAAAATGCAGGGTGAGAATAAAATAATGCAGAGATAGAGAGTAAGAATTCTTTAAAGAATGCATGATCTGAAAATGCTTCCTGAGTCTAAGTGGGGGTACTCAGCATTTTGGAGAACTGTAACTTACAGAAGGAGAAAGACTCTTCCAGACAGGTCATTTCCTCAGTTTACATCTCAACTGGGCCCCTTGCTGGCTATGTGACTTTGAATAAGTGGCTTAACTTCCTTGAGATGCCATTTTTCAATCTATTAAAGGGGACTGATAACAATAATAACTTTACAGTTTGCTGTGGTCATTGGAAGGTACCTCTTCCCTGCAAAAAAATGGGTTATTAAAATTGTGGTCTACACAGACAAAGGAGTTTTATTCAGCTACAAAGAAGAACAAAGTTGTGTTATTTGCAAGAAAATGGATGAAATTAGAGAATATTAGTCTAAGTGACATTAGCCAGACTCAGAAAGTGAAGGGTCATATGTTTTCCGTCATACTAGAGAGAAATTGGGGGACAAAGGAGAATTTAGTTAATGAGGAGAGATTCCAACAGAGTAGCAGAAGGAGATAAAGGAAGGGAGGTAGGGAGAGAAAAGAGGAGACTTGATGAAAGACACGGTTCAAATAATGCCATATGCATATGTAAAATTACCAATACTAAACTCAATAATGTGCACTGAAAGGGAGAAAATGGGGTAGGATCCAGCACACCAAGTGCTGTGTACATGTATGTTCTACCACCCTGAACCTCATTATAATGTGTGATCACAGTGCATCAATAAAGATATATTTTAAGGAAAGAAAGAATATGGAGAACACACCCAGTGCAGTCTTTCCACACAGTGGATAAAGGTCCGTCTCCTGCTTTTCCTTCTCCCCAACTGTTTGGTCAGCCAGACCAGAGCTGGCGCTGGGTATCAACGGCAGCAAGTACCCATGGGGGATGAGCGCTCAGCCAGCCTCACTCACTGGCCAAGTCTTGTTGGCCAGACACGTGACACGCTCAATGCGTCTCTGAAATACAACAAGCCTGAGGTCAGCTGCGATGTGAGAACAGTAAAGACTGGGTGGGCAGATAAAACCATCCACTCTTCAGTATCTGCCTTCAGGTGGCCTATCAGTCAGAACAGGGCTGGTAATGCCGCGATAATGGAAACAGTCACAAATGTTTGGTGAATAAAACAGCAAAGGTTCCTATATATACTGCAAGCCTTTAGGACAGACTTGCAGTCTTTGCTATAGACCCTCCTCCTTCAGTGGCCAGGCTGGAAGAAGCACCGTTGTTCCCTGGCTCCATGACGGGAGAGATATGCTCGCACAGAATGCTGTCTCCTGCGGCCTCTGCTCAGATATGATAGGCATAACAAGGGCCACCTCTGCCCACGTGCCAATGTCCGTGATAGGTCACATGATCATCTCTTAATTCCAAGACGACAGAGAAGTATCACCCTCTCTAGAGCCTGCTTCCAGCATGGATGAGGACTCCAAGCTTATAGAGAGGCTCTGAGCTGAAGATACAATAGGGTGCCTGTGCCACACTGGGAAGGAGAGGTCCCAGCTGGGGAAGCTCCTCCTGAGCTAGCCCCGGGGCTGCACAGCAGGTCCCTTCTCCTTTCTGAGGAATAGTTTCACATTTTCCAGAGATCACCCCCAAAAGGAGCCCTAATGGCAAAGAAGGCAGAACACCTGACTCTGGGGATTTCAGCATCAAAGACATTATCCACCAGGCACAGTTTCTTTGAAGATGTATGTTTTCCCTTTTAATGCCATGTGAGTTTCACATCCAGCTCCACTGACCGTCATGGTTTGTTTGTGTATGCAAATCAGCGCTGTAGAAGTTGTACAGAGCTTGTCTTGTCTCCAGCTATTGCTTCAGCACCAACCCAGCACCTTGTGTCCCTGGAAAATCACAGGAACAGAGCCCTGACATCCCAGGGGCTTGTTGCCCAAGTCCCTCTAGTCACAAATCGCCCAAACCATTAATACCATCACTTTCTTACTTGGACCATTTTTCTTTGTGTACAAATACTACCTACCATTTATTTATTGAGAACATATCATGAACTACCACATTATCTCCTCCTCATCCACACACAGAAAAGATCTCTGAAAGGATCAGCAAACCTACCTCAGAGATGTGAAGAAGGGGAGGGAGAGAGGGATGGGGCGGGAGGGAAATGTTCCAAGAGCTGTGTGTGTGTACAGCCCTATCACTCTATACCTCAGTATGATGTAGGACTGCAAGGCACCAACAAAAGTCTATAAAGAAGTAAAGTCAATGAGAATATGATTTTCAAAAATACTATGGCTTTGGCTGACAATTAGGAGGTGGAAGGCTGGGCGGTTTGTCAAGAGTCACCCGGCAGGTGGCCAAGAAGGAAGCTGAACCCACATCTAAAAGGCTCTGGATCCTCCCTTTGCAAGTGTCAGGCATCTCCCTCCTGCCTTTAGCTGAGAAACTAAACTCCTATCTCCCCAGTGCAAAAGAAAACCTCCAGCACCAATTGTAACTCTGGGTTAGCACGATATTTGGACTCTCTTCCAGGGACAAACTACATCCAGAATCTACTGTTTGTTCTGTTTTTGTTTGGTATGTGGAATTGAACCTGGGAGCATTCTACCTCCAAGCTACTTTGCTATTTTTATTTGAAAACAGGGTCTTGCTAAATTGATTAGAGTCTCACTATTTGCTGAGGCCGTCCTCGAACCTGCCATCCTTCTGCCTCAGCCTCTCAAGTACCGGGATTACAGGTGTGTGCCACCACACCCAACTAGAAAGAGTTTTATTACTCCATGTGTAGCACTAGGCACACAGGTGAAGGCAAAAGCAGCCAGGCTAGAGCTCTGCACGCTCACACCACCAGGCAGCTCAAGGACACCCCAGCCTCTCTACCGGGACATCAAATTCACACCCAAAGCCACTACATGGCACATGAGCTTTAGGGGTGTCTAGAGCTGAATCAAACCAGGACTGTCAGATACAATGCTCAAAGCTGCCCACCCACCTGCGGGCCAGGATGCCGGGAGCGGACGGCCAAGTTTATGAAGAAAAGTTACAGGGTCAGGATGGTGTAGTGTTCTCTGCGGTGTCTCCAGCAACACACCGGGGATCCAAGGGGCCTTTGCTGATCAGCCCTTGTCAGCTCAAGTTCTTGGAGGCAGTGTACCGGGACAAAACAGCATCCTCACAGGAGTGTCAGCTCCACCTGCAACCCTGCTTCAACAGACAGACAACCCTCCCATCAGCCGGCTAAGCAGCCAAGCCTGCACACTTGACGTTTAAGAGATGGATAAAGGATGCCATCAGGAGCATAAAAGCAATGGATGCTATAAAACAAGAAAAATAGATACAACCGTGTAAAATTGTAAGCCCCCATAGACCTCTGAATTCCAGCATTTGGGGAGGCTGAAACAGGAGGGTTGATGTTCACAGACAGACTCAGCTAATTAGTGAGGTCCTTTGAACTCAGTGAGACCCTGTTTCAAAATAAAGAATAAAAAAAAAAAAATAGAGCCGGGCGTGGTGGCGCACACTTGTAATCCCAGCATTCGGAAGGCTGAGACCAGAGGATCGTGGTTAACGGACAGCCTCAGCTACTTAGTGAGGCCCTCCGTAACTTAGTGAGACCCTGTTTCAAAATAAAAAATAAGAAATAGGGCAGGGGGTGTAGCTCAGAGGTCAAATGCCCCTGGGTTTCATCTCTAGACCCACAAAAAAAAATCAATCTGGGGGTGCAGCTTAGAGGTCGAATGCCCCTGCGTTCCATCCCCAGTACCAAAAAATAAATAAAATAAAATAAATTCCCCAACAAAATGAATAGGAAAATGATAGCCTAACAAGGAAATTTGTGCAATATACATGAAATATGTCAATGACACTGCATGAGATAATTCATATGAAGGGGTCTTAGACACTCACCTGTTCTTTAAAGGAAAGAGCCACAGCCAGGCATTGCAATGCAGTCCTGTAATCCCAGGACTTGGGAGACTGAGACAGGAGGATCACAGGTTCAAGGGCAGCCTCAACAACTTAGTGAGACTCTGTTTCAAAATAAAAAATTAAAACAGCTGGAGGTCTAGCTCGAGGATAGCATGTCCCTGGGTTCAATCACAAGCACCAAAAAATAGAAAGAAGTCATCATACAAGAAGTATAATAAATAGTCATGAGGCATTGCTAAAATGTTTATTCTTACTAGTAACCAGAAGTACAAATTAAAATTAGATATTTTTTTACCCTATTCATTTTTTTAAATACTACATAGTACCCTGGAGAGAGCTATAAACCAGGCTTTTCTATCAGAACTGGAAGACAATAAATTCCAGGAAAACTATTTAGTAAGACACTTCCAAAGCCTGGCTCATGTGGCCTCCTTCAATCCCATAATTCACTCCTGGAATCTCAGGAGAACCAGCAGAGATGTGGAGGAAGGTTTTTATTCAGAAATATTTAACATAATGCTATTTATAATAACCCAAGAAAAGGAACCAACATAAACATAAATAAATAAACAAGCAGACAGGCAGGATAGGGTTAAATATGATAGGTAGGTAGATCTGAGAGATGACAGAAATATTAAAAAGTATAACATTTTCAAAATTATTTGATGATTAAAGGAAATGTTCAAAATAAAATGTCAATCAAAAAGGCAAGCCCTGATGTCTCTCTTTTTAAAGAATATATCACTCAAACATATATAGAAACACACAAAGCCACGCAAGCACTCAAGTTCTTGTAAAATGGATCAGGAGAAAATAATACTAAAGTGTCAACAGTAATTATCTCTGAATGGTGTATTACAAGTTATGTGTGTCTCTTCTGATTTTTTTGTAATTTCCAAATTTGTATGTATACATCTAATAATAATATTTTTTTATTTTTATTTTTTATTTTTTTGCAGTACTAATGATGGAACCCAGGGGCGTTCTACCTCCAAGCTACACCCCAGCCTATTTTTTATTCTTTATTTTGAAACATGGTCTCACTGAGTTACAAGGGATCTCACTAAGTAGTTGAGGCTGGCCATGAATAATATTTTTTAACTTGGTAGATTGAAAAGTTTGCCACAGCCAGGCGTGGTGGCGCACGCTTGTAATCCCAGCGCTTGGGAGGCTGAGACAGGAGGATCACACAGGTTCAAAGCCAGCCTCAGCTACTTAGTGAGGCTCTCAGCAACTTAGTGAGACCCTGTTTCTAAATAAAATATAAAATAGGTCTGGGAGTATAGCCCAGAGGTAGAAAGCCTCTGGGTTCCACCCACAGTACCACCAAAAAAAAAGAAAAAAAAACTAAAAAAAAAAAAAAAAAAAAAGGCTGGGGTGTAGCTCAGAGGTACATTGCCCCTGGGTTCCATCCTCAGTATCACAAAAAAAAAAAAAAAAAAAGTTTGCCGCAAGTCATCTCTCTCCTGCATCCATGCCCTGGGAGGTGACACTCCACGATGATTCTGAGCTCAGCCACGTGACCCATGGTAACCAGCGGGAAATTGGCAATTAGACTCGGTAGATCCGAGGCACCATGACACTTATGCACCCGAGCTTGTCTTAATACGCTGCTCTTTGAACCCTGTGAGGACACCCACTGGGAGAGCCTGGGTGCATGTCTTGGGTGATGAAAGACACGTGGCCCAGGGAACTTATTGCCAGCCAGCCAGCTGCTGACCACAGACACATGAGTGCACCCGGCCAAGACTGGCAAAAAAACACCACCCGGCTGAGCCCAGCCCAAGCTGCAAACCCACAGAATCATAAAATAAATAAACGGTTGGTGTTTTAATCTACTAAGTTTCTTGGGTGGTTTGTTATGCAATGAAAACTTAATAACACAGGGGAAATATATTCTGGTAGCAGAAGAACAAGTCCTGGGGCAGCTTCTTCAGACTCATCCTTTAAACTGCCTGTGGTTTCAGTCTCTTATCTGTAGAATGGGAATCATTCCACACGCTCTGCTGGGTAGTTGTTGAGGATCAAACAAGCTGTGCGTGGAAGCAGCTGACACATAATAATGTAAAATAAATAAGATGAGTCTGAATTACTGCTAGTGGTCAGTAGTTGTTAGGAAGAAAACAGCATTTGAGAACATTAAAAAGAGATGAATCGGGATGTGTCCATCCCCACCACATAGGAATAGGTTAAAGCTATTTTAGGCCGGGTGTGGTGGCGCACGCTTGTAATCGCCGCGCTTGGGAGGCTGAGACAGGAGGATCGCACAGGTTCGAAGCCAGCCTCGGCTACTTAGTGAGGCTCTCAGCAGCTTAGTGAGACCCTGTTTCCAAATCAAAAATATAAAATAGGTTTGGGAGTATAGCCTGGAGTGTAGCATAGAAGGTCCCTGAGTTCCATCCCCAGTACTACGGAAATAAAAATAAAATAAATAAAAATAAAAAAATATTTTTTTTATTTTGTGTTTGTGAGCAGTCGATAAACTATAAAGCCTTGCTCTAGAATTGGGGAGTTTGGCTTTTAGAGACTGTTGTGGAGTAAGTGCTACGCCCCTTCTCAAAATCTCCATGTTGACATGGAGCCCCTATGAGATGGCATTAGGGGTGGGGCCTTCCGGAGGTCATTAGGTCAGGGAGGGTAGAGCCCTGTGCATGAGATCAGTATCCTTATAAGAAGAAGACAGAGAGATGACACTTTTCTTTCCATCATGCGAGGACGAAACGAGAACTCAGGAGTTTACAATGCAAAAGAGGATACTGGCCAGGGCTGGACCAAGCCAGCGCTCTGAGCCGAGCCTCTGCAGCTGAGAAATACGTGTGTGTTTATAAGCCATCCAGACTTTTGGAAGCAGCCTGCAGGGACCAATCCTAACTCTGCCATTAACTTGGAATACATATAGATTACTCTGTACATCCCAGCTCGTCCCTAAGAGGCGGCCCCTCGGGCCTGAGCCAATTGAAACAGCCAATTGTAACATTGGACCTAACACTAAACGACCAGTATCCTCACCTGGACTCGGCGTCCACCTGCTCCTCTTGCCACTGGAAGCCCACATCATCCCTCATGCTTTATCCTCTGGCCAAATGAAACCGCCCCAAACTCTCGAGCCAGGCTACACAACTGTTGTGCTTTGATTACACTGGTTCCTCTGCAGGGATGTCCATTCCCACAGTCAAATTCCTATGCAGAGCTTCAAGATGAACCCTGGGACAATTCCTGGGAGCCCTGAGACAAAGTAGGTATCTCCCTCTCCTCTGTCCCCACAGCTCAGGATCTTGACACGCAGGGGCTAAGGCGGGCATCCTCGGTGAGTGACTTGCTGAGAAAAATTCTCAAGAAGACCTGATGGGGAAGGGGAGCGGGAAGGGAGGGTGAGTTGGGGATGGGGATGGGTAGGGCACCTATGAATCCCGAGTTCTCCTCCCTTGAGGCAAGGAATCTATCTGGTCTTTAGTATTTTCTTATCCATCAGCCATGGCTGGAAGCCACCCTCACTGAAGAACATGACCTTCCAAGCATCTCCAGGTCAGCACCTACTACCCATGACAATCCCAAGGGATGAGGAGGTTGTAAGCAAAAATGAGCCATAGGGTAAGGAGACCCAGAGGGTGCCAATCTGCAGGCACCCTCTGCACTGCTTCAACACCCTTGCTTCTCATGCTAAGCTCAGCCATTTAGGCACAGCTTCCTCAGCATCCTGATGGGCTCCTTCCATTTAGGCACAGCTCCCTCGGGATTCTGATTGGTTCGCTCTATTTAGGCACAGCTCCCTCGGGATTCTGATTGGTTCACTCTATTTAGGCACAGCTTCCTACAGAATTCTGATTGTTTCACTCTATTTTAGGCACAGCTTTCTTGAGATTCTGATTGGTTCACTCTATTTGGGCACAGCTTCCTCAGGATTCTGATTGGTTTACTCTATTAGGCTTGGCTTCTTTGAGATTCTGAATGGTCACAATTTGAGGGAAACTTAGAGGGATGATAGGATGAAGTAAGACCCTCTTCCACTGCCAGTATTTCCTTTCGCCACACAGCAGGGGCAGGTATCCTGGTATATGTAGATTTCCCTGAGGAAGAAGGGATCCAGATCTTTATCTGAGGGCATCTCAACCCCATTCTTGCCCTTGTTAGGTCACAGATTTGGAACCTGCCCATTTACTGTGGAATGAAGTGTGGGGATGCCCAAAGATGCCCAGGGAGTCCCCCGATGCCAAGCACATCTCTCCATGCCCCATCAGGAAGCACTGTGAGGCAGCGGGCATCTTCTCGGGGAGAGCAGGGTTGGCTCCTCCTTCCAAGGTAGTAGTTCCTTCCTTTGCTTGATGGCCGACTGCCACAGCAACACAAAGGACCAGGCAGCAGATGGGCCTCTTGCAGGGCACCTTGCGTTCCTCCTGATGGTGGCATCTCCCCTTGGGGAATCAAGACCTCCAGATCCTCAGGACCTAAAGTTGCAGGATAGGCACAAATTCTGCAGTGAGGTGGAAAGCAGAGCCAGTCCTGGCTCTGTCTCTTGGTTCTGGCTCAGGTATTCTCCCCATTCCACAGTCTACCTCACTCCCGGGTCTATGTTCATGTCACTCTGCCTTAGCCAGGGGCTCCTTACTAATCTCTGTACATACAGTATCCCAGCCTGTAGCTCCCTCTGGGCAGGGTCTACTTTTGTTAAACTTTGTACATACGGTAGCCCAGCCTGCCCAACATCTAGTAAGAGTAACAGGTGAAACAGGAGGATGCTTTCTTACATCACATATATCTGGATGATCTGACTCATATTCCTTAAACAGAACACCAGCTATAATCTCGGTATTGAGACAATGGGTCAGAATGTTAACTCGGGACCATCTCAAGATATTTGAAACAGAATAAAGAAAAAAAAAAAAAAAACCCCAGCTATCCACCGTGGGCAGTTGAAGAGTTGGAAAAGTTAAAAATGTCACGAGCAATGTGTACGTGGTCAGGAAGAAGAATAGATGCCAAGATTCCCAAGGCTCCTCCCCCTGGTAAAAATCAGACTTGGAAGATGAGACCCGCTTCCCTGCTGGGCGAGGCTCTCCTGACTTGGAAATCAGGGCAGAGAGACCAGCACCAGGGGTCACGGCAATGAGGCAGCTCTCTGTCCCCATATGAGCTTCTCAGGCCCCACGAGTGGGGGGCGGGGTGGGCAGGGCTTGGCCACGGCCAACCCTGAATACCCGGGCTTGGCCAAAAGAGGCCCCGGAGAGGAAGCAGACATAGAACAATTGGGAAAGGTCTAAAAACCACAAGAGTCTGCTGAATAAAACCCAGAGGCCCAGTGATGCAATTCATGGGAGAAAAAGAAAAGAAAAGAAAAAGAAAAGAGATCCCGCCAATCCTAGCCAGGAGCAGTCCTCATTCGGCGTGACCTTCCAGGAATCTGCTGACACACACAAAGTGCTCTGTGAGACTTTCTGCTGGGACCTGGGAAGACTGACACATCCCAGAGAAGGGAGGTAAGAGCTCCGGTGAGGGAGGCTGGAGCAGGGACCGCCTCTGTCCCTGGCAGGGGTTGCTGGACGCCATCTGCTGGTGGCGAGAGGAACCACACCCCACCTCTGACCCAAGGAAGTAAAAGGATGCTTCAGGGAGAAGGTACTAAGGAGGGAGGGAGGAAAATAAGCAGTTTCTCACCCGGGATGAGCCAGATCCTCGATGCACCTTTCATCTCCTTTGATTCCGTCGTTCCTACTATGCATCCGTGTGCCTGCTTTATAAATTGGAAACTGAGGACCAAGGAGATGACGAATTCCGCCGTGAGCAGGAATGGAAGAATTCACTGTTATTGAATAATCACTCCTTGTTCTGAACTCCCAGGGGCAGGGATGGTTCCTGGAGCATAAACGCTCTCTGAAGGAGTGGCTGAATGGGGCTCGAGTGACTTGTCTTTTTGAAACATGTCCGCGGGTATCCGACAGAATAGAAGAAAAGTAAATGCCAAGAAAGAATGGTAGCCGAGGTCCCCAGGGCTGTCGGGACATGCCCAGGGCCTGGCCCTCCCCCGCCTCCCTTTCATCCCACAGCATGACTGATACTTCAAAGCCCAGGATAGGGTTTTCTCCTTTCTGACCTCTGCCCAGCGCTCAGCCATCCTAGAGGAGCCACATAAGAAAGAAAGAAGAGATCAAGCTGCATGGGAGAGTGCTGGACTTCAAAGAGACTCAGGCCAGTCCTAGGTGACAGGTGACAGGCAGCCACAGAGGCTCTGAAGAACCTCTGCTACTGTGATACTCCTCTCCAGCAACTGCTGCCTCCTGGCTTAGAGCAGGACCCTGTGCTCTCAAATGCCCAGTGATGTCCAGACACATCAAGCCCCTCCACCGGGCTCTGTCTACTCCACCTGACCCCTCGCTCCCTTTCCTGAACACAGAGGTATCCTGCACCTCTGTAGTGCTGCCCAGGCAAAACCCACACCAGCCAGGGACTCTACCACAGCCAACCTCGGCATCGCTAAAGAGTGGAGTCCGCTACATGCTGAGTCTTTGCAATACTTTGATTCCCCTGTCCTTTCTAACAGAGATGGATACCTGCCTCTGGAAAACTCCTATTCAAACTTCAAAGACCAGACACTTTTTTGACACCTTTTAGACCCCATTGCCATTGAGTTATTTCCTTATCTGGCTTCTCGGAGACTCGTCAGAGTTTACAACAATATATAAAACATCGTCTCTAGATTCAAGTAACCAGAGCCCATTGACTGAATAAATGAGAAAATGAACACAACTCATATACAACCCCCTACTAAAGAGAAAAGGAGCCAAAGCCAGCTTGGAAAGGAACCCAGATGTCACCAGCCACTACCATCCTAGCGCTGGACAGGGACATCTCTCAACCCTTTGTTCTGGTCTGATGCCACTCAGCACATGTGCCCGCCTTTCCAGAGAGGAAGGGAGGTGGGCAAGTCCTAACTAACAGGGGAAATGCGCCAATAGTCCAAGAGGAAAATCCTCGTCAGAGGTTTTGGGGTCAGGAAGCTTCCACCTCCAGCAAAGCTCCCAATACAATTTTTTTTTCCAGTATTGGGGATGGGATCCAGGGGCATTCTACCTTCAAGCTACACCCCCAGACCTATTTTTTATTCTTTATTTGGAAACAGGGTCTCACTAAGTTGTGGAGGGCCTCACTAAATAGCTGAGGCTAGCCACGAACCCGGAACCTCCTGTCTCAGCCTCCCAAATGCTGGGATTACAAACGTGCGCCACCACACCTGGCTTCCGGGTACAATTTCTATCTGCCATCAAGTGTCATTTTTTGTGCTCAGATTCTGACATCTCTTGGTATCTCCCTAAAATAGGGGACTTCCAAGCCACCTGGGAAAGATGTTCCATCACTGTTAAATGATATTTTTTCGGGTCTAGGGATGGAACCCAGGGGCATTTGACCTCCGAACTATACCCCTTGCCCTATTTTTTTTTAAACAGGGTCTCACTAAGTTGCAGAGGGCCTCATTAAGTAGCTGAGGCTGTCCACAAACCTTAATCCTCCAGTCTCGGCTTCCCGAATGCTGGGATTGCAAGCGTGCACCACCACGCCTGGCTGAATAATTTTAAATAAAAGGATGAAAATGACCAAGAAGCCATGGTAAGTCCAGTTATCCCAGATGTCCACCCAGTCCAAGATGCTCAGTCCCATGGCGGTGGCCCCTCCAGGAAGAGAACACCAATAGTCACTAAGTGTCTGCGAGGCACCTGCCACTCTGCCCGCCCACCTTGACTTGCAGGTAGATGCTACCATCCTTTTCTGACAGATGAGACAAGGGGCTCAGAGAGGTAAAGGAAGTTGCCCGAGGGTACCAGCTTGCCACTGAGGCATCAGAGTTCGGTCCAAGGGTGTCAGCTCCCAGGGCCCTGCCTACTCCACTGTGGCACACAGCCTCCCACTCAACACTGGGGGCTGGAGACCAAGCAGCAGAGAATGCTCCTCTTCTTCGATGCTGGTCCTCCAAATGTGTCTCTTAGACCTGTGTGGGAATAATATCAACTCTAACAAGGGTTTGCTCCATCCTTTCAAAAGGACATAGCGAAGAGGCAAGCAGTATATGGGTTTGTTATTCGCTCAGTAATCACGTGTGCAGCATGCCCACTGTGGACCTGGTGTGGGCTGGTAAGGAGGGGAGGATGCAGGGCATGCAAAGATGGAGTGATGTCTTACTCAAGTGTTTCACTGCTGTGGCCCAAATGCCTGATGGACACAACTTAGAGGAAGAAAGGTTTATTTGGTTCTCATGGCTTCAGAGGTCAGTCCACAATCGACCCACTCCAAGGCAGGTCTGCAGTGGAGTTTCAGGTCATGGTGGAAAATAAGCTATTCTAGATGGCTATAAGCACCAAAGAGGAAAACTGCAGTGTTCACAGGGTGTAACTTGCAGTGCGCATAACATATTAAGGTTGTGGCCAGGCCCAGGTGGGATGGATGCCACAGGCAGAGGTAGGGGACTGGGCTGAAAGATGATGTGGGAAGCAGAGAGAATTGGAATTGAAGAGCAGAGTCCAAATCCCTGCTTCTAAACAAGGCTGTCTGCAGCAGGCCACTCCCTTAGTCCCTAGAGCGGCACTGTGATCCTGTGTCATAGTTTTGCTAGGTAAGTCACATGACATTTACATGATAAGACTTGGGGTGGGGATTTGGTATTATTGCAAGTTGTCTCAGTCTACATTCTTACTGCTATAATCTAAAAGACCTGACGTACAATTTAGAGAAAGGAAGAGTTATTGGCTCACAATTTCTTGGAGATTCTGGATTCAGTTCATATGAGGCCGGGTCTGTGGATTGCAGGGCATGGTGGTGGGGAGCACAGGGAGGGAGAGCACTCGGGCTGTGCTCCTCACATCGTGGAGAACGGAAGCAGAGAGAAAAAGCAAGCAAGGAGAGCCACAGACAGAAGCACAGTCCCTAAGACCACACCCCCAGGGTCCACCTTCTCCACCCACACCCCACCAGCCAAAGTTACCACCCAGATAAATTCTTTTTATTTTTATTTATCCTATGTGTGGGGTGGAAGAGTACTAGAAATTGAGCCCAGGGGCATTCTTCCTTCGAGTTATACCCCCAGCCCTTTTTATTTTTTATTTTCAAATAAGGCCTCACTAAGTTCCTGAGGCTGGACTTGAACCTGCAAACCTCCTGTCTCAACTACCAAAGTCCTGGAATTGTAAGTGTGCACCATAGTGTCCAGTTGATTCCTTGCTTCTGGTGTGACTTTAGTCAAGCTTTTCTGGTCCCTGATCTTTCATCTGTAAGTTGCAAATGACTCCCACTGCAATCTTCCGCTCCATGTGATGCAGTGAAATGTGGGTACCACTGGCATCAGCGCGGCCCCTTCCCAGCACGATGACATTCAATGTCACCTCCTGCCATTAGGTAGGAGCTTGGTGAACAGGAGGTCTGTGTGACATGCCCCCAAGAAGCCACAGAGCTAGCCAAAAGTGGTTCTGGGATTGCACTGGAGCCCCGGCGCAATTTTAAGAAATGACCCAATAAACCTCAAGCCACTATAAGAGGCTGGTCACTATCCCAACAAGGCCAGAATGGGAACCCCGTGCAGATGCCCAAGATAGCCGTTTCCTGGCTCAGGAAGAGGCCAGCTCCGGAAAGCAGACCTTCCCACAAGTGAGCTACAAACCTGTCAACAGGAGCTGGGAATGCCTCCCAGGGAAACAGATCACCCCTTCTCAGGCCGCAGGCACGGTTCCAGGAGAGCTGGGCCCAGGCGCAGCTGGAGGCTGGCAGGGCTGCGCACACTCGCCCGATTGTGTCCGGCCCAATGCAGAAACAGTATCTGCTCTGAGATGCACAGAGCTGCCCTCACCCCCTCCTCCAGGTGCCGTCCTGGGGAGCCTTTCCAGGGGCCATTCAGGGACAACCAGGGACTGTTCCTAGCTCAGCACTGCCTGCTGGGACATCAGGGCCTTCCCACGGGTCTCCTGTCCGCTTTGGCTGAAACAGTGACAAATGGAACTTCAGAAACAACACCCGGTGGTGGCTGAGCAGGGACTTCCGTGGCCCATTCTGCCATCTTGTTCTTTCTGGGGGAGGTCCCCCCCCTCACCCTTTGTGATCCCAGATGCCATGGGTAATAGGAGCAGTAGACCCTAGAGGCAGAAGGGAACTAACATTCATGGCGGCCAGGTGTTCTTAAACTTGAGGCTGTCCCAGGATGCCCTCCCTCCCTGGGCCCTGGCCTTGAACATTCTGATCCAAGAGGTCTGGAGTGGGGCCTAGGAATTTTCATTTTAATGAGCTTCCAGGTATTGGCCAGAGACCACCCTGGAAGCATCAAGGATTTTTAGAGCAACAGAAACCCTGGGAGGGGAAGAGAAGAGACACCTCTGCTGGATCAGAGTTGGAGGAAGAAACTCTGCAGACATTCAGGGCAGGAGACATCTTCTAGGAGACAGTCCAGCTGCTTCTGGCTGTCACCCCATCCCATCCCACCCTGGGTGATGCCCGTGTCTGTATCCTCCCACCAAGAGGGTAAAAGCCACCTGAATAAGCAGGGAGAAAGGGGCTGGCAGGAACCCACTGCAATGCAGTTTCAGTAAGTGAGTCTTGAAGTCTACATGGAGAAAGCAAGTTGTACAGTGTGGTGTGGGCCAGACCAGGCCAGTGGCACCGAGGAGGCCTGTAGCCTGGTGTGGCCATGATGGGTGGGGTTAACCAGGACCAGGAGAAAGTGCCCTTTGAGATTGTGTGTGTTACCATGAGAAAATGGCAAGCAACAGAAAGAGGGGAAGGCAGCAGGGAAGACGGCTCTGTGACACTAGGGAGAAGGCTCAGTAGTCGGGATTCCAGGACAGGGCGCAAGGATGGCACATATGACCCCTGTCGTCTTCTGCTCCTTAAAACCTATGACTTGCTCATTGTGTGGTCATTAACTATGCATCAGTTTAGCACATGCCTGGTAGAATAGGCCTTCAACAGATGTCAGATAAATGCATGAATAGAGATATCTGGAGACACGTCCACATAGATTGCAAAACATATGGAGGAGGGAGACCTGATATTAATTGAATATATATTCTGTGTCAAGAAGCATATACTTATGCGAGATACATACATATATACATACATATAGTTTTGGGGTTTTTTTGGTGGTACTGGGGTTCCTGGAAGCCCTTCTACCTCCAGGATACACTCCCACGGACTACACTCCCAGACCTATTTTTTAACTTTTTTATGTGGAAACAGGGTCTCTTAAGCCAGCGAGGCTGGCTCTGAACCAGCACGATCCTCCTGTCTCCGCCTCCCAAGCGCGGGGATTATGAGCGTGCGCCACCACGGCTGGCTACATACATATAGTTTTATAAATATACATACATATATAGTTATATGTGTGTTACCATTTTTAGTATCCAAGTTATCTCAATGAAAAAATAGCCACCCAGTTTTACAGATGAGGAGACTGAGATTCACAGAGATTAAGTAGCATACCCTAAACCATTTATTATCCAAGTATTCATCAGTATCAGAAAAAAAAAATTGCAAGGAATTTTGAAATAGGAAAGGGTATATTAGTGAGTATTCTTTCTAGAGCATCTTTCCAGCAGTCTGCCCTTTCTGAGTATCTTGTGCTATTGTCCTACTATATAAGTTGTAGAAAATGGATAATAATGCAAATAATTTTTGCCCAAAGGAATGCAAAAGATCTTCTTTCCTGGCCCTTCAAGATAGAAATGTTTTTGCCTGGAAATCCACATGCTTTGCATTATTTGCAAATTCCTTTCCAGTTCCTGACTACCTCTATTGGTACGCTCTTTGAATTATATCCATAGAATCCATTTCACATTTTTCCAGTTTTCTCATTAGTTCAATAAAATCTTTAGTCAGGCATGGAGGTGCACGCTTGTAATTCTAGCATTGGGGAGGCTGAGACAGAAGGAACATAGTTTGCGGACAGCCTCGGCTACCTTCTGAGGCCCTTTGCAACTCAGTGAGACCCTGTTCAAAATAAAGAATAAAAAATAGGGCTGGAGGTGTAGCTCGGAGGTAGAATGCCCCTGGATTCCATCCCCAATACTTTTAAATAAATAAATAAATAAATAAAATCTTTAACATGTATTCATTGTATACTTCTATGAAGTCATAATTTTGCCTTCAATTTAACACCAGTTAAGACTCAAATTTGTTCTCTCTGATTAATTGTGCGCGCGCGCACACACACACACACACACACACACACACACAACGTCGATGCCGATCACATGTTCTTTAAGTTTTCTGTCAAGAGCAAACTAACCCTGTATAAAAAATAAAAACTTGAAGCCAGGCATGGTGGTGTATGCCTGTAATTCCAGTACATGAGAGACTGAGACAGGAGAGTCACAAGTTCAAGGTCAACCTCAACAACTTAGTGAGTCCCTCAACAATTTACCAAGACTCTGTTTCACAAAAATAAAATAAGGCTAAGGGTGTAGCTTGAAAATAGACTACCACTGGGTCCTATTCCCAGTACCAAAAATATAAAATATAAAAAAATAAAATCTTGAAAGCGGATTATGGCTGTAACTCAGCAATAGAACATGTGTTAAACATGCCCATGGCCCCAGGTAGAATCCCTAGCACACAACATACACACACACACACACACCAAAAAAAAAAAAAAACTTTTAACAGGCCTTTAAACATTGTGTTTCTCAATATTGCTTAACAAGGATGGAGTGACTAAGATAAGACTTGAGTGTACCCCGGATTCCCGCTTAAACTGGGATTCCAGTTATTCCTGTTGCAAATACTTTCTGTGCTTGCCTGCCTCCGCCCCACCAGATCCAAAGGGCATGAGCCGTGGCTTTCATCTGTCTCTCAGAGGAAACTGGCCCATGGCCAGGGCTGAATGGTGCAGGCTGGACTGAACCCAGCTGATCTGAGCTCAACCTCCCACAGCTCTCTAGCAATCCCTGGCTCGACAACTCCAGCCCCTGGAATGGTCTCCAGAGATACCGTGCTGAGAAACCTGCAGGAATTCCCCATAAGGTGACCAGCAGCTTTTCCAGGCAGGAAGGATGCCTGCTGTGGTCAGCAGACCTTGGGCTGACAGTCCAACAGTCCAATGTCCCTATGCACATCTCCTTCACACACACACACACACACACACACACGCGCGCACGCGCACACACACACACACGCACGCACGCACGCATGCACACAAGCTCCATGGAATAGCTGCTGGAGATAGACAGCCTCCCATGGAAGTCCTAGTTCAACATTCACTAAGTTTCTGGCCTTCAGCTTTTATATCTGTGCTGGTTAATTTTCTTTGTCAACTTGGCTGGACATTGGTGTCCCCATATTTGGTCAAACATCAGTGTGGACATTGCAATACAGGTGTTTCTAGACAAGACTGGCATTTGAATTGGTAGGCTTGGAGAACAGCAGAGGTGGCTTCATAATGTGGCTGAACCTCGGCCAATCCATAGAAGATCTTAACAGAAAAGGAGAATTGGGCTCTCGAGGGTACTGTAGAAACTTGTTTTCTTAGGCTCAGGAAGAGCCTCCCTTGCCTGGCCAGCACCCTGCAGAGAAACAAAGGACCCCAGGATGCTACCAAGAGACTCCAAGTATCTCCCTGCACACTCTGCTGCGTGGCCACATCACTTCCAACGAGTATCAGTATCTTTAGCTAAATAAATGGGAAAATGCATCCACCTTAGAGCGGCCGTTTGGGTGCAAATCCATAACCTACACAAAATGTTGCACAACTAAAAAAATTAGAGACAATTTACTAACATCTCATATTGCTTGAGGACTACATTACTAACATAGAAAGGTTAGTGGATGGAAAGGGTAGGTTTTTGGAGTGGTATTAGGGTGTTTAATGTTCCCATTGACTTCTAGCTCACTCCATTTGATCAAAACCAGTAGGATGGCTGCTGTCAGCAGATTCTGGGATGCAGATTCAATTTTGCAAGTGAGTTATGAATTTAGCAGCCTCCCGAGGGTGGCACTGTCTGTGAAAGCACCCCTGCAACTCCCAGGACTGTTTCATGTGTATTCCCAAGCTTCCGAAATGGGAGAGAAGAGGATGCTAATGAAATTAATTTCAAAGTCATATTACCGCCTATTCTAAAAATTCACACTGCAAATAACTTCAGCCATGTATTATAAAATAGTTCTGGAAATATTATACAGGTGATCCCAAATCTACATTGAAGAATGTGGTCAAACACAAACAGAGTAAATTTTTCCCGTTTTTTAAAATTTCCACATAGGAATTAAAGTCCAAATAAATTGCAGTATAAAATAATTGTCTTTTCAAAGTGTCATTCTGCTGGGTGTTAGAGAGCGGGGTCCCAGATGGAAGTGGGTTTCAGATGGGTTTCTTTGAAGCTGTAGCTTCCTACCTATCTCCCATGGGAAGGATGTGATTCTCTTAAAAGCTGAAGAGGACCACAGATGTAATGTCAAGTCTCTCTTGGGCCCCACCTTTCAAAAAAGTCACTCCAACCATGAGATCAACTCCATAGAAGAGTCACACACGCAAAATCATGGTGTCAGTACCAACACGCAGGACAGGTCAGACCCCAACCAAATACCATAGCAGGTATTCAGAGGATTTGGGGAAGGGGGGAAAACGCAGGTGGCAAATATATGGAAAAAGTTAAGGATTCATGATTTCAGCCTCACCAGAATGACAGCATATCTGCCCAGTTGTTTGGTGTGTGTGTTTTCTATAAACTCAGATTCCCCAGAAACACCTTGTCTTCTTGGAGAGTCCTAATGATAGTACCATATTGTCTGCTTTCCAGACAAAGGCTACTCTCCTCCTGCAAGCTCGACAAAACTCAAGTCCTCATGTTTTGTGAGCGGTTCCTGTCTGTCTTTTAAAACAAATCTCCTCGTTTCTGATTCCCCTCGTACTGAGCTAAAGTATCGGATCTGTCTCCCCTCCCTCCTGCCGGTGGGCGCGCCGCACTTATTTTTAGCTTTTGGTTTCCTGTTAATTACATTTTTCTTTTTTCCTCTGTTACTCAGGAAGATGGACTATCCCTGGTATAACAACCCTCCTCACTCTCAGCCCACAGAGGTCTTTATCTTTTTATAGATAAAGTCCGCCATCATGCTGCTGTGGTTAAACCCACAGGCTGGCTCTTTTAGACCCACACCGACAATCAGAGTTTATGATGTAAACACTTCCAAGTCAGGAGACCCCACATAAGAGGTATAGATTCAAACTCAGATTCAAGCGGTCTGGGATGGGGACTTAGACACCAAAAAATTTTTAAATCTCACTCCATCTACAGTTCAGAATTGTGCTGAGAAGCCTTGGAAATGAGACCCAAAAGTTTGATTGCCTCTTGCTACCATCTCTTGCCAAAGTCAGCCACACCTGCCATTCAGAGGGGACCATAAGAGCTACTGGGTCCCACACGGGACAGGCAGAACTCACAATTCCATAGAGAGGGTAAGGCAAGGCTGTGTGCCCCCAAAGGATCGCCTTCCCCTTGTGGAAAACTCACAAGGTCATTTTCTAAGATTCCCAGCAAAAACGTGCCAAAATGTACCAATCTTACTCTTCCATTACTCCGTTGTAATGCATACAAATATAAAAGACTAACAGCCTTGGCTTTTGCATACACTATGGAATAATTAAGTCAAAGCAGTATCTCCTGCCAAGGGCAGACACACACACCTGTAATCCCAGCTCCTGGAAGGCTGAGACAGGAAGATCTCAGGTTCAACGCTAGCATGTGGTAACTTATCAAAACACAGTCTCAAAGTAAAAAAATAAAATACAGCTGGGAGTATAAATCGGAGGCAGAACATCCCTGAGTTCGATCCCTAGTACCATAAAAATTTTTTAAGTAACACATCCTTCACCTGTACTTATCATCTTTGTGTTGAAAACATTTTTTTTTTAATCTAAGCACGTCTGGGAAGATGGCGACCAGGGGAAGCAGCACATACTAGTCCTGCTGAAACTTGATCTCCATTGCCTTAAAAACAGCATTATTACAAAAGCCAGAAAACACCACAACTTTTTTTTTTTTTTTTTGGTGGTACTGGGGTTCCTGGAAGCCCTTCTACCTCTGGGCTACACTCCCAGACCTATTTTATATTTTTGAAACAGGGTCTCTTACGCCAGCGCGGCTGGCTTCGAACCTGCGCGATCCTCCTGTCTCCGCCTCCCAAGCGCGGGGATTACAAGCGTGTGCCACCACGCCCGGCAACACCACAACTTTAAAAAGAACAACGGTGACAGGATAAAAAGGTCGAAGACCAATCAGAGAACAAAAAGGAAATCTGCCCGCCTCGCGGCCACGGGCACCACAAAAGCACCATCTTCCCTCACTGCACCCAACTCCAGAAACAACCAGGAAAACAACTAAGGACCTGAAGCGAGCAGCTGCAGATAAACGGAATTTTAAGCCATCAGTTTTTCCTGCGCAAACACTGGCTACAACTTGCAACAGTGGCAGCTGAACTTACCACACCCTCCAGAGATCCAGACCAGTGCTCAGCAACATGAGAAAAGAAATCCACCTACCTTGCAGCCGCGGGCACCACTTCAGCACCATCTTGCCTCACTGTACCTGACTCCAGGGACGAACAACAACCGAAGACCTGAAGTAAGCAGTTGCGGGTCATCAGAACCGTAGGCCATCAGCTCCTCCTGTGCAAACACTGGCTACAACTTCCAGCAGTGGTGGCCAAGCTCACCCCGCTCTCCAAAGATCCAGAGCTGTGCTCAACAACAGCAAAAAAAAAAATAAAAAGAAAGAAAGAAAGAAAGGAAGGAAGGAAGAAACCGCCCGCCTCTCAGCGCCATCTTGCTTCACTGCACTCTACTCCAGAGACAATCAGGAAAACAACCAAGGACTTGAGTAGGCAGCTGTAGATTATTGAAATTGTAAGTCATCAGTTTCTCTTACTCAAACACCGGCTACAACTTAAAGCAGTGATGACTGAGCTCACCATGCCCTCGAGAGATCCAGACCAGCACTCAGCAATACCTCTCAATCCCCATCAGTAAGTGAACCCTCTGTCCCCACAAGAGAACATCCAACTTGGCGCCCCCCAGGGACTCCTGCAGCTGCGATAAACTCCCTGGGTCTGAGACTTTTCAGTTCAACCCAGCAAAGGTGGGGATAGAGTCTACAATTTGAACCAATATCGGCTGAGCTTACCACACCCTCTAGAGATCCAGACCAGGGCTCAGCAACACCCTAAGTGAAGCTGCCATTCCTGCGCAAGAATGCCCAGCAGAGTGCCCCTAGGGACTCGTACACCTTAAATTCCCCATGTCTGAGATTATGCAGTTCAACCTGGTGAAGATGGGGATTGAGTCTGCTGTTGGATGTAGCAGAAGCTCAGACAGACTCAGGCTCTGCATCCGTAGAAAGTGTGAGGGGAAACTGGGCATGGTAACGCATGCTTGTAATCTCAGCATCTGAGAGATGGAGACCAGAGGATCACAGTTTGCAGACAGCCTCAGCTAATTAGCAAGGCCCTTCGCAACTCAGTGACACCCTTTTTCAAATATAAAAAGACAAAAACACAGGGCTGGGAGTGTAACTCAGAGGTACAGTGCCCCTGGGTTTCATCCCCAGTACTGCAAAAGAAAAGAAAAAAGAAAAGAAAAGAAAAGAAAAGAAAAGAAAAGAAAAGAAAAGAAAGTGTAGGGGGAGACCTTTGCTTAACACTAGAACCAACTAACAGGATCTCTGGGATCACCACAGACCACCCAATTATGGTGAACAGGGAGAAGTTAGACCAGCCCAGCCCTAGCTGTATAGATAAGAGACTCTTAGATTGAGTTTTATCTCAGAGGGATCTGCTACCTATGGAGGCAGGGAGAGACCAAGAACTATACATCTGTGGAAGCATGGAGGGCGATCTACACTTACCATTAGATCCAGCCCCATTAATATGGGCTATCTGCATAGACTGAGAAAGACTCGGAGAACCAGGCTTGCAGCAAGAAAGGTGCCAGTGGCTCTCGATGTCTACACAGAGAGCAACTGCAGAGGCCCAGTCGGCTGAATATTCATATATTTGTAGGGTTGCATCATTTTGTTTTTGTTTGGCTTGGTTTTGTGTGTGTGTGTGTGATGGTTTGATTGCTCTAGTCCCAACCCCTCTCCCAAGCTTCTTCCCTTGTACATATCTACTCTTTTCTCTCCACCCCTTTTTTTCTCTCTCTTCTTTTCTCTTTTTTGTCTGTATTAAATCGACTTTATACTACAATACTAAAAACTCTACATTGGTTACTAGAATACTACTACATACTCACTATCTCTAATTTCTACTATATACTAACTTACCAAACTTACACTCTCATTCTATTAAATCCTACCTGTGGCTTTACCCTATTCCTGCATTTATGATTTCACTTCCATCCTCACTCAACCTTTACTGTTGACTACGACACAACTTGCCCTTGGATGTACCAGCTGACACCTAGAGACTGAGAAAAATTTACCAAAAGCAACAGATGCAAGCTTCTGAAATCATGAGAAGGAAAAATAACAAGGAAGCACTGAGCTCCTGCAACACCACAATAACAGAACCTATCAACACAGAATTGCAGAGATGTCCAGAAGGTCAGCCAGGAATGTAACTGTAGAAATAATACAGGACTTCTGAAAAGAATTTAGAGAGTCTGAAAGAAATAAAGGATGCAATCATTGAATTAAAAACATCAATTCAAACTATAAACAATTGATTAGACCACGTGGAGAATCGAAACTTGCTCCTAGAAGATGATCCCTTCAAAAATGAACGCATAATATATAACTTTTAAAAAGTACAATTCAACAGGATGAATTGGACATTGAGGAAATATGTCCCATTTTTTAAAAAAAGCTAACCTAAGAATAACTGGCATAGAAGAGAGAATGGAAGGTGAAGCCAAAAAAATCAACAATCTTTTCAAAGAAGTAATATCAGAAAATTTTTCCAAACATAGAACAAGAGTTGGATACACAAGTACAGGAAACTTAGAGAACCCCCTTTAGACAAGATCAGAGAAAAGGTTCGCCACACCACATAATAGTCAACCTGACCAACATAGAAGTGAAGGAAAGAATCTTTTTATTTTTTTTATTTGTTTATTTATTTATTTTTTTTTTTGGTGGTACTGGGATTTCTGGAAACCCCTCTACCTCTGGGCTACACTCCCAGACCTATTTTTTTATATTTTTATTTGGAAACAGGGTCTCTTAAGCCAGCGAGGCTAGCTTCAAACCAGCATGATCCTCCTGTCTCCACCTCCCAAGCACAGGGATTACAAGCATGCGCCACCACGCCCGGCAGAGAGAATCTTAAGAGCAATAAAAACAATGACCAAGTGTCATTCAGAGGCAAACCAATTAGAATCACTCCAGACTTCCCAAACCAAGTCATGAAAGCCAGAAGGGCTTGGAGTAACATATTCCAAACTCTGAAAGAAAACAACTTGCAGCCAAAAATTACCTACCCAGAAAAACTATCTCTCAAATTAGGGAAATAAAAGTTCTCCATGACAAACAGAAGCTGAAGGAATTTATGTCTTCCAAACCAGTATTAGAAAAAAATACTTGGAGATTAACTGCATAAAAGAAATAAGTAATAAACATCAGAACCAGAGAAACAAGAATTTCCACCCAGCACACAACTAAGCAAAAAAGAACAAACAGTACCTCAAAGAGAAGTTAAGTCTCAATATTTTAGGAATTAAAAATCATCTCTCAATAATCACACTGAATGTAAATGGCCTCAACTCCCCAATAAAAAGACATAAGGTGGTAATATGGATTAAAAACCAGAATCCATCTATCTGCCGCATGCAAGACTACCTTACAAGTAAAGATAGTCACAAACTAAAGATATAGAGCTGGAGCAAGCTAATCCATGGCAATGGATGCTCTCCCTAATATGCAAAACTAGGGAGAAAATGGGCCATAGGAGGAACTCTAGACAAAGGAGATACTATAGATGGGCAAATAAGGCAACCTGAGGGGATGCAAGGGGGGAAAAGGGAAATTCTCTATTGTTCATGATGTACATTAACATATCAAAGTCAATCACTAAGCCAAACATGAGAAGAAGGGAGAGGGAGGGAATTGGGTAAGGGCTAATTGGGTGATGTGTGCATATATGCCTCCACCATCTTCTACTCCATTAAGATGTATGACTACAATACACCAATAAAAGTTAAAAAATAAAACTCTTGTTGCACATTGTCAAAAATCTACTCTTTCAGGAATTATCAAGCATACAATGCATTATACTTCCCAATGTATATGTATATTGAAGCATTGTGCTATATGCCTAAATGTATACAATTTTTGTCAGTTAAAAGTAAATTAAAGCTGGGCATGGTGGTGCATACTTCTAATCCCAGTACTTTGGGAGTTTGAGACGGGAGAATTGCAGGTTTAAGCCACACTCAGCTACTTAATGAGGCCCTTCACAACTTAGTGAGACCCTGTTTCAAAATAAAGAATAAGCCGGGTATGGTGGCACATGTTTGTAATCCCAGCATTTGGGAGGCTGAGACAGGAGGATGGTGGTTCACAGACAGCCTCAGCTACTTAGTGAGGCACTTTGCAACTCAATGAGAACCTGTTTCAAAATAAAGACTAAAAAAACAGGAATGGGAGTGTAGCTCAGAGGTAGTCTGTTCCTGCGTTCCATCCCCAGTACTGCAAAAATGAAAGGAAGGAAAGAAGGAAGGAAGGAAAGAAGAAAGGAGGGATGGAGGGAGAGAGAGAGAGAGGAAAGAGAAAGAAAAAAGAAAGAAGAAAGAGGAGAAAGAAAAAAGAAAAAAGAAAGAAGGAAAGAAAGAGGAAGGAAGGAAGGAAGGAAGGAAGGAAGGAAGGAAGGAAGGAAGGAAGGAAGGAAGGAAGGAAAGAAGGGAGGGAGGGAAAGGAAAGAATAAAAAATAGGTCTTGGGGTGTAGCTCAGAGGTAGAATGCCTCTGGGTTCAATCTCCAGTACTGCAAAAGCTGGCCACCAGGTTGAATAAATGGGATATATACTTAGAGGACTCGACCAGTGAAGGATCCTGGAAGCACGCACATTAGGATAAAGACAGGGACACGAATGCCATCTGTCCATTTCCCATTCACTCACTGTTCTCCTTCCTCTATCCCTCCCTGCCCTCCTCCTTGTTATTGTTTTCTTCCTTTATCCCTTTATTCTGTTGGATTGCTTCTTATGGTTGCTGGTCTCTATTTTCTGAAGCAAAATAATATATTAATATAGTTCTTTTTTAATATTTTATTGGTGTATTGTAGTCATATATCTTAATGGGGCGCAAGATGGTAGAGGCATACACACACACACACACACACACATCACGCATTTAGCCCTTCCCCAAGCCCCATCCCATTCCCTCCCCCTCCCTCCTTCTCATGTTTGGCTTAGTGACTGACTTTGAAATGTTTGTGAATGTACATCATGGACACTAGGGCATTTCCCTCTTCCTCCCTCCCACAGAGTTCTGAAGTCAGAGTATTACGAGCAGGCACACAGATGAAGTCCACGCAGTCAGCCCCATCTACCCTCACACACACACTCCCCTTGACTCCCAACACTACCTGTGCAGACCTTTTAGGCATTCATTCTTCTATTTCTTTATGTTTGTAAATAGTATAGGTGTTCTACAATCTTTTTATCAGCCACGTTTAGACATTCCTTATTAACTTGTTACAAAAATTAAATTTCATATTTCAATATACTCTTTTTCTATCCTCAGGCCTCCTAGAATAACAGTATACTACTTTTTGTTTATATGATTCTGGCATTTCCCAGTGTTAAAATATTTTCTTTATTGCTCATTATTTTTTCAAATTATTACTAACTCCTCCTCTACTCCCCCAAAAAGAATATGGGAGAAAAGTCTTCTTAATAGTATTTTGTACATTGGTAAGTATATTTTATCTCTCCTTTCTTTTGGAACTCTTCTCGGTGAAGAGCCAGCTTGGACTCTGGCAGCCACACTTCTGGAAGTCATCTCTGCCTTTCTCCTTGGCTGGGGGCTCTGTTTCCCAGGCCTCAAATGGACTGCTCCTTCTTGTTCTCTGATTTTTTTTTAATGGTATCCATTTCTCATTTCATGAGCACAGTATTCTACCCTTCTGAAGACGAGTTAGAGCATCTGTGAAATTTTCTTGTTTCCTATCTCAATCATCATCATCATCATAGTAATGATAATCCCATAAATCTTGCTTGTTTACTTTGATTTTTATTGGAGACATCCTTAAAACATCTGGGAATGCTTCGTGCCTGTTTATACATGAGAGGGAGGCACTAGAGCATTGTGTGTGTGTGTGTGTGTGTGTGTGTGTGTGTGTGTGTGTGTGTGTGTGTGTGCTGTCTGTGGGTGTGTATTGGGAGTACAGAGAGGGCAGATGGGGTGTGTATGTGTTGCTGTTACATCTGTGTGTGTGTGGTATGTGCATATGTGTGTATCTGTGTGTTCGTGGGTCTGTGTGGGTGGGTGGGTGTCTGTGTGTACCTGGGGGGTATAGGGAGGATGTGGGTTTATGTGTGTGTGTGTGTGTGTGTGTGTGTGTGTGCAGATGTATCTGTGTATTTCAGGGGCATGTAGAGGGTGGATGGAGATACATGGATGCATGTCTGTGTAGGTGTCTTAGAGAGGTGTAAGGAATAGAAGTAGATGAGTGTGTTTACATCTATATGTATGTTCATGGTGTGGGTGTGTTTGTGTGTGCATAGGATGCGTATCTTGAGATGGGGAGGAGGATGGAGTACATAGGTATGTGTCTGTGTCTGAGTATTTATGTAAAGGGTGTGGGGGGTGTTATCTTGGGATGGAATAGGGAATGGGGTATATGAGTGTGTTTCTGCACCTGTATGTATGTGTGGGGGGGTGTCTGTATGTGTATCTTGAGATGGGGAGAGGGTTACACTATAGGGTGTATGCCTGCATCTGTATGTGTGTGTGCGGTGTGGATTTGTCTTTGTGTGTGTATATTGGGATGGGGACTTGGAGAGGGTATCTAGGTCTGTGTCTCCATCTTTATCTGTGTACGCTCTGTGTATGTATATTGGGATGGGGGGAGCTGGGGGTACATGGGTGTGGGTCTGCACCTGTGTATGTGCATGTGGTGTGGCTGGGGGATGCATCATGTGTATGTGTGCAGGGCCTGCTGCCTGGTGGGCTTCGTTGTGGCCCTGCATGGGCCCCAGGCATTGCACCTGCAGCTATCTCTAGCTTGGTATCTATGGGGAAGCATGCCTGAGCCTGAGGAGGGCCTGGTGGGTGGCGATGAGCCTGAGTGCTGCCTCCTGCACTTGGACCAGGCGAGGAGGCCTCACTGCTCAATACGCATCTGTCCAGGGCCCAGCTCTGAGTCTGCACCTCCCCCTGCCCGCGGCAAACACAGTCTCCCCCTCCTGGGCTCAGGCACACCATTGCCTCTCCGGAGTTCCCCCTCAACCACAGGGCTCCATCGTCAGACAGGTGTGCCGTAGATGTCCCATCGCCGTCTTCCGCCACCCATTCCTCTGCTCCCCTTACGAGCCAACTCTTTCAAGGGGTGCCTGCCCATGCCTGCCTTCCCTGCTCCTCTCCTGCACCCACCCCGGGGAACTTCAGCCCTCGCTCCAGGGCCACCACTCACCCCTCAGTGTCTCCACGGGCTCCGAGTGACAGGGCCACGGAGCTCAGTCTTCCTCATTTGGCCCTGCAGTCGGGAGGGACTTAGCTGGCCACAGTGGACCCTCCCTCTTTTCCAAATGACCACTTCACCCTCCTTGGAGCCTCCTACTCTCCTCCCTGGGCCCTCCTCAGCATGGTTTCTGCTACCCCAAAGCTTGCAGGCCCTGTGCCCTCTCTATCCCCATTGCCTCTCTCCCTGACTCACCCACGTATACCGATGAGTCCTAGTTATCTACCCTCGGCTCTAACTTCTCCTCTGAAGTCCAAACCTGCGTACCCATCGTCCCCACAGCATCTTCTCAGATGCCTAATGGTTTCTTTGAGTTAGTATGTTTATAGAGAATTCTTCACATTCCCTCCCCGGAGCCCTGCTCCTCAGTTTTCTCCTCCCAGTGGTCTACAGGGCCTGCTACCTCCACGACCTGAGGCCTGGCCATGTCTTCCCCTTCCTCTCAGCCCAGCTGTCACCAGACAGGCTGACCCCAGCCCTTTATGGGAATTAGGATCCTTTCATCAGGCCACCTCCCCTTCCACCGCTTCCTCCACACTCGTAGCCCCTACGACCCCATGGCATGTTATATGTTTCTTTTCTTTGTCCTCGACACAGAATATAAGCATTTGCTTTATCGACTGTCTTCCTGACTAACCCTCACTTTTTGGATTTGTTTTTTGTTTGTTTCGGGCATTGGGGATTGAACCAGGGGCATTCTACCTCCAAGCTACACCCCCAGCCCTTTTTATTTCTTATTTATTTTTATCAGTGCGTTGTTGTCTACATCTTACTGGGGTATAAGATGGTAGAGGCGTACGTGCACACACCCAACTCAAGACTGTTCCTAGTATACAGAAAGTTCTTGAAAATACCCATTGAATAAGTGAGTGAGACTCATATGATACATTTATGAAATTCAGGACACTTCCCACCTAAGGTTGGGCTTGCCTGGTATACGCCAAGAGTTCCATGAGACAGGAATTATGCCCCACATTTTCCTAGTGTATGTGTGCACATACACACACACACATACACGCATGCACACACACATGCACTCACATACAGTCACTATTCAATATCTGCTGATGGCAGAGTGGCCTCAGATTAACTAAATGCATTCCGAGGGAATCCTTGGTCTCTCATCTCATCACGATGGTGCCTCTCCTGGCACTTGCTTCTGTCAACCTCAGGGTGCAGCAATCTGCCTGAATTCACCCCAGCACCAGCCTCTCAGATTTGCTCCCCTGTCTCAAGAGCTTTGCCCTGAGCCAGCACAGAGATGTCCAACACGTGTTAGGAAATGACTGTGCACCGGTGCACAGAACTCCACCAGCTGTGAAACGCAGGCTCCTCTGAACGCCACAGTGAGACAGGTGTCACACACAGAAAACACAGCCTGTAGCCCAAGAGGAAGAAAGTGGGGGAAGGCCTGGACCTGCCCCGTCCATACCAGGTGTGCAGTCGATCTCCTTTCCTGGGCATCTGGAAATGACAGATTCGAGGTAAGCAATTAAAAAGTGTCTCAAAACCCAAACAACAAACAAATCCAATTAAGAGATGATTTCTGGGAGCCCTTAGAGTATGTTGAATGTCCATATGATTTCTGACTAAAGGAAATACAAACTCTGAGTGTTCTTTTGCATAAATATAGACCATGGGGAAAGTGGCCGCCTGTGTACAATCTGTATGTTCTAAGTCTCCAGCCTGCTGGGACCACCTTCCCCTGAATATAAAACGTGCTGTCTCAAATCCCTGTCGTGAGATGTCAGGAGTGCCTGCTTCTGCTCCATCATTAAAGTGTCCTCAGTGGGGTGACACGGTCCCGTGGATGTATCCCCACCAGCTCTGGCTCGCCAGGGCTTGTCCAGGGTCAGTTCTGTTGGGCATTTCCAGCCACCTCTTCCCTGCCTTTAAAAACTGTTCTACTCCTCACCATGGGCATAGCCACCACTCTTGTGTCCCCAAAACTCGATCACAGATAGAATACAGGACACGGTTGTTGCTAAAGATGTGAAGACAGAGGTGGCGGCACACACCTGTTATCCCAGTGCCTGGGAGGTGAGACAGGAAGATCACAGGTTTGAGACTAGTCTCAGCAACTTAGTGAGACCCTATTTCAAAATAAAAATAATAAAAAGAACTAGGAGTATAGCTTAGAGGTAGAATGCCCCTGGGTCCAATCTCCAGTACCCTCCTCCTAAGAAAGAGATTTGGAGACATCATTAAGAATGTGTAAAAAAGAGGAAAAAGGAACACAAATTTCAGGATGAAACCCCACTTGTACAGTGCGCTGGCTGTGGCCACCATCGCTTCTCGGCCCTGGACCTCTTCAGCTCCTCTCTGATCCATCTCTTCCCTTAACTCTTATAAAAGTCAGGCAATGCCAGCCACTCTCACATATAAACTCCTGATCCCAGAGCTTTACCACCCTGGATGTTTCTTTTTTGCCCACACAAAATCCATTGAGACATCCGGCGGGCGCCTTCCGTATAGTCATTCAAGGACCCATCTTCCTTCTGTCTTGTGGCTCTGTGATTAGAGACCTCCGCCTCTCCTTCATGGATGGAGACAGGGAATGTGAATGAGGTTCACTCTGGCCCACAAGTAAAGCGGGTCACGACTGCTCGTGTTCCCATTTACAAAATATAAAGAGCCCCATCTAACCCAGAAGCGGGGCTGGGAAATTGAGTCCCTGGCAGGTAGCAGCTTCTCAACAACTATGTGGAGGAAAGCAAGCTCTTTAGAGGACGACCAACTGCCTCAGCCACACCTCCCAGGCCTAGGGTCCCTCATCCCTCCCCCCACATACACAGGAAGCCCCCAACCAATCACGTTGCTACCAGGATGTTAAACACCGGAGTTGGGCAACTCAATGAATTCCTTTGTACTCTTACGCTTTGTACCAGGGCTCTATTGTGGCACATCGGTGGCAAAGATCAGCAGGCAGAAGGAAGCATCGTGTGCCAGTTCTTTCCCTGGATGCTGTTCCCAGCTCACACTGGTGTGTCGGATGCCAGTCCCAGTGAAAGCTTCCATCTCAGCGAAGAGATGTGCCTGAAACCCCATGTGCTCCGTTGCTTCCCCACCCATGCATCACTGGGTCCCTGCAGAGATTGCTGAAAGGACCAAAGGCAAGTTCTGCTGACTGAGAGGAGTGGGGTCTGGTTTGCATTTGTTCCCGATCAAAACAGGAAGTGTTTCGCCCGTTCCTCCAAAAGCAAATATTCCAAACAGCTCTTTTTGTTTGTTTGTTTGTTTGTTTGTTTCCACAAAGCCGATGCACTGTGGTGGGTGCACATGCTGGCTTTTCCCCGAGGAATCTGTGAAGCAGCTTCAGGCGGTTCCACTCTGGGCTCTCTTCTCAGCAGCCTAGAGGACGGGTGTTGGTGGCCCTCGCGTGCACAGCCCTGAGCCTGGCTCACGCAGCGGGCACACCACGTGGCCAGCACTCCCACACGTGACACTTCCCGCTTCTGCCTCGTCATCCAGGTGGCCTCTCACCTGGCTGTCCCCGTTGGTGGGTGTGGCACTCATTGGCTGGAAACCGTGGGGTGTGGCTGAATGACCCCGACATCACGTTGGACATGGGGACCTGCCTTCTAGCGCTCTGCCTTTTACTCTGATCTGAGACAAAACTCCCTGAATGTCGACTTTCAGAAGACTCCTCAATAAAATAAAATGGGTGACTGTGAGTAGTGATTTGGAGCTGGGCGTGGTGGCGCACGCTTGTCATCCCAGCATTCGGGAGGCTGAGACAGGAGGATTGTGGTTCGAGGACAGCCTCAGCTACTTAGTGAGGTCCTTGCAACTCAGTGAGACCCTGTTTCAAAATAAAAGAATTGCCGGGCATGGTGGTGCAAGCTTATAATCCCCGTGCTTGGGAGGCAGAGACAGGAGGATCGCAAAGGTTCGAAGCCAGCCACGCTGGCTTAAGAGACCCTGTATCCAAATTTTAAAAATATATAAAAATAGGTCTGGGAGTGTAGCCCTGAGGTAGAAGGGTTTCCAGGAACCCCGGTACCACCAAAAATAAAAATAAAAGAATAAAAAATAGGGCTGGGGGTGTAGCTCAGAAGTAGAATGCCCTGGGTTCTATCCTTAGTACAAAAAAAAAAAAAATAGAGAGCAATTTGGAGACCAGGACAATAGGAAACCCAGACGCACTGTGGCAACTTTTGTCTGCTGGGACAAGCCCCAGCGGGCTCACAGTGATAAACGCATCAAGTAGTTGTAAGCAGAAAGTCTCAAAAAGCCAAGCTCTGCCCAGAAGACGGGTAGGCTCCTCCCCTGCACAGAGGACAGCCTCGGTTTTTGTGTTTTCCTTCTCAATGTTCACACTGTCATGCAACATACATGGATGCCCCTCAATCACCCCAAGTCTGGATTTCGGCCACTAGACATGAGCCAATGGTTTCACACTGTTCTAAAACCATGTTGACAGCAGGTGCTGCTGCTGAGAGACAAATCAGGCCTACCCAGAGGCCAACTTCAAGCCATTTTCTTATTTTCCTCTTCCCAGGGGATGTCAAGGGTATCTCAGGACTCCTCAGAGTCTGGGGCTCTCTGGTCAGCCTGGAGTTGCAGGGCTTGTAGATGAGACAGAGGCTACCCAAGGCCCTCTCATCACAAGGTATCATGCATGCTAAGGCCCCTTCCCCCATCTGTTTTCCAGGGACTTAGTGAGCCAGGGCAGGTCTTAAGCATTCTGAACCTGCTCAGCTATTCTACCCCCATCCTCAGAACAGGAGGTACCCAGGGGAATAAGTCAACCAAGCCAGGTTTTCCAGTCCCCAGAGAAAGCCGCCTCCCACCCTGGGGCCCCCAAATCTATGCAAAGGGTCTCACCTGACCATCCACCAGCTGGATCTCAAAGCGAGCAAAGCCATAAGGAGAAATTCAAATATCCTTGGCTCTCTACAAGGAGAACTGCCCACCCACTCCCTTAGCCAATTGGGCCTCCACCTAACTGACAAGCATCGCAGTCATGCAAGTGTGTGAGTGGCTGCCTGGAGACACCCCGTCTCCTTGCTTGCTCCCCGCATGATTGAAAGGAGGGCCTCCTTTCAAATCAAGGCACCAAGCCTTTGCCCACGGGATCAGAGTGCAGATTAGCTGGGTACGAAATTCCTCTCCATTCCACGTCCCACTGGCTTCTTTGACATGTGTTTTAAGACTATCGGGGAAGTCCTTCACTTGTATGGAGTCAGAGGAGGAATTCTCCAAATTTAAAAGTTAAAGGAGAGATTTAAAAGGCCCAGTTTGGTTTTAGGCCTAAGCTACCTCTAGTTCAATTTGCCAGGAAGCCAGGACATCGGGTACTAAGCTGACATGTGGGTCCTGTCTGGCTCAGCTGACACCCCATCCATCTGTCAGTTCTAGAGAGGAAGGAGGCAGGCATCCAAACCCAACCCCTAAGCATGTTGATGGTTTAAGTAGCTCAAGGACCACGAAGTACAAACCAAGTTTCTGTGGCATTTAGAACAGACAGTCGGGATGATGTCTGGGTAGCATCATCTCTGGCCAAACTCAAAGTCCCCATGTCCAAGTCAGCACCACATTCGTTCTGAGATGAGGGATTGGGAGCAGGAGGAGGGATGCTTGGTGGACAAATCTCCAAGTCACTGTTGATGTAAGTAGCGAGTGAGAACTTCTCATTACCACATCTTGCAGAAGTCTGTCAATGATGATGACTTTGGTGACAGTGCCTCGTGCTCAAGAAATTGAAAGACTCCAGCCGAAAAACCAAACATAAAACACTGAGTGTCTAACAGAAACCCAAATCCTGCATCCTGTCACTAGCTTCAACACATCAGTGTTTCCTGCCACATAACATCTTTGCTAATTGGAACTCTATTTGTGCTCTAGTTTTATCTGCACTTTATTTTAAGTGCATTTGGGGCCTTATAATTATGGCTATTGTTTTATGTTTGTGTATATTTTAAAAGAATTATATAGAAATAGTTTAATGCTGCAACATTTTGAAGGTGACTATGTAAGGGGGGAAATGGCATAAAATATATTTGAGATGAGAAAATGCCGTATAGTATCTATCCACTTAACACATACTTGATAAGCCTAAGAAATTTATCTATCTGGTTATCACAACCTGATTTTCGGGCAAGGTTCAGATGAAAAACATTTTTGTGCACAAGAAATCCTTTATTATTATTATTATTATTATTATTATTATTATTATTATTATCCTTTGTTTGTTGCCTGAAATCAAGAAACCAAACTTTCGTCCAGAACAACATCTCCTTCAGTAACTTGGAGGTTAACTATCTCACTCAATCTAAAAGCACTGCGTAATTTTTTTTTTTTTTTTTTTTTCTTTTCTTTAGGGAATCTACAATTTATTTCAAAAGGCAACAGGAAATAGACAGTTACAATACAGTAAGGTATGATTAAGGTGTTAGCAGAGCACCAGCCAACACAGAGGACATTGGCTTTTTCTAGAAATTTTTTTTGGGAGTCAGACATTTCTTAAGGGAGGTGATATTCTATGTGGAGAATGAGTAAAGGAAATCTTGGCAGTAAGAACATTCATGTACCAGAGACACTACCAGCAGACACTTATAGGTGTTTTTTTTTTTTAAAAAGTCCAGGATGTGTTTTGGGAAAGGCAAGTACCTTCGTGAGGTTGGAGCATAGCATTTTTCTGTTTGTAAAGAGGCAAGCAGAGAGCTGGGAAAGGAGTGGGGACTTAAGGGTTGGGTAGGTTGGAGCATAGCATTTTTCTGTTTGTAAAGAGGCAAGCAGAGAGCTGGGAAAGGAGTGGGGACTTAAGGGTTGGGGATCATGTACATTTCTAAACAGTGACATCATAAATAGCTTTTCAGGAATATAACATATCAACATGGAAACTGGCAACAAATGTTTAGTGGTTTTTGAAGTAGTCTAAGGTGGGGTGAAAGAAAGTATGAGAACTTAAACCTGGACTATGGAAATGGAGTGTGAGCAGAAGTGGCATATTCTAGTGATATTGCTATGGTCAGCTTGCTGGGACTGGACCTCTGAATATAGAAAGGGAGCGTGAGGCAGGCCGTGAGGATGAGTCAGGGAGGCTGATGTCTTGCTACTTAAGCTAAGACAGAAAGCACAGAGGTCAAGCAGTGCTGGAGGAAGATAGCAAATATGTCAGATTCAAGGTGCCAGGGCGACACAAAGTTGGCAATACTAGATATAAAGCTTAATTTTTTAAAAGTATATTTTGCTTAACTAAGAAATCTAACAGAATTGAACGTTTTAGCTTATATTCAGGATTGCAGGTAAAAAAAAAAAAGGAAGTACTTAAAACTTTCAGAAAGTAAAAATGTTAACCGAGTTGGTAGAACACGCTTGTAATCCCAGTCCTTGAGATGCAGAGACAGGAGGATTGCAAGTTCATGGCCAACCTCACGACTTAGTGAGGCCCTGTTTCAAAGTAAGAATAAAATACGGCTGGGGGTATACCTCAAAGATAGAATGCCACTATGTTCCATCTCTAGTGCCACCACCAAAAAAAAAAAAGCAGAAATGTTAATTTAAATATTATTTCAGACAAAAGTAATTTGTCTGAGATAACAATTCAGAACTACAGATTTTTCTAAGATTAAATGTTACTTTCTTTTTTTTTTTTTTTTTTTTTTTATTTTTTTTTAATTTTATTTTATTGGTGCACTGTATTCATACATCATAGTGGGATACAAACTTTTGTAGACATACATGCACACATCGCCCAGTCAGCCCCCACCCAATCCCCACCCCATTCTCTCCCCATCCCTCCCTCCCATGCTTGGCTTAGTGGTTGACATCTAGTATTATAGCAATTTATCCAAAATTAAAAATGATAATCTCACATAACAGTTTCATTTGTCTGATACCAAGCTTTTGATGACTTAAAGATAACATTTCAATATTTCTTTTTGCTTTCTTTCTTACCAGAGAATATTTTTTTCTTTTTTTTAGGTGAAACTATCATATATTTATTTTTCAGAAAAAAATCTATCCTGATATGGAATATGGACTCTAGATACCCAAAACAATCTCGAAGCAAAAACAAAGCTAGAAGATGTATATTTTCTGATTTCAAACCATATAAAGCTACAATAATTGAAACAGTGTAGTACTGTTCTAAAGGCAGATATATAGACCATTGGAGTTAAATACAAGCCTAGAGCTAACTTCTTCCCTATATTGTCAAGTTATTTTTGACAAGGTTTCCACGAAGATTTGGTGGTGGAAATAATAATCTTTTAACTAAATATTGTTGAAAAATAATAATTACATCGAAAAGAATAAAATTGGACCCTTACCTAATCCCACATACAAGTATTAACTCAAACTAGATAAAAGACCTAAATATAAATCTTAAGACTATAAACTTTTAGGAGAAAATCTGGGTCATAAAACCTCACAACATTGAAATTGGCAGTGATTTCTTGGATATGATTTCAATGGCACAGGCAACAGAAGAATATACAAACTCCCTAAAAAATAAAAGAAAATATTGTATATCCAAAGACAATGTAAACAGAGTTAAAAGTTACTAATAGAATTGGATAAAATATTTCCAAATGCTATATCTGAAGGTATATTAATATCCCAACTAGAAATCCTAAAAATTAACAACAATAAAGGCAAACAATACAATTTAGAGATAGGTAAAAGACTAACATAAATAATGAATCTCCACAGATAACCAATCTTAGTTGTCTGTTGGATGGAAACTCTTGTTTCTCTGGTTCTGGTGAGTGTTACCTCTTTCTTCTTTGTAGTTAATCTCTTTGAGTATTTTCTCTAGCGCTGGTTTTGAAGACATAAATTCCTTCAGTTTCTGTTTGTCATGGAAGCTTCTTATTTCTCCATCTAATTTGATAGAAAGTTTTGCTGGATAGGAAATTTTTGGCTAGAAGTTGTTTTCTTTCAGAGTTTGGAATATGTTACTCCAAGCCCTTCTGGCTCTCATGACTTGGTTTGGGAAGTCTGGAGTGATTCTAATTGGTTTGCCTCTGAATGCCACTTGGCCCTTTGTTTTTGTTGCCTTTAAGATTCTCTGCTTGGCTTCCACATTGGTCATTTTGACAATTATATGGCGTGGGGATCCTCTTCTCGGATCCTGTCTAAAGGGAGTTCTATAAGTTTCCTGGATCTGTGTATCAACCTCTTGCTCTATATTTGGAAAATTTTCTGCTATTACTTCCTTGAAGAGATTGTTGATCCCTTTGGTATCACTTTCTTTTCCCTCCTCTATTCCAATTATTCTTAGGTTAGCTCTCTTAAGATGGGCCCATATTTCTTCAATGTCAGATTCCTGCTGTTGGATATCTTTTTCTAGATTAGAAACTATGCATTCATTTTTGGATTGCTCATCTTCTAAGAGCGAGATTCTGTTCTCCATGTGGTCTAATCGGTTGTTTGTGCTTTGAATTGAGGCCTTTACTTCATTAATTGCATCCTTTATCTCTTTTTGGCTCTCTCTGAGTTCTTTTCGAAGCACCTCTATTATTTCTACAGTTATTTTCCTGATTTGATCTTCTAGAAATCTCTGATTTTCTGTTTTATCAGGTTCTGATGTTGTGGGGTTGTGCACATTCATTACTCCAGTGTTATTCCTCTTTCCCATGATTTAGGAAGTTTGTGCCTTCTCTGGGTTCTTCCCTTGGGTCACTATGGCTTCACTTAAGGTGCTCTGGATCTCGAGTCTGTATTATCTCAGACCCTACTACTCCTTTACTGGGTTGTATCACAGAGTCTCCGACCCAGGGAGTCGATAGAGGCTGCTTTAAACTATGGGGGGTGCCAGGTTGCACGCTCTCCTATGGTGTGATATCTCTGCCACCACCACTCCCTCACTGGGTCAAGTCCCAGGAGGCACAATACTGGGATTTCTCCTCTGTGGCCCGCAATTTGACTCACTGTTCTTGAGTACGTAGATGTAGTTGTACTGGACTCGGTGAATTCACTGCTGCTGCCGCCGCCAGTGGCAATATGGCGCCTCTGCCACGCCCTCGGCCATGAGGCTGGCGTATTTTTTCTTCTCTGGTTTTGATTTCCACTCTGAATCCCTGCAGCGTGTGCTGAGCTCAGCCACTGGGAGCTTTAAATGCTGTCTGCGCCGAAAGTTCCCGCCTGGCTGTTCCGCAGCGGCTCACCTGGCTTGCTGTAGCCGTCCGCTGAGTTCGCCGCTGCCGCCGGCAGTATGGCGCTGCTGCCGCGTCCTCGGGCGCGTGTGTCTCCTCTGTGGCCCTGAGCTCTGTTCTCAGTCCGCTTTCTCTCTGGAGCCTGGTGGTTTTTTTGTTTTTCTGGTGATGGTGTTTTCTGGCTATGAAAGGCGCTCTTTTTGTGGTAATGGAGATTGGTTGTTAGCGGGACTCTTAAGCCCCGCTTTTCTCGGTCGCCATCTTCCCGGAAGTCTCAGCACTGCGTAATTTTTAGGATTCCTCCGAAACATGAATCAAAAAGACAACGAACAAAAGCAAAACCGAGCCACTCCAGAAGGAAGAAAATACAAAGTTCCCAAATGAATGTGCGCCTTGAAAGACATAAACCATTTCTTCTCAACTTGGCTCTGTCACCCAGCTCGGGAAAGGATGTTTTTACAATCAGGGCAGAAATCTGACTGGCTGCTTCTCCATTTACATTTCTTTGTTGCAAAAGGCATGTGACTTGGTTCAGGGTTCCAACAGCAGCAGAGAAAGCTACAAGAAGCGGTGGTTACTTCCCAAAGTGAAACTTAAAACCACCATCTCCGGTGCACAAAAGGCAGAGTGAGTCACAGGAAGGGGCCACTTGCTTGCAAAACTCATTAAAAGGAATGCAAGCTGAATGGACTTCTCGCACCAATGAAAAGACCCCTGGCATCGAGACAGGCCACTTGGGGGAGGAAGGGACCATTAGAAATCTGGGCACAGCCTTCTGGTGGTCCCCACCCTGCCCCGGGTGCCTGGCTTCGACCCCCTCCCTGAAGGTTCGAGTCTGAGATCCCTGGGAAGGGGGCACAGGCTGGCTGCTCCATCAGCAAGGTCACAACGACATCTTGCGACTTCAGCGAACACCTGTACTGGGTTTCCGGGCTCCTTTTCAAGACGGTGATTAGATGCAGCACAAGGGAAGGTGGCTGTCTGGCAGGCAGGTCCCCTGGGCTGGCTAGATGAAAGTCAGATAGGAACAGAAACCACAGCAATAGAAAAGCATAGTCCGGGGTCTCCGTGGCCTCATTCAAAGCAGCGTGCATCCAAATCACCTGAAGTACGTATTTGAACGATCAGTAAGAACCCCACGGCCAGGGCTTGATTCAGTGGGTCTAGGGTGAGGGTCCAAGAATTTGTATTTCTAATGGGCTGAGGCCAGAGCTGCAGGTTAGACACTTGGAAAACCACAAACTTAGATATGAGACCAAAACAGCCACGAACTGCTCTCCTTCAAAGCCAGTTAGTGCTTTTGAACCTCAGGTTGTGCACATTGGAGGGGCTTTGGTACCAAAACAGTCCCCAGAAGGAACCCCTCCCACCCCAAAGCCGGTCTGCCCTTGGCTGGTCTCCACGCCCAGTGCAATAGGGAGGGAGCCTTTGACAAAGCACAGTTTTTAAAGACCATGCTGCCAAACCCAAAGCGATTGTGCCCCCAGGTGGCCATTTGGGCCCACTGACTTCCAGGGTCGGCTTCTGTTGCCCTTTTCTGGCTCCCTTCAGCACTAAGCCCTTCTGGCCTGCAACTGAAGTGATCTCCACCTTTGATGCTCAAGTTGAAAGGGGGTTTGAAGTGGAGAGCCAGACACCCTACGGGCCTCACAGCCACCTCCTCTTAGTTTAAGGCAGAGATGGGCTCAGTGCTGCTCCCTTGTGATCTGAGGACCAGATACCAATGTACAAAGGGAGGCAGGTGGGCGAGATGGGGAAGGGGGATGTTAGATATATAAAATGTCCACAGAGAGCTCATTGATTAATGTTTGGAGCTGATGCAATTGAGTCCTCAGGCTTGTAATTCCAGCAGTGGTAAATCCATTGTGGGTTTATCTGGGTGTAGCTGGAGGTGGGCCCTGGGGTGCAGCCTTGGGGATCATATGTGGTTCTGCCTCTCCCTGCTCTCTCTTGCTCCCGGCCTCCATGATGTGAAGAACACAGCCCATTATGCTCTCCATCTGCCTCCCGCTGCCATGCCCTGAGATCTGAGGTCCCCGGCCTCACATGGACTGAACCTGAAACTATAAAAAAATAAATCTTTCCTCTGAGTTACATGGTCAGTCTTTAGGATTATAGTAGGAATGCTGACCAGAACCGGGGGCAAAGGTGCTAGGACAGGTGGCTAGCATAGCACTCCTGCTTAGAACAGGGCTACTGGAGTTCTAGGAGCTGGCTTTTCAGTCTTTATCATATGCAACCCCCTTTTCTTCCATATTACCTTCCTTGGAAAGGGCACTCCGTGCCCCAAAGCTAATGGTTCTGATTCCACTAACAAGTTCTGTGGACTCTGGTGTAGGGGAGGGAGGACTGTGCTTGAAAACCAAGCTATGAAACATCTCGAATAAGTGTGAGATTGCAGCTGAGACACTGGGGAGATCCAAGCTGCCAACTAGTTTCCCCTGTATGTGTGTGAGCAGCCGCAGAGCTGCAGGGACATTGCGGAACCTAGGGTGTGGCTGACCGAAGGGCACTACAGGGCAGATCCCCACGTGGGAACCGACAGGCCACAGACAATGGCTTATACCAATTGTTACCTTACAGAGCAAAGCTTCCAATTCGAGTTGGGATAAATCCGTGATGTTCGGTAAGACAAGAGGTTTGCTTTGCTTCGTAAGATGCACAGTTAATTCTACAGACACCCAGGGATGAGCTGTTCAGATCTGGGCATCCCAGCAAGTCCAGCCTAGGTTCTTATGTGATGATGTGTTCATATTTAGGCACAAATATGCTTATTTTAAAAAAAATAAGGCTGACCCAACACAGGTAAATCAACAGGTCTCTACCATCATCACTAGGAATTATGACACCCCTTACCTCTGATTAAACTGATTAAACTGGTCAAAAAAATTTTTTTTTAGTACCTGGGATGGAACCCGGGGCATTCTACCTCTGAGCTACACCCCCAGCCTTATTTTTTATTCTTTATTTTGAAACAGGGTCTGAGTTGCAGAGGGCCTCACTAAGTAGCTGAGGCTGTCCGCGAACCACGACCCTCGTCTCTCAGCCTCCCGAATGCTGGGGTGACAAGCGTGCGCCACCACGCCCAGCTTTCTGGTCAAAATTTTGACTGATTCATTCAAGATCAATAACAAAGTTGAGACACACCACAGAGAAGTCAAAAGTCAAAATCCCAAAGAGGGCAGCGGGGTGGGGCAAGGGCCCCCCAGGTTTAAACATGAACCAGGGCCGGCCTAAAGGGGCACTCTGTGATCGACCGTGCACACGCTCCCTCCTCCTGAATCACCCACCAGGACAGGGGAGAGCCCCCGGAGCAACCCTTCCCTTTTCTTTTTTCATGTCTCTTGTTCCTCCCACCAAACAGAGCAGGCTGGTACCCTACCCACTTGAATCTAAAACATGAGGGAAGATGTGTACTCTAAATGGTGAACAGTCTGTAGCCGTAAGGAATTATTTCCAAGTAGAGAATGAAATAATGCACTTGACAACACATCAGGAAAAAAACAGCAACTTGATGACTTACCAAAAACTACTTAAAATCCACACGTCTGATTTTCAGAGACGTCTTCCATCCATCTCATTTATTACAATGTTTTCTAGCTCCGTATCCCATACAATATAACAAAGCACCACAGTGATCTTCATCATTGCACCCGGTATTCAAACATAGACCACATGTTGCCGATAAAATGTATTTAGAGTGGTGCTCCAAACCTTGAACTGGAAGGGGAGTTCTTTTTGAGGGTGTAACCATTTTTTCCAGAGGACCAGGCATAGATATACTTTCTTTGTTATGTGTAATAGATCCGCGAAGACCTGTCACTGAGAAGTGGCTCATTTGAAATGCATGGCCCAAAGGTGGCCTTCTTGCCTGTGACCCGGGGCTCACCAGGTAACAGTGTACACACAGGTAAACTGACTCGCTTGTGCCCAGGTGTAGCCCACATACGAAGGCGCTAACAGGACGCCAGGCCAGGCAGGGCTCGGCGGGACGGTGATCTCAATGTGACTTCGCAGAAGGTGTGCCCTGGGTCAGGGCAGTGACATGGAAGTTTAAGGTATATGGAAATCAAGGGTCCTGAGCTGCCTGCCCTCAAAGCTGCACTTGGGAGAGTGGACTGCAGAGGCGATGAGAGTGAACTGCAAAAGCGAGGCTCCTCCTGGCTGCAAAGAAGAAATTAAATGGAACTCTGCTGGCCCATGAGCTTACAATTAGTTCACAGGAGTTAAAATGCGCACAAAAAATACCCTGGTGGGAAAAAAAATCGTGTACACTCTAAAGATCAGTAGAGAACAAACCCAGAGGAGTTGGTTAAGACAGAACTATTTTTAATTTTTTTTTGGGGGGTGGTACTGGGGTTCCTGGAAACCCTTCTAACCCTTCTACCTCCGGGCTACACTCCCAGACAATATATATATATATATATATATATAATTTTTTTTTAATTTGGAAACAGGATCTCTCAAGCCAGCGCGGCTGGCTTCAAACCTGTGCGATCCTCCTGTCTCCGCCTCCCAAGCACGGGGATTACAAGTGTGCGCCACCACGCCCGGCGTTTTAATTAGTTTTAATAGCTTCAAAAGGGCATCTGCTCATGTCTGTCCATGTTTCTAGGTAAATATGTCCTCCAGGACCATGATAATGTTGCCTTTCTCTGTACGTCCACACCGGCCGTCCCTAGCACAGCCCACCCCCTACAACAAGACGACAGCTCTGGGTTTTCTTTCACAGAAAGAGTAATGGTTCATGTTCAACTGCTCCTTTTTTATTTTTTTTTCTTTTGCCTCCTATGACTCTAAACAATGAAATTTAAATAGAAACGCATTTCAGTCATCAGAGTAACTCTCCTTAAAAAAATACTTCAAAAAGTAAAGCAAAAATATTTTACCAAAATAATTATTTCATTTTTCACATTGTTGTCTCCAGAAGCCAGTTTAATACACAAGTAAAAGAACCACTTGGCATAAAAATCTCACTCAGATTATTACTTTTTTCCTTGCCCTTTAGTTGGAATAGGGAAAAAAGCTAAGAAAAATAAATTATCCCTAAGTTTCAAAAGAAGGTCAGTGTGTGAGATATACGGAATACTCTTTGGATGGTCTAGCACACTTATTTTTTAATGTATTAATTGATGACAGCTATAATCAAAAGAATATGGCTAGAATGCTTATAACAGTGGCCCAGAGGAAAGTAATAAATACTATCTACAAAGAATATAATTTAACTTCTCGAAATTATTTTCTTAAGATCAACCCGTTTCTTTGGGGCGCTCCCAAGGCAAATTGGCGTGGCTATCATTTGGCTAAGTGCCGTTCCACAGCCTCGGCACCACCTCGGTGGGGCAAATGGGCGCCCCAGGAACTCATTCAAAACACTGCCCTAGGAACAGTCACTAGCATCTGGATATAAGGCATTGCAAAGGTACTGAGAGCTAGACACAGCGCATTCTCAGGAAAATGCCTGCCACGGGTACATTAAGGCATAAATATTCCAGCCCGGAGCCACAGAGAATGGGGATGGGGAGGGGAGTATACCAACTGCACAGGCTATCTTTACCCAAAAGAATTAAAGAGCTTCCATTTGAAAATGATGCTGGGCAGCAAATACTGCACGGGAACATCCCCAAGGCCAAGACCAAGGCTCAGACCCAGTGAAGTGCAGGCTCCCTTAGGAGACCTGGGCTCAGGTCCCCCGACCCTTCGCGGCCCTCCCTGCCAGGTGCAGAGGGAGCAGAGACCTCACTGCATGCAAGTGAGAGGGTCCTCTACGCCTCCCAAGCCCACACGCGCCTGCTGCCCCTCGACTGACCCTCGCGCAGCCCCCGTCCACTCGGCCTCATAGCCATATTGCACATTAACCGAGAGCTAACCGTGGAGCAGGCTGGGAGCACAGCCATGTCATGGGCCTTGAGCCACCACAGACGTGCGCTCTGCACACTGTGGGTACACCCTCCATATTGCACTTAGAAATGTCACCCCGGGCAGGGCGGGCAGGGAGAAAGGCTTCTCGATTCTTTCTAAGCAAAACCGAGCGCACATCAGGCCCCCGCCGCTGGCTCCAGGGTCCCCACAATCTATCCTTTAATGGGTGACACCCAGGCTCCCGCGTTGCTGCAAGAGGACCGTGCTATGCTGAGGCAGAGTGGACGTCCTGGTTTTCGAAAGGTGGCAGTGGCTCTCTCCAAAAGGTGAAGTTGCTAAAAGTATCCGAGCAGGGAAAGTCAGAAGAATGGCTTCTTTTCAGCAATGGGAAGACGTGGTCAACCACTTCACACAGCCGCACGTACCTGCGAGGAAAATGGACAAGGTCAGCGCCACCGGGCACCGCCAGCCGGGTGGGGGGTAGAGTGGCCAGAATCGATGCCCCGACAGAGCGGGCTGGAAGTGACAGGTGAGGAGGAGGTCACAGAGGCGTCAGAGAAGGCCCCGGGGGCACACAGCAGACACCAAGGACAGCGGGGGAATGGGCAGGCCAGGGAGGCTGCCTGCCAGCCCTGGAGGCCGTGTATGGGGCTCATACACAGCTCATCTCAGAAGGACAAAACAGAGATGGCTCCGTTGTGTGACGGTGAAAAACAGGGTCCGGGAAAAGGGACGCGGATTTCGTCACCTGTCTGCTGCTTTCTACTTATGTGGTCTTAAAAAAAAGGATTAGTTGCTCTAAGCCACAACCTCCTCCATTGTCAGGGGAGTGCCACAGGATAATGGTCAGAATTACATCATTAAATCGAAGGACGTATGCACAATAAAATAATGTGTTCAGGGTACCCGATATTTATTCAACAAATCGTTAGCATGTCTTAGGTGGAAGAAAGCCCTGGCTGGCATGCACCTCAGAGGTGTGAGTCCACCTCTGCCTTGTTGTGTAACCTTGGGCAAGCATCCTGCCCTCTCTGAATCTCGGGCTCTTCGTGGTGTGTGGAGCTGGACTAGAACAGGGTTTCCAAATGCACACCAAAATGCTGCGTGCTCATTTCTTTGGCCTGCGCTACAAAAAGGAAGTTGCTATATTCAATCTGCCTTTTCAGACCTCCAGGAACCTCTCTCTGAAAATTCAGACATGCCCAGGCCTCTCCAAACAGCCCGACTCCTCCCGGATGGTCCCGGGCCCCTCTCCAGTCCCAATTTGCTAAAAACTTAAAGAGGCTTTCGAAACCCAAACTCCAGGAATTAGCGTGTTCTGAGGCATAAAAAAACTTATTAAATAAGGGCCCGTGCGTGTGTTTAATAAGGGGCCTCCAAAGGATTCATGAGAAACCACGTGCTTGCACAAAAGGGAAAAATTTCTCTTAATATTAAACTAAGAATTATGTTTTTCCTGGGGGTTAAAACAAACAAATTTTCTCAATACCTCCTGGCTCTGAGGCCTAATTGTCTGAGGGTTGTGGCTCTGGGAGGGCCTGTCCCTGCAGGGAGCTGTTCATGGCAGCTAGGGCGGGCACCAGAACCTCCCGGGCTCTGGGGTAGGCTGCTCCACCAGGCAACCTGGGCCCTCTACGCTGAGGGCTCCCGCGGCAGGCGGGCACATGGCGCACCCTGGGGCTCACCAACGCACCGGGAGGAGAAGGCGCTGAGCTGTCAGTCCCAGGGCCCCTCCATCTGAAGCCATCTCAGATGGCCATCCAGGTTCCCAGAGACAGACGCGTGTTTGGCTTAGAAACAGGTGTGCCAAGTTCAATGCCAGAGAACACTGTGTCCGGAGATGGAGAGCCCTCTCAAGGCAACAGCCTCGCCCTGCCCAGGCCAAGTGTTGGGACAGCCCTCTGCCAAGAGGCGAAGGCTACTCCATGCAGAGTCCAGGCACAGGCAAAGCACGAGGCTAAAGCAATCCACGGCAAGTCTCAGCGGGCACACGGAGCAACCCGGGGGCTCTAGGCCAGGCCTCGAGGAAGCTGGGCTCCCTGTCCACGCCCCTCACCCTGAGATCTGCACTGCCCTGCACAGCCAGGTGCCACTGCAAGGAAGCGCTTTTTTTTTTTTTTTTTTTTTTTTTGGTGCTGTGGATGAAACCCAGGGGCTGTCTACCCTGTGCTACACCACCATCCCAATTTTTTATTCTTTATTTTAAAACAGGGTCTCACTGAGTTGCAAAGGGCCTAAGTAGCTGAGTTAGCTAAGTCTGTCAACGAACCTGGATCCTCCCTCCTGTCTCAGCTTCCCAAGTCCTGGGATTACAAGCGTGCGCCACCACACCCGGCAGAGAAGCCCTACATAGAAAGCCACTGGAGAGGGTCCTGCTCCTTCCTCCCTCCCCCCATCCTGCCGGAGGGAACAGAGGCTTGAGAGCCAGCCCCAGGCTCCCCTCTGGCTTGGAACTGCTCTCTTTCGGCTGGATTACAGTGCAGCTAGAGTAAGGATTACTGTGACCATGAGCACCTGCCCCGGCAGGAACTTAGATCACAAATCCATCTAAATGCAGATGCCTGGTGGAGGCCAATGAGACTCTGCTGGAGCCAAACCGTCCCGGTCCAACCCCTCCAGAAAAGATGCTCTGCCAGACCTCTGGGTTCACTCAGGCCAGAGGCTATTTTGCAGGTCCGGTCAACAGACACCTGCTGTGCATCCTCTGCAGTGAGCAAGGCAGGAAGGTGGCATCTGCCGGTGCCCAGGGAACCAACACTAGGAATCTCTCCACTCTGAGAGGCCGGGAACTCAAGCAGCACACAACAGTAAACAGCTATGTCACATTACCAGGATGCCCCATTAAAAACAACCACGCAGGGGCTGGGGATGTGGCTCAGTGTTCCACTAGCATGCCAGGGCCCTGGGTTGCATTCCCAGCACCACCAAAAAGCAAAACAAACAAACAAAAAACAGTAACCCAGGTTAGGCCACTGACTTGGAGAAATTGAGCTTTGACCCCCAAAAATGAGGGGAATTCTTCACAATCACACAGACCAAGAAGCAGCGGTGTGTGTGTGCAGAGGTGTGTGGCTCCTTGCCTTTAAGGGAAGCTTCACGCCTTTCAAAGTGTCACATTCTAATTCACCTTCTGGGCTTCCACACCTAACTTGGCTGAGGAGAGGCTTTCGCATTCACCTGATTCCTTTCTGGAGCAGGACCTAAGTTCTAGTTTAAATTTCAGACCCACAGTGGAATCTAATTCCGATTGTCTAAAAGTCAAGTTTTGGACAAAATACCAAGAGCTAACAATATATTTCAAAGTAATTAGGGATTAAAACGTAGGCAGCCAAAGACTGAGGTGTCTACTGCAGGCTGTAAAGCACGTCGCGGGCGGGCGGCCCCGATCCAGTGACCACATCGGAACCCGCGCCCGGCACTCACGAGGAGATGTTGGTCTTGGCGTGTTCCTGCACCAGCTCTCCTTTAGGGTTGACGGTGAAGATCCGGTTCAGAGACACCCCCACTTGCTTGTAGGAATACACGTCCTGTAAGTGGGAAAGGCAGTTTAAAGTGCTGGCCCAAAAACTGAGTCCACTGTAGAAACAAGACCGTGATCTCCCCTGTTTAATGCGTATCCAGTGTTCACTAATCAGACCTGCGCCTCCACGAGGTGGGAAATCATTCGACTGGCCTTCCTCCCTGGGCCTCAGTCTCCCCATCTACTAGGAACCTCCCACAGCTGCAATCCCGACACCCCTTGGGGTTGCTCTCTGAACCACTTTCCCGTTTCCTGAAAATCTGTCTTGATGTTTAAAAAGTGGGAATTTTTTTTTTTTTTTTTTTTTTTTTGGTGGTACTGGGGTTCCTGGAAACCCTTCTACCTCTACGCTACACTCCCAGACCTATTTCATATTTTTTTATTTGGAAACAGGGTCTCGAACCAATGCGATCCTCCTGTCTCGGCCTCCCAAGTGCGGGGATTACAAGCGTGCGCCAGCGCACCCGGCAAAAAAGTGGGGATTTTTTTATTGAGCATTTAGTACCCAACTATATTCTCCAGACTTCTGAACTTTCCACTAAATTTGGGCCCTACACACAAGATCTCAGAGCCTCTCCTTCACCCTGTGATACCGTGCTATGCTCTCCAAATTGAGATGTTGAATTCACCACTGTGGACAGGACTGGCTTTGTGGTTTTCTTCTGGTAGAAAGGATCTAACGCTATTAAGTGTCCTTGTTTTACTAAATTTAAAAAATGACATGAAAGTTCTAGTGTCTAGTCCCACATCTCAAGTGCAAACACACCAGCCAACCTTCAAACAAAAGCGAGAGGTCACAGAGGTCACACACGACTCAACTCTCAACCTGTCTCAAGATGCGGAATTTACCGAGCTACCTTTACAGGATGCAGGGCCGGCTCTGCGTGAAGTTCAGGTGTGTACTGTCTACTGTCAGAAGAGCAATTTGCAGGGCTTGTCTGGACCAAGAGCTCAGTACTTACGGCTGGCCGGTTCCCAAAAGCAGCATAAAAGGGCTCCGTATTTGGGAAGAACAGGTTTTTGATGTCTGTCAAGCACTGGACTTTAAACTTTTCTGGCTTCTTTTCGATCACTTCTCTGTTAAAGGAACAAGTAAAGTGTCACTGGTTGGCAGGAGGATATGACTCACTAACGTGAAGATTTCCTCTGGAGAAGCTGAGACGCCAGCCAGGCTGCCCAGAAGAGCTCTGGACACAGTCACCGGGTGGTCCAGGCACCCCAGGGAGAACACCAAGGCCCAATCTTTTCACCAAAGACCGTGCCGGCCATCTGCAAAGCAGACAATTCCACAGCCTAACACAGAGGGTCCTCTCCAAACACATTTTATATGGCAGGAATGACCTTGAAAATAAAACCTAAGGAGAAGCACGAGCAAAGTGCGATCCCGCTTTAAATATACCCGAGTCTACAAAGTGCTGCAATATATAAATAAAGCTAGGGTCATTCCGCACGTGTAAGAGTATTTGAATATTTAAAACTGATCGATATCACACATGATTAGAAAAAAGATCACAAAAAGAGCAATTGATAATAATTCAGTATCTAATCGGGATGAAAACTGTGTGTGTGTGTGTGTGTGTGTGTGTGCACGCATGTGTGTGTGTGTTACTAGAGATTGAACACAGGGCCATTCTACCTCTGAGCTATACCCCCTGCCCTATTTTTTATTCTTTATTTTGAAACAGGGTCCCACTAAGTTACGGAGGGCCTCAATAAGTAGCTGAGGCTGTCCGCAACCCGCGATCTTCAGGTCTCAGCCTCCCGAATGCTGGGATTACAAGCGTGCACCACCACACCCGGCTCCAGCCAATTTTTTTTTTTTTTTTTAAGAAAGGATCTCACTACATTGCAGAGAGCCTTGTTAAATTGTTGAGGCTGGCTGCAAACCTGAGATTTTCCAGTCTCAACCTCCCACGTACTGGGGTTACAGGCGTGCACCCTGCACCTAGCTGGGATAGAAACTCTTCAACCAGAAACAGAAGAGAATACTCAGAAATCCCACTAATAGTGAAATCATGGTGTCTCTGTCACCATCTCAGTTCAGTGTTGTATGTCCGTTCCTATCTAGAGCAAAAATGTTAGAAAAATAAATAAATGTTGTAAGGATTAGAAGAGATTGGGGGGAGACAACTGTTCTTATTCACAAACTACAACTACTCACATTTTTTTAAGTCTGTAGATAAATTTTCAGAATTGATAAGAATTTGGTAGGACTAATGAGTTCAAAGGAGAATCGATGTATAAAATACCAATACATTTTTTATGCATCAGAAACGGTAGAAAGTGTAATTGTGCAACCAATATTTTAAGCAGAAATTTGAAATATCCGATGTCTAGAAGAAATATACTCAAAAAATGTGACAGACCTTTTTGGCTAAAATTACAAAATTTTAATGGAAAATATCAGAGAAGACCTAAGTAAATGAAGAAACAGATCACATTCTTGAACTGAAACATTTAATATTATATTAAAATGATTAATTCTCCCTAAGTTGACCTACAGAGTCATTGCAAGTCCCACCAAGTCGAGTTTTCTGTGCTTTTATGGAAGCCGACTCTCCAGTGAAGCGTGGGTATCACTCGGACACACCTACTGAGCCCAGGGGAGGAGTCTGCAGAGCTCCGAGGGTTGAGACGCTGTGGTCTTGGTCTGTGCCCTGTCTTTTCCCAATGGAGCAAAGCACAGGGCCCAGAAACAACCACACATTCACGGACACCTGGTGTATGGCCAGGCAGACATCTCGAAGCAGTAGGAAAAATGAGGTGTGTTTTCAGTGAACGGCACTGGGACGAAGGAATATCCACAGGAGAAAAACACAAAATTAATTCAGGCCCCCGCTTCACTCTATCAATGAGATCCGAGTAGATTATCGACCTCAAGAGGAAAGGCAACATCTTCATATAAAATCCTGGAGAATCACCAGTCAGGGAAGACTTTGTTAACACACAAACAGCGTAACCACAGAAGACACGATATGTGTAACTCTATAAAACTAAGAATTTATGTTCGTCAAAAGCCATAAACTAGAAAAAGAGATTTGCGGGGCTCATAACAAAGGCTATATACACAGCATATATAACACTCTCTTGCAAATCAAAAGAAATTGGGGGAAATCCCTAAGCAGGCACTTCATAGAAAAGGAAACCCAAAAGGCCAATAAACTACTGAAAAGAGACCTTTCATGCCCACCAGACCAGCAGGATGGAAAGTCTGGCCCCACGTTAGCAAGAAAGAAGCAAACGGAAGGAACTCTTGTAAAGTGCGGGCGGGCGCCTAGACTGGCTCCACCACTTTGGAAAACACTCTGGACTGAGCTAGAAAGCGGAGCGTGTGCAGCGCGCAGGCCAGCGATCCCGCCGCGCAGGAGGCCCAGAGCACACGCTCAAGACCAGGAGGCTGGAAACGGCTCGCAGGCAGGAGCCTGGGTCGACAAACTGGCATAGAGCCACGACCTACACTCTACCCAGAAGGAAAACCTGTGAACTGGCTGCAGAGTCCCTCAGCCATCGTGGAAGGGTCTCGACAATGAAAATTTTGTCTCCCAGAGGAATACAGGATTCTATAAAGGTCACTACAGGACACAAATGTATTGCTTAGGATTCCAAATAGATGTGGGGAGACTAGTATGACAAGACACGGTTAACACAAACCTCAAAGACAGGGGTTACTACCAAGGCGACGGCGGAGATGAGAGCTGCCGGGGGACTTGAGGAGCTGGCTTGTGGGTGGCAGAGGCCCTGTTGTCACAGTTTCATTAACACTTTATATCCTGCATACATTTTAGAAATCATCTTTTTTACTTCCTGAAAAATGCAATTTACTTTTCATTTTGAAACAGGGTGTTCTTAAGGTGCTGAGGCTAGCCTCGATCAAACCTGCAATCCTCCCGTCTCAGCCTCTCAAGCACTGGATTACAGGTGTGCGCCACTGCGCCCAGAGGAAGAATGTAATTTAGATGATACGATGAAGATGTTAACAACAAGGATAACGGGGCATCAGTCACGTGTGCAAGGACCAGGGGTTGGTCCCAACTCCGCACCAAATTCTGTGGGTACTTGGAATTCTACGGATCCCTACAAGGGAGGGTCTTGTGCCCTGAATCTCAGAACCCTTACAGGTCAACACATGAGCAGGCCGGGCGTGGTGGGTACAAGCGTGTAATCCCAGCATTCGGGAGGCTGAGACCGGAGGATCGCCGTTCGCGGACAGCCTCAGCTACTTAGTGAGGCCCTCTGCAACTTAGTGAGAACCTGTTTCAAAATAAAGAATAAAAAATAGGGCAGGGGGTGTAGCTCGGAGTCAAATGCCCCTGGGTTCCATCCCCAGACCCGCAAAAAAAAAAAAAAAAAAAAAAAAAAAAAAATATATATATATATATATATATATATATATATACACACACACACACACACACATACACACACACACACACACACACACACACACACATATATGAGCAGGCATATGATCATAAGTCTCAGCCTTCAATACAATAGGGAAAGCCATCCAAATTCAATTCCTTGGAAGGAAATTCTCTCTCTGCCTCCCCCACACACACACACTCATACACACTGCATGCCTGTAGCTTTGCGAGATGTGACGTTCACATCCATGGGTAAGGGATAGGCGGCGCACAGTAGGACGACACCTCCATGGTCCGGCCCACTCTTTACCGGGTAGTGAGGACGCCTTAGAGGCGACATATGGAACTGCTGCGGTCGCTGTCACGGGCGTCTCCATTGCCCCTTGGCATACCCTAGCTTTCTCTCTTATTTTCCTGTGGTACTAGGGGATGGAGCCCAGGGGCATTCCACCTCCGAGCTACACCGCAGCCCTTGGGATAGCTCTGATTTTGAAACAAGGCCTCCCTAAGCTCCTAGGCTGGCCTTGTGCCCGAGACGCTCCTGCCTCAGCCCCCAGGCTCTGGGCCTGCAGGCCTGCGCCACTGCGCCCCCCTGAGTCCTGTCTCTTTGATGATCCGAATTTGCCAATAATCACAGAACACTCACCTCGCCCTGGAGGGAATTTCACTCTAGCAGGCAAGTTTGTTTAGTCCAAGTCTTATACAACTCAAAAGCCCCAGGGAAAAGAAAGCTACTTATGGGGAAATGACTTCTTCCCCAGAGACAGGCCAGCCTCCGCTGCTGCCCGGCTAACTCAAGTTCAACTCTGACCAGACACCAGAGTCTCTGGGGAACTGACCGAGGTTACTTTGTGGGATCCTGATTATCATTGCAACCCATCACCCGGACACCCGCCCTCGAGCCCGGAGCTGCTTATTAACAATGTGAGCTGTGCTGATACAGGGCTCTTGAAAGGGACCTGGGTAGAGGTCCCCACCCCAGAACAGGGCGGGTCACACAGTCACATGACTCAGCCCTGCGGCTACCCCACGGAACAAAACAGTGGGTATGTGGCCGGGCATGGGGGTGCACGCCTATAATCCCAGGACTTGGGAGGCTGAGACAAGAGGATCACAGGTTCAGGGCCAGCCTAGTGACTTAGTGAGACCTTGTTTCAAAATAAAAAATAAAAAGGGCTGGGAGTATAGCTCAGAGGTAGAATACCCCCTGGGCTCAATCCCTAGTAACAAAATATTTATATTTCTTAATGCACAGGATGTACATGAACAAACATATCAATGTCAATCACTGCATCTCAGCCAAACATGAAAAGGAGGGGGAGGGAGGAATTGGGGGGTGGAAATTGGGGAAGGGCTAACCGGGTGATGTGCGCATGTGTGCCTCCACCATCTCGGACCCCATTAAGATGTATGACTACAATGCACCAATAAAAAATTTTTTAAATAAAATAAAGAAAGAACATTAAAAAAAAATATATAGGTATGTGGAACGGATCCTCCCAACTTCTTTCTCAGTGTTTCCTGGAGTCCTGGACCTGACAGCTGAAAGGGATGGCCCTTGAGTCCACCTGGGCCAACCTTCCCTGGCAGCGGAGGAGACAGCCTCTGGAAGGCAGCGCCTCTCCCGTCCAAGGACTCTGCTGAGCTGCCCCCTCTGCCCAGCCCGCTGGGAGCTGGTCCTTGCAGCCAGCAGCATGCAGGATTCCCCTGTTTTTTTTTCCCTTCATCCAGGTTAAGCCCAGGCAGCGCAGTGAGACAGGGCCTAGGTAAATCATGCCAGGCCAGCACAGGTCCCCTGCACTCGTGATAAACTGGCCCAGCGATTCTAGAAAACCTGCCCCATAGCTGACTATGAAATGGCCCCGGCTCACCCGCAGGCCCGGACTGGCGGCTGCGCACCACGGGAGCACCTGTGCCTCCCAGGCGACTAGACACGCTACGCCAGTGAGCTACTGTCAGAGTGGCTCAGGGACACCGCTCCACTACAGCGGACGGGTTTCTGTTGAGATCTATGCTGTCGTGGTAAGGCTCGCGGCCGGAAATACACTACAGGCTGGCCGAATTTTCTCCCTAGAATGTGCAAGTTTCAATTTGAGATCATTTACAATAGAAAAAAAAAAAATGTACTGCTCACACAAAACCCAGCTAAATATGCAAGAGTCTAGCCCTTCTAGCATCTCCCATTGCTCACATGGTTAGTGGTAGCAAGCAGGTAATCTGGTCTTTTTGAATTGAGGCAGGATGTGTGTGTGTGTGTGTGTGTGTGTGTGTGTGTGTGTGTGTGTGTGTCAGACAGACAGACAGACAGACAGACAGACACAGATTGTGAATTGAACCCAGGGGCATTCTACCTCTGTGCTACACCTCTAGGCCTTTCTTTTTTTTTTTTAATTTTTAGCTTTGAAACAGGGTCTAAGTGGCCGAGGGCCTTGCTAAGTTGCTGAGGCTGGCTGTGAACCTTCAATTGTTCAATCCTCCTGTCTCAGCACCCCCCCCCCCAAGTACTGGGATTACAGGCCACCACACCCAGCTTATTATTTGTTTTGAAACAGGGTCTCACAAGGTAGCTGAGCGTCTCACTAAGTTGCCGAGGCCGGCCTTGAACCTGCGATCCTCTTTTCTCATCTTCCCAAGTGTTCAGATTACGGATGCCTGCCACCACACCAAGCTTCACTGAGTCTTAAAGACCAAGTACATGATACTCACTCTCGGCTTTTAACAAGGACCAATAGCACAGTCAAGTGCTATTGATCAGCTCAGCAGGAAGTTGGGGAGACCAATGGGGCCGTGCTGGGATTCTTACTGTAAGAAGTGCGACGTTCCCCACCCCTCTAAGGCCGGGATTGGCTTAGCTGCCTTGAACAGGGCCAAGAAGGGCAGGGGAGGAAGCAGGAACTAGCTAGTGGGCTCTCAGAGGAGAATTAAAATAAGTTTACTAGAATGCAGAGAGAGAGGGGCAGGAGGGAGAGAGAGAGAGAGAGAGAGAACGGACTAAGTATGAGGGTCCAAGGCCCCGTGTCCAGGGCAGAGGACAGAGGGGCCACTACACCCCAGAGGCACAGGCCGACTCGCCTAGCACTGCAGCAGCCAGCCAGGCCATCAAGGAGGGAGGGAGAGGGAAAACTACTCAAATGGGCCAACAGCATGTGCAAGGGCCCTGGGTAGAGTACTGTGAAGACAGTTCAGCATAACTGAGATTTAGAAACAAGATGGAATTGCACCTGCAGAGCCGGGTGGGTGTGGCAGACCATGAAGTACCACTCAGAACCAGGCTACTGCACCCAAAGTACCCAGGAGCCACAATTAGCCGACGTGTGGAATGGAGAGACCGGCGAGAACTGCGTTCTATGGAGTGTGGAAACTGACTGATGCAGAACCTACCTGGCCAGGCGTGGCAGCACACTCCTATAGTACCAGTACTTGGGAGGCTGAGACAGGAGGATTACAGATTTGAAGCCAGCCTCCACAAGTGAACAAGACCTTATTTCAAAATTATTTTTTTTAAAAGGGGTCTGGCTGTGTAGCTAGGAGTTAGAATGCCCCTGGGTCCAATCCCCAGTATGCAAAAAAGGAGGGAGAAGCCTATTTATTCTTGCAAAATCCTAGCATGGGAGAGAAGGCAGAGTGGGCGGGCGGGCGGGCGGGCGGGCGGTACCTGTGCAGGGCGGAGAAGAGGCTGCTGGGGCTGAGTAGCAGCGGGCCCTGCGGCAGCACCGTGCCCCTCTCGTTGACCCAGTGCAGGTAGCCCCGTGTCATGTCCGCCATTCCGATGGCGCGTGCGGAGCAGTAGAGGAACTTGTATCCGTTTCTGGAAGAGACGAAATGTTTGCGTTTAGTGGCGCCCCAAACCCTGCCCTCTGTTTCCTGAGGAACGGCTCTGCCGCTGGTGCCCCCAAAGGAAGGGCCTACAGCGCTAAACCTTACTAGCCCACCCAGAAATAAGCCCACGACGTGCCGTACCTGCCTCTGTGATCCACGGAGCGCTTCACACGCCCCACCTGGCTTAATCTTCAAGAGAACAGGGCTCTGGGGTATTTTCCCGCTGGTGTTACTGCTAGGTTCAGAGGCATCAAACCAGCCGGCCTTCCGCGCCTGTGGCCTTCACGCTGCGTCCCTGCCCGCAGCTGCGCAGCCCGTCCACTACACCAGGCAGCCACGAACTCAGCACTGAGCCTCCCCTACGCTCACCCTCAAACTCCCCCTGTGGACCCCACGACTCCATCAGCGCATCAATACCCTGCCACCTCTCTCGGCCCCGCCCTCAGCAAACCAAGCCCAAACCACCACCCACAGCCGGGGACAAAACCCTCCTGGGCGCTCTAGCCTGGACCCTGCCCCTCTTCCCCTCGGTTTTTCTGAGCTGTGCAGAGGCCCGACTGGCTCACTCTGCTCCTGGCGGGTTCTTCCCTCCCTGCTGGCCGGGTAGAGGTCACCTGTGGCGGCTCTTGCAGAGTCCAGGCACCCCAGGGGCCTCCGCCAGGCGCTCAGCCCATCCCCTGCAGCAGAGCACAGGCCCCACACTCTCCTGGGTCAACGCCCTCCATGACTGCCCCCTCGCACACGTCACCTGCTCGGTCCCAAAGCCTTAAGGGTCTTCTCAGCGCCCTCCCCCTATGCTTTGTATAAATGGAAGCGCTCCTGAAGTGAGCTGGAACAGTCCTCTGTTGAGCACAACAGTGTTGCTTCAGCAGACTCCCTACCCCTTCTCTGTTTCTAACTCTTCTAAGTCTAGTGTCTGCCGTGAATCCTGCTGTAAGTAGAAGATACATACCAGGTGTCTAGGTCGCACTGTAAAGACAAGAGTGTAAGGTTTGTCTAGCTGTCTACTGATTACAAGTATAAATGACCATTACTTTGAATATAATGGATGAAATAAAATATAATGAGAATTTTTAATCAGAAACAGATGGTTTCTAATTTATTTAAAAATATTTTTAAACACCAGCTATGCATTGATACCTCCCAAACTTATATTTCTAGCCCAAATTGTCCGTCTCTCAAGATCCAGGCCAGGATTAAAAAAAAAAAAAATGTAAGTACTGAGTCACTTTCTAGATACAGAGTAAAATATCAAACATGGTCTGTCCAAAACCCAACACGCCCCAGTGACCCTTCCCAAGTCTAAAACAGCACTCTCATTAACCTAAGTATGAGACCAAAATCTCGAGGTCCCCTTTAGAGTCCCCTCTTCCTCACCCTACCCCCAACCCCAGCACATCCATAGCTGCTCCCCGCTTCACCCCCACTCACCCCAGCCCGCCCCGTCCAGGCCACCACACCCCTGGACCCCCACAGCTATGAAGGCCCTGAATCACCTGGCTGCTGCTATCAAGCCTCTGCAGACACCCTAAGAAAAGTTACAGCTCCACCCACTCCTGCTCAGCGGATGCCTGAGGCTCGCTGTGTCTCTCAAGTATACTTGAATTGCTTGCCCTGGCTGGCTAGGCCAGCAAGACCGCCTTTCTCTGCAGCTCCTCTGCTACCAGTGGTGGAGCCCTCCGTCCTGGCAACACATTCCTGCCCCTCACAAGGTCTTTTCTGCGCCCAAGGGCACAGCGTCTCCCAACCTGCAGACCCCTCCCTCCTTCTTCAGCTTGATAAGCACTTACCACTGCTACAGAATGGCCCCTGGTTTGAATGTGTGTGTCACTCATGCTCGGGCTTCCAGGGGGACAGGGACCATCTCAGTTCTTGCTAAAACCCCAGTACCCTGTGGGTACTGGCCACTTAGTACATCTTTGCATTACCAGTGACTCCAGGCCCCGGCTTCCTCACCAACTCACTGTCCTACGTGACTATTTTATGATGACCAAAGGATCTGGCCGCAAAAGTGCTTAATAACCTGCGCTTTAAAAGCCACGGGACAGGAAAGTTTGTAGACAAAAGAACCTGGACGTAGCCACTCATTTGGAATAGAGAAATGCATCCGAAAATGGAGCCGGCTTTTGAATTAAACGTCTCTGTGTTGTAGCAGTCTAATTCATGCTATCTTTAAAAAAAAAAAAAAAAAAACCACCACTTCTGTGTATAGCTCTTCCTATCAGAGCCCGAGAGCCACCACCTGCAGGTGTCCGAGATGCTAATTTTATTCAAAACTAGATTTCCAAATACATTCCAGAGTTGAGCATGCGGCTGCTGTGCCAGCTTCTGCTTCCAAGGCCCTTGCTAAAAACTTAGATGCAAAAGCAGATCCAGGAGGCCCTAATGGGGGGTCCTCGTTGGCGGCAGCAGGAGCGGCCCTTCCAGAGTCTTCCCAGCCTCCGCCATCGCTGTGTGAAATGGAGCAGAGGCCCCAACATTCGGGTGGCATGAGTCTCGATGGCGCCCCTTGCTGCAAAAGTCCTCACCAGGCGTGGATGCGCACCCGGGCCAACTACCCCAAGTCCCCGCACAACCCGGGGCTCCTTCAACTCCATTCAGGGCAGGGCAGCCCTGTGGCTCAGGCAGCCCGGCCCTTCCCAGCAGGAGCAGAGAGCCTGCAGGGCAAGCAACTAGGGAAGGGGGCAGGGAGGGGCTTTGTAAAGGGCACAGGACGCACAGGAGAGTCGTCCTGGTCCCTCCACCGTCCTCGGCGACTCTATCCCAATCTCTAGATCCAGCCTCAAAGACTGAACCGGAGACACTTAAACAGTTTTCAATGAGGACCACTGACAGCAGCTTCTAAGGGAAGCTTCCACACTGGAGTTTCTCAACACTGACATCCTGAACCAGGTAAAGGTTTCCATCCCTACAGTAATGCACACTGTGGGCATTCAGAAGCACCCCGGGCCTCTGCCCACTAGCACATCCAGTCATGATGATCAAAAGTGTCACCAGACACAGTTATCTGGGCCCCCTGCTGGAGCAGGGGGGAAAGTCAACCGCAGTTGAGGACCACTGTTGAAGAGAAAAGGGATTCTGTGCCTCGGGGGCAGTCCTAGCAGGAAGGGCGATCACCTGCCACCTTCACAAAGGAACCTGCATCAGCGCCGGGCGTGGTGGTGCACGCGTGTCATCCCAGCATTCGGGAGGCTGAGACAGGAAGATCGCAGTTCGTGGACAATCTCAGCTACTTAGTGAGGCCCTTTGTAACTCAGTGAGACCCTGTTTCAAAATAAAGAATAAAAAACGGGGCTGGGGGTGTAGCTCAGAGGTAGAACGTCCCTGGGTCCCATCCCCAGTATGGCAAAGAAGAATAAAAAAAAAAAAACACAAAGAAAACTGCATCAGGCCCAGCCTCGGTCCCATCCTGGCCTCCGGGCTCCTCCTCTGTGGTCTGGTTCTCCCTAGTTTCTGTTTCATTTTTACCCTCCTTGCCAGGTGCGTTTCACACACAGCCTCCTCTGCTGGCCTCTCCTGTTAGGAGCTCAGAACTTTTCCTCAAAACCCTGCTCATCTGTGAAGACTCAGCTCAAAAGCCCCTTCTCACTAAAGCCTTCTGGGCCCCTGCCAGGCAGTGGGAATTCCCTTCTCCTTCACTGTGCCCTACGGAAACCATCTCCCCTCGCTGCCTCTTTACAGGGGGCTCTGAATGTTTCCTCCTACACAAGCTCGTCAAAGGGAGAGGATACTGAGCATCCTTGCTGCACTAAAGAGGTCTCCTGTGCAGGGCAGGTACGCAGGCCCGAGCCCGGCTGAACCAGACCTCAGCGCATGGCAGGTGTGCAAGCCCGAGCCCAGCCAGAAGAGTCCTCAGCACCTGACAGGCGTAGAATCAGACTGGCAGGTACCTCAGGGTTCTGACTGCGGCTTGGCTTGGAAAAGCAATGCTTGGCTGTAGTGCTTGCATATGTGCACACACGCGCACGTGCACACACACACACACACACACACACACACACACACACACACTCGTGCACGTCAGCAAAACAGCTCAGGAAGCAGCAGAGCACCTGTGGGATGCCAATGGCCTATGAGATCGTCTGGCCTCACTTTCTCATTTTAGAGATGAAGTCAAAGCTCAGAGCAGGGCACGCATTTGGTCCACGGGCCGCGGTGAGGTCTCGGCTGTCACCTTGGAATCCAGCCTCTCTCACTCCCAGTTAGACCTTCTCCTCACATCATCGTCCCATCTCTTAGTGACAGAGAGTAATAATCCCAATAAACGAAGACCTGAGGTCAAAGAAATAATTGCTGTGAACAGAAGATTAAAACAAGTCCAAAAGGACACCTACAGAGTCCGCCAGTGACTGTCTCCCACTTTGGATACCACCGGCTTGAGACAGCATGATCCTCAGGCCACAATTAAACTCATTTATCCAGGGAAACACAGTAAGTATTCACTCTCACTGAGTCACAGACACTGATTCTGGGTCTCATGAACATAAAAACATAAAGCAAATATGGAAGAAAATTAGAGCACTCATTGTTCAAACTTAGGCTCCCAAAGACCCATTAGCTCAGTGACCTAGATATTTTAAGAAACAGTCATCCCTTCTGTTTCTTCTACTGATTGAACCTATCTGAAGATGAAGCGGCTTCATTCACCTTCTATTTGTATTTGCAATTGTTCTTTCAGAACAATAACCAAGCAAGTTTTATATCTTCTTTATGAGCAAAATGACAGCCTTACAGATAATTTCTCATGGGCTGGCCATTTTTAAGCAAGTAATTAAACTTTGCAAAATAAATTAAGTTGTGTAATTTCCAGGCAAGCGGCTAACTACAATGCTGACTTCTTCATTAGGAAAAACGGTGCAGTGAATAAAACTTAAATAGCACCCAAAATCAAGAGCAAGAGAAAAATAATGAGCCCCGAATCCTAAATTAAATGTCACCTTTTTTGCCTGGGGCCCTAGCAAGTAAAGCAGTTCTCTATTTCTCCATGTAATCACAGTTCAATCTCAAAAGAATAGTCTAGACTTAGGTGGACATGGTGGCACATGCCTATAATCCCGATATTTGGGAAGATGAGACAGGAGAATTGCAGGTTTGAGGACAGCCTCAGCAAATAGTATCCCATCCAAACCCTGTTTCCAAATAAGAAATAAAATGGACTGAGGATATAGCTCAAAGGTAGAATGGCTCTGGGTTCGATCCTCAGTACCAAAAAAAAAAAAAAAAAAAAAAAAAAAAAGAATAGTCTGAAGTCATTAGTGTGCTACTGCCAGCCCTTGATAATTCTTGGTCCCGCCTCCTCTCCTGGCTGTCCATGACCTGCCAGAGGATTGGCTGGTGAGACCATCAATCCAGGAGCTCACTTTAGCCAATGGTCAACTCCACAGGCCTTAAATGATGCCCGGCTTGGTCTTTCAGGATGGGGGCTGTCAGATATCAGTAAAGAGAAGGGAAGATAGGGAGGTAACAGCTGGCCAGGTCCACGGCTTCTGGTCTAGAAGCACTTCGTGAGGTCTGTGGCATTTGAGATGGACATTAAAGGCTGAAAAATGTTAAGAGGTTAAAAAAAAAAAAAGAAGTAAAAGCATGCGGACCAGAGGCTGTCAGGTGAGCAAAGGCTGGGCAGAGTCGGGAGGTAGAGTCGGCTAGATCAGGGCACAAAGGCCCAAGAAGTGGCAGAAAATAAGGAGCCACCACAAAGCAGGGGAGCTGCTGGCTTCCAAAGCCACCCCAAAGAACGGACGCTTCATCCTACAGGTGCTGAGGACAGAGTCCACAACCTCTGCGCCACGTGACACTCCAACCTCTCCACCCAACTGAGGCGGTAAGAGGTACTCTGTGGGATCTGCTAGTTAGGACTCACAGACCTACCCAGCAGATTTCATTCAGCCTAAACCGATCGCAGAAAAGAATGACCCCGCATTCTTAGGAAAGCCACGCAACTTTATCTTGCAAGGTATCTCCTCCAGGGAGATCCAAAAGAGACTAATCAAGACAAAAAAGACGGGGGGAATATGTGAGTGAGTGAGTGAGTGAGTGAGTGAGTGAGTGAGTGAGCCTGTGTGTGAGTGTGAGTGTATGAGTGTGTGTCTGTGTGTGAGTGTGTGTGTGAGTGTGTGTCTGTGTGAGTGTGTGTATGAGTGAGTGTGTGTGTCTGTGTGTGAGTGTGTTGTGTCTGTGTCTGTGTGTGTATGAGTGAGTGTGTGTGTGTCTGTGTGTGTGAGTGAGTGTGTGTGTCTGTGTGTTGAGTGTGTGTGTCTGTGTGTGTGTATAAGTGAGTGTGTGTGTCTGTGTGTGAGTGTGTGTGTGTGTGTCTGTGTGTGAGTGTGTCTGTGTGTGTGTTTTAATATTATGGTAAGGACAGAAATAGATTCATGCTCCAAAAGCATGAGAAAAAAAAAAACTGGCTGTGAACCACTCAATATCCTGACCCATGGAGGTTTCTTTTCTTAAGTTAAAAATAGAAGCAATTCTCACATCGAACCCTATCACACAAGATGAGGCAGCTCAGGAGATTCATCCTTCTACACAAGCGTCAGCCCTGGAGCGGCCGTGGGCGGGGGGCTGTGCACGCCCCGTCGACGAGCGCGGACTGGGAGGGCCTCTGAAGAGGGCAACCGCAGCACCAATCCACCCCCAACGTGCTCAGCCCTTGACCAGGAAGCTCCGCTTCTGGGAATCTGCTTTACGGCAGCACTGTATACACTCGGGTGCACGCACGCGCGCGCGCACACACACACACACACACACACACACACACACACACACACACTACATGCTGGACACCCAATCCTCACGCCTCAGGACCACCGATGTGGGCCAGAAGAGAGCAGCACACCAGGCTGGGAATGCCAGGCCTCGGGCCCACGCTGAGCCCCACTGGGCCTGTAATCACCCCACCCCTTCCTCATCCTGATTCAGACAGAAGCATCTCCAGTTCTGACCGAGTAAGAACACAACACCTTGGCCGCAGTTTCACTCAGGTGGATTCTCGTTCACAGAAAGTTCCAGCACATTTAACAACGCGGGCAGAGGCTGGGACCCAGCAAGCCAGTGTGGAAGGTGGAGAATCCCCCGAAGGGCTCTGGCCCCAGAAGCTGCAGCCTTGAAGCCAGGCTGGCCAGGGTTTGCACGAGCGCCATCCATTAGACAATGATTTGCCCAATGTCTTGACCAATCATTCTAACCCTCTGAGTTAATTTCCCTCGTCTAAACACAGAAATGATACTGCAGGCGTGCCAGAATTCCTGTTAGATTATGTGAAGTAATGCACGTGTGCACCACACCACAGCAGTTTGGAAACTAATCTCCAGAGGTGGGCCCCTGCGGCGAGCGCTGTTCTATGTTTAGCGGGTTCACTGGAGCAACTCAGACCAGGTGAACAAGGTGTGTCCCCTGCCGGGGACCACAGCTAAAACCGGCTTGGCGTCTGCACTGTTCTGTCTTGGAGGAGACTGCTGGGCACAGAGAGGCTTATTGATGCTTGGTGCGGTTCTCTCTGCATTCCCTGGTGTGAGCCCAACCTCAGGCCTACCGCTAACGCTGCCATCTCCTCCTCCCTCCTCCTAGCAAACTCTGAATCTCCTATTCGTCCTTTCTTGCTCTTGGTACTGAATTCAAGTTTGGAATTTCCAGAATTCACTGTGCACTCGGCGTTCACCACCATCGCTGCACCCCGCTACCCCATCTTGGTTTAGGTGTCCCCGTGCCTGGCAGGAAGGGTTCAGGGCGCACACACCAGCCGCGCATGGAGATGGGGCACAAGCACTCTGTACTTACTGGCTCACTTTATGGTACAGCTTAGCGATGCCCTGGTGGGTCCAATCCTTCCCGAGCGTGGGCAAGATATGGCCAAGAGTATCTGATCTAAATAAAGATAAGATGAGAAAAATAAAATAAGAAGAGAATTGCAAGAGAGAAGCAAAAATAAATCCCACTTGAATTCAATCCACCATTCATGCGTCATAAAAAATACAAAGGAGACCCAAGGCTTTCTGGAAACAAAGCTTAAGACTCAATTCATGGATGAGAAGGTTCAGGGAGGGATTTGGCAAGTCCCACCGTCACTCTGACTATGTGCCAAGGACTGGGCTTGCTAAATCAAAGTGAAGAGGTACTAGCCGGTCCCGAAGGATGCTCTCCAGAAACACACGTCAGCAACCAAGTCAGGGAGATGATACTCCAAGTCAGAATAACCACCGGGCCCTAGAGAGCCACTGAAGCCAAGGACCCGCCACGCCATGGGCCGTGTGAGTCCCACGACCCTACCCAAGGAACAGCACGAAGCCCCGCTGCTGACCAGGGTCTCGGGCCAGATAGGACCTACCTGGTGATGGTCCCGTCGATGTCAGAAATGACGACCTTATCATCCCAGTTCCACAGGTAGATGGTGCCTTCGCAGCGGCAGGTGCCTTGATACTGCGTGGTGACGCTGAACACCACATCATTGGGGCCGTTCTTCAACTTCAAGCTTTTCTGAAAAACATAAATGGTTTGTCCACTGGGGGGAAGGCCCGGTTTGGGAGAGAGTTAGCTTCTGGCCCATGAGAAGGAAGTTTAGGCTTTCATGGGAAATCATCGCCTGGGCCATTGTGGAATTCTCTTGCCCACTTCAGGTGGTCATTGTTTCTGGGGTTGGGGAAGCAGTGCACATCTCAGCTCTGTGTGGCCCTCGAGTAAAGCAGCTGGCCCACTGTCTGCAAAGCATGCTGCCTCCAAGGACAGTACTAACTTGACCCTGTGTTTTCAGAAGAATATATTCTGAAAACAGAATATGAGCTATTAGGCTACAAGGCTTGGCAAAGCAAGTCTCAATTTCAGCAAGAACATGCCACCCCGGGACAAAATGGGAAGGGTCTTGATGTGGGGACACAAACTGAAGCCAGCTGTTTCCCTAAATAATCATGTTTTTAATGATTATCATACTAACACAAATGGGGAAAACCTTATGTCCATTAAGAGTATAGTCTAGACCCAAGGAAGTCACACCACATCTGAAAGCAAAATTACCCTGCAGTTCTGAGTCCCTGTGCCGGGATGCTCGGGGGCAGGCCAGCCAACCACAGACCCACAGGCTGACTCCAGGGGTCCCCAGGGATGCCGCGGGGACCTGCGCAATGGTCACTCGAAGGCTGCGTGGCCCCATGTGGGGCTGAAGTGGGAGTCGAGCCCTGTTTCCTATCTCCTCCCATTAAACACCATCACAGCTACACCTGCTCCCCACCAACTTATAATGCAAAACACTTTGCACAGAGAAGAGTGAAAAAGTGGGTAGGTTTGCTCCCTTGGACATGGTTTGAAATAGGAGCCTACTTGAGCCAGGCGTGGTGGCACACGCTTGTAATTCCTGCGCTTGGGAGGCTGAGACAGGAGGATCGCATGGGTTCGAAGCCAGCCTCAGCTACTTAGTGAGGCTCTCAGCAACTTAGTGAGACCCTGTTTCCAAATAAAATACAAAATAGGTCTGGGAGTATAGCCCGGAGGTAGAAAACCTCTGGGTTCCACCCCCAGTACCACCAAAAAAAAAAAAAAGAAAGAAAGAAATAGGTGCCTACTTAAAACAGGTCTTACACCAAAATTCTCTCAATCCTGTCCTGCTTTCTTGATTTAACAAACGTCTAAAAAAAAATGTAAAACACTGAGAGATCTTTAAAAGTCTATGGGTCACTGATAACGGGGGTGAGTATGCTCAGTAGGGCTGCCTTCTGCTGGGTCAGAAACAGGGAACTGGGAAAGGGAAGTCACACTGAAGGGCCCGCCCAGACAGGTGCTGAAGTCTGGGGGAAATGTGGGGTGCTGAAACGAGGGGTGTGAAGCTCTTGGAGGGTAGCAGGCGCATCCAGGAAGGAGGAGTGGGAGCCCAGAAGTGAGCAGAAGTCTGGACCTTCACACACAGGCCTGTGCGCGGGCTCAGAGACAAGAGGCTCACCAGCTGCTCCGATGTGAGCCGCAGAGTCTTTTTGTAGCCGACGTTAGACAAAAGAGGGAGGTGGCCTGCACTGGACGGCTTGGCGGCCGCGTGCTCTTCATCGCTGGAGGATGATTCATGCTTTATTCTGGAACACACAGTGATGTAATCGCCAATTAGAAAATGCATCTGGGTAGCCATTAAAAATGCATTAGCCCTGAATCGATGACTTAGTCAACTGGGTCTCTCCTGAGTTCTGTCTCTTGGGTGGTCATTTACCATATGGCATTAAATTTATCAATGAATTCTCGCTGCATCCCCATTCATACGCCGCCTGCATTATTCATGTGGGGCTGCATTCCCTCATTCACTTGCCTGCCGACTAGCTAATCGCTCTCTTTTACCCGATACATTTCTATTCCTAGCTGATGAGCAGGTGAAATCCCTCCTGGCCTAGGAGGATGCTAACACGCACACGCGCGCACGCACACACACACACACACACCCCCTCTCTCCCTCCCTTCTTCCCTCCCTCTTTCTCTCTCTCTCTCTCTCTCTCTCTCTCTCTCTCTCTCTCTCTCTCTCTGCCTTTCTTCTCTTCCCATCTGGGGCTGCAGGCCAGGCCCATTACCACAAGTCCAAACTCGTCAGTTCCCTGTATCTACCTCTCCGAACATACGATTTCAAATAACCGTGATTCTTCCAGACCTATGAACAAGTGCCAAAAAAAACAAGAAAACATGCCAATTCTCCCCCTGAAGAACCCACCAGGCTGACACCCGGGCAAGGGAGACGGCCTCTCTGCCTGCACAGGATCCCCAGCCAGTGCCCCAACTGTTCTAGATGTTCCGGGTGGGGTAGCGGAAGGGAGTGAGGGTGAAGGAGCGGCAGGTGGGAATCAAGCTCATTTTCCTTAGATAGTTCACAGAAAGCAGATTAATAATTAGCTGTTCCCTGGATTAAAACCCTGTTATGACATCATCTCCATCCCAGTGGTATTAGCTCTGCCTCCCAGGGCCATGGTCTTTAAAAGAATGTCTCAGTGCCACACGAAATCCTTAATAGATGCCTTAGGCTGAATGGAAGAGGCTGAGCGCCCCCACAACAGGCACACCCTAGCCCCTCACATCTCTCTAGCAGCACCCCAGGACATGCAAGGCCCCATCCTAACCTTTTATTTCAATGAGCACCTACTTCTCAGTGCTAATGATCTGGGGGCCCAGGGCTTCCTGCCCCCCCCACCCACCTGAAGCTCTCCCACGCAGCCTCCTGCCTTCCCACCCTGTGTGCGCTCATCCAAGCAGCAGCCCCCACAGTTCAGTGGTGCCCAATGCCGGGGAGGCGTGAGGGAAGACACCGCCGCACAGCACGCCCCCTTCTGTGTGCGGATCTGGCCCTGCAGTCTGGAGTAAGCCACCTGGAGAGTAAGGCCTCTCCACCCTGGGAGAGGCCGGCGGTTATTCACTCTGTGGCAGGCATTGATAAAACAGCAGGCAGCCTGGCCCCTGCTCTCTGGGCCTTCCGTCTAGACAGTCAACCCCAGCTCCCTGAAATTCTGGAGATGCAGATTTGGCGATCCTGGGACACAGCCCTTCAGGCAGAATGAGTCCCGGGAATAGGTGACTGCTGTGTGGAAGGAGATGGAGAGGAGAACCCGTGGCACCTGGTCGGTCCACGGCTGAGCTACGCGTGGGGGGCAGAGTGGAGATGGCACAGTGGTTAGAATCTGAGAAACCCAGGTTTCAAACCCATAGCAACTGCGGGTGCGTTACGTTGGGCAAAGCGCTTCTTATCTTGACACAAGAACATGCTGCACCTCACGGACCAAAAACTTGAGGATGCAGCCATGGCCAGACTGTGAGACCCAAGTCCCCGGAAAGACCTCACGATGTGAGGCCTCCTCGCTGGGCCTCTGGAACATGCATGACTCGCCCAGGTCCCTTCCCATTCCGACAGCCATCCACGGACGCCGCAGCGGTGCTTCAGAACCAGTGACCTAGAGGTTTTCCAATGTGATGTTTGGTCCTAGAGTCTGTCCGGCCTGACAGACGCCCGATTTGAAGATGTCCTCATCAAGGAGACGACGAGGCTACGGGCCCCTCACTGACTAGGGAAATGTTTATGTTCCAGCCCAACAGTTTGGAGGGAAATGAGATCCGAATGTGGACTGAAGCTCTTGGTGACAACAGATTGATGTGTGCCCCTGCCGGGAGGATGAGGCAGCAAAACGGGAGAGCTGTGGCTTCCATCTGCTGCTTAAAAGAAAAAAATAACCACTAAACTCATGCCGCTTACCATGTTTGAAGGAACATGGCAAGGAAAACACAGATACAAGAACTAAAACAAGAGGGGCACAGTTGGCTGCCGGCTCTCGGCTGAGGGTGAGAGACGGTGCTCCTGCCCTCTCCCCACCAGTGCTCCCGCCACCCTGCATGGACTGAACCGCGGCCCACGGGCGGAGCTCGCGGCCCGCTGAGATGGCTCTTAAATGTGGCTGGCTTTATGGAGCCGGAGCCGCAAGCAGCCCCCGAGCTTGAACAAAAGGGCTCCTATCGCTCGAAAACCTGTGCTCAGACAAGTAGCTGTGAACAGCAGCTAAGTTAGCGCTCGTCGCTACGCACATTTTTCAAATGGTATTTTAATTATTTGTACGGTGACAAGCTGTTTGCTCAATTATGGGACTTCGGGGACTGTTCTGTCAATCAAGTCTGTCAATTAAGAAAACATTCCAATGCCTTTTTTTTTTCCTTAGTCATCTGCATGATTCTAATAAGGAGACTTTTAGTCTTAATATGCTAGTATGAATTAAAAGATTCAAATTTCTCAAGAGAACTTTACGTTGATATTTTTCAAAGCTTCGATTCCATTGCAAAAGAGGCAATTCTTCATTTTTCAGGTTCCAGAGAAGTGCAGGGTCCCTGATGCGGAATAGCGAATCGTCGTAGATCTGTGACCATCTGTGTAATGGGAAACACACCTATCACCGTTCCAGTGAGCTGAGTTCACAGCTGGGAAGAGCTACCAGTGTCCTGTGTCCCTCTGCCCTCGGCCTGGCCAGCGTCCTCCTGGGGTCCTCCGCGCCACAGCCAGAAGGGTAGGAGTCATCCTGCTGACAACTCTGATGACAGACTTGGCTCCCGTGTGTGGAGCCTCCGCCAGTGGCCCACTGAGCTCGCTGAGCCCGGGGTCTCGGCAGGTGACTGCGGGATGGGCATGGCTGAATCCAGTGCCTGGCCCAAGGAGCACATCTTAAGGTAGCTGAAACTGACTGGTTTGGTTCAGGATTGAACATGTGTCCGCCAGGTGACCGCAGCGTGCCCTGGGCACCGGCGTGCCCTGGGCACCGGAGTGCATTCTGGACCCCTTTATTATGACGTGGCTGTGAACATTGGGGGAGGTACAAAGGGGAAGAGAGGTGCCGGGGGTTATTGCTGCCTCGTTACAGATGGAGACACAGCGAGGTGAGTTAATTTGCCAAAGATCCCAGAGAAGCAATCTGACAACATCCCGGATCTGTGGTGCCTCTGGTATTCAAAGACTATTTCAGGGACAGAGAGGGCTCTGGGAACGATCTCCAGGAAAGCAGGGTCTTCCTGGTGCAGATCTCTGGCTCACTGCTTAGAACCTGCACGTGAGCATCTTTGCTTTGTCCCCTCTTTAGGGGCTACCACCTCCTGCACCGCCTCCTCCCCGCCCGCCTGGGCACCCGCCCCGCTGGCACCTTTGCTCAGATGCCTGACACAGTCAGACTGAGGTCAAGCGGCCCCCAAGTGGAAAAGCCAGGATTCCTCACCAGATCTGCCCAGCTCCAACGCCACTGCTTCTACAATGGTCTTCCGCTAATCGGAGTGAACACTACGTTACTGAAAATCAACTGGCCTCTCTCCTGGCTGCTGGATACAGCACGTTCTCGGCCTGGACCCCACCCCGAGCACACCTGCCTTCTCCCTTCCAAGAGCCCTCAGAGCCAGTTCCCAAACTCCTGGGTGGTGATCCAGCCAAATAATGCTCGAGACCCTGTCTCCAAGGCCGAAGCCAGAGGACAAGGAGGGGAACAGAAGACCAGCCCCCGACCCTGGCGCCTTCCCCCATAAGCCCAGCTGGGCCGCAGGGGCGCGCGGGCCAGGGGAGCCACCGGAATGGGTTTCCTCTGGGGGACACCCAGGCTGAGAGCGGGCCAGTTCCTGTAGAGCCACATTCAAAACAACTTGTCTCTGAGCTTGCTCTCCCCTCTCTCCTTCTCCACAGAGAACAACAGCCAATGAGAATGTTCCCTACGTGCCGCCAGCGTGCATTTCTGCTTTCAACAAAGAATTCTAGAAATGAAATGGTTTCTGGTGTACAGCGATAGCCTGAAGTCAGAGACCTTGAGACGCCAGCCTGCTGCTCCTGAATCGACCCACACACGGGAACTCGCACCAGGTCAGAAACAGGTGAGCGACATTATGATACGCCTGCTCCCCAGCGGGCATCGGCCGGGCCGATGGTAGAGAGGACCGCAGCAGGGACCGTGCTCCCAGTCAGCCTCCCATTGGCTGAATGAGGAACACGAGCCGAGGCGGTAGGCGGTGAGGTGGTTGGTGCGCGTTCAGAGACTAGCGTGGACTGCAGCGTCGGCGCCAGTGTGGACGGCGTAACAGTGGGCACAGTGCGTCCTCAGCACTGAGTCATCTCAAGTCCACACAGAGGGACTGACCTCAAGCCAAGCGCTGCTCATACTGATCGGCGTGATTTCCATCTGACCTCTCCTATGCCCGGTCACTGTGAATTCCAAAAAGGCATCCACCTGAGCCTCAGGAAGGACTTAAGCTGTGGGGAAAGGCGAGTCCCCTCGGAAGGGAACTTATTCTCATGTCCTTTGAATGTTACTCCTGTCATCAGCACCGCCGCCACCATCACCATGGTAACCTGGAGGCCCACCGCATGCCAGGGCTCTGAGAAGAGCTCCAGCGTGTGCCCTCCTTTCAGGCTGACGTTTCCTGGCCAATTAGACCCCCTAAGAAACCAACGGGCCATACTGTCTTAGCAGAAAACCAATCTCAGTAAGTAATCAATGGGAGAATCACAGAGCCGGGCCTGCGCCCTTTGGTGCCTGTGTGTGTGTGTGTGAGTGTGTGTGTGCACATGTGTTCTTGAGCATCCAAGGGCACGGCCCCTCCCGCAAGGCCTCCTGCTGTCTGTACCTGGTCGCCATGCTGAGCTGCGTCGGCTGCTCTCCGGGGCTGAGGCCCTTTCCCTCCAAGCACTGCTCTGGCTTAGATTCCTGGAGAAGAAGAAAAGAAAGAATCAGCAAAATGCCAAAGAGAGAGGGCTGCAAAGGGCTGCCTGCAGCCCCAGGCGGGACCCCCAAGGGCGACCCTTCCCCAGCGGCACTTCCCCCAAGGATGGCCCCTGGAGGCTCTAAGTGTTTATTCTGGCAGGTCCTGGTGACTCCTTTGCTTAGAAATATACAATTAAGCTGAGAATTATTTTTGACAGAAATGAGTCTGTTATCCATAAGTGTTCATGGCACAGAATCAAACCCCGTCATCGCCGCGGCGTATGCAAATGCTTTATCGAGGGCTGCTTGGATTCCTGAGGGCTTTCAAAATATTTTCTTATAATTGCTGATAGAAGTGCTTGAAAATATTTTCACACCATATTTTGCTTGGGAAAAATATGGAAGCAGTTTTCTCTCTTTTGATACTGCATAGTTTTAATAAGGAATACTCCCTGGATATACTGGAGAGAGCCGTGGGTCTAGGAAATCGCCGGGGCCCTTAGAACATGGGCAACCACTTAACTGTTCAGAGCCTCGCTTCCTCACCTGTGAAACAGGGGTGAGATTATCCATCCCCTGGCACTGCTCTGAGGGCTGAAGGAGGAGCTGCTTATAAAACTCAAAGCCTTAGCCAGGTGTGATGGGAAGTCCCTGTAATCCCAGTACTCGGGAGGCTAAGACACGAGGACTGAAGGTTCAAGGACAGCTTCAGCAAGTAGTGAGACTCTCGGCAACCTAGTGAGATCCTGTTTCAAAAACAAAAAGTAAAAAGAACTAGGAGTGTACCTCGGAGTGCATTCAATCCCCCTGTGCCAAAAAACCCTCTCAAAGCCTGTGCACAGTGGGAAAGGGAGGAGGGCCATGGGCACTGGCCCCCGGAATTCTGAGTCAGAAGAGACCAGAAGGATGTGCTACGGGATGAAGGGTACACAAGGAGATCTCTTCGCCTGCGGTCCTTTGGCTTCCACCGTAGGACTTTAATAAAATGAACAACATAAACAACAGAACACCAGGCCCATCTTAACATAGGATTACTAAGAACTAGTTTCAAATATCCTTTAGCTTTTTGTTTTCTGTTTTTTGGGTTTTTTTTTACTTTCTTTGATACTGGGGACTAAACCCAAGGACATTCTACCTCCGAGCTACATCCCCGGCCCTTTTTATTTTTTTTATTTTGAAATAAGGCCTCATTAAGTTGCTGAGGCTGGCCTCACACCTGAAATCCTCCTGTCTCAGCCTTCCAAGCACTCAGATTACAGGTGTGTGCCACGATGACTGGCTCCTTTAGTTTCTTTTTTTTTTAATATAAATACTTAATATAACATACCCACTTATTTTTACTTATTCATTGAGGTATGTAACTTGGCCACCTCAATTAACAACTATTATCCAGTTAGTTCAGAAATATATCTATCTGAAATAAGTGTTTCAGCTTTTAAAGAAATATCTAATTTCATAAATGCTTCTTATTTCATACTGGCCATTCCTTCAACTCCAACCAGTGATCATTTGGCTATTGTACAACACAGAGGGTGTTGAGATATACTTCTACCTCAAACTCTAGAACATTCCACCCTCCAATAAAAAAACTAGAAAGTGCTTTATACTTCAGTCTGTACAGGAAAGCATGTATGCTTGTTCCAACTCATGTACACCCCTTAGAGATCACCGGACATTCAAGGAAACTCGGATGCGCTAACAGAAAGCGTCAAGAACAACTAGACCTGGGTAAAAGTCTTTGGCAGAGCTTCTTCCTTTGAACTAACAGAACAAATTGAGTCCAGTGGGGTTTCCTTACTAGTTAATAATCCTGCAGTCTCGCTATAGACATTCCAAAAGTGATCGTCCTCGCCTCGACTAATCAGTGCTGAGCCCCGATCCTAAGACCACCGTGGGAGACAGAAATGCCCCAGTGTCAAAGCCATACGTGGTCCCTGCCTCTGTGGAGTTTAGGGTCTGGAAGGAAAAAGACATGCTAGTCAAACAGTCGCACTAATAAAGGTATAATTATAAACCCTACATAATGTATAAAGGAAAAGCTCATAGGCAAGGCTGTGTCCGCAGAAAACAACAGACCAGATTAATCTGCCAGAAAATGGTGAGCTGAGCTGTTCCTTTGGTGAAGGAGAAGAAGAGAGGTCCTAAGAACACTAGGCAGAGAAGGTGGTGTGTGCAGAGGCCCTGGGGTGGGCTGTACTTTTAGCAGTGAAGCTAAGACAACAGAGACAGGGGGAGAACAGCAAAGTCCAGGCTAACAGGAGGGCAGGGCAGAACACATGTCCTGCGCAACCGATCAGGGATATTGGTCTTCATTATGAGCATCCTGGAAGCCACTGAGAGTGTTAAACAACTAAGCATAGAGACTTCAGGGAGCGCAGAAATGGCTGCTCGCAGACCCTGGGAGAGACAGCAGTAGCCTCGGTCTGTGGGAGTGGAGCTGGAGAGAAAGAGACAAAATTGGGAATATTTAAGCTGGTAAACCCACGGGGCTCGGTGGGGCGGGAAGGAAGAAGCAAGCGTCCAGTCTGAGGACAGACAGTGCTACCATTCTTCATCAAGGCTCCTGCCAAGGGCCTCCCGAGCACACTGTCAGTTCTGTTTCAGGAATTATGAGTTTGAAATGGCTCAAAGCGCCCACATGGAGATGCCAGCCCAGTTGGCTAGTTGATAAATGGCCCTGGAGCACAAAGGTGTGTCCCGTTTGGAAATAAAATCGAAGCCAACCACACAGGGCAAGGTCAGCAAGCAGGAGAGGAGGTCCACGGACTGCCCCCAGTGCCCAGCCAGGCGAGCCAGGCCAGCGCCCAGCCCAGAGCCACGAGCGCTCTGGACGCAGGCCGAGGCCTGGACAGACACCTGGAAAAGTCAGACCTTAGCAAAGACGGAAACCAAAGCCACAGGCACCGAGACGGCCCATGTCAGGAGCTGGCCAGGGATCTACCACTGTGGGAGGGCCCATCGGAATTCTCCTCACAAACTGCACAAAAAAAGCTAATTTAGCCGGCCACTGCGGCGCACACTTGTAATCCCAGCATTCGGGAGGCTGAGACTAGAGGATCCCGGTTCATGGATAGCCTACGCTACTTAGTGAGACCCTGTTTCAAAATAAAGAATAAAAAAATAGGGCAGAGGTAGAATGCCCCTGGGTTCCATCCCCATTACCGAAAAATTTACAAAAAGAAGAGAGAGCTAATTTTTTTAATTAAATGATCATGTCAAAATCCTTTTTTACAGGTGAAGAAACCTCCCAGGGTAGAGGTCTTAACCCCCGTCTCCAGGCTAACAGGCAGCAGAGATCCCAGCTCGGCTCCTTCCTCCTTCCTCCCTCTCTCCCTGGGGCAGAGCTGGTTTATGAAAACTCGGTTACTACAGCCTGTGTTTATTCTCTGATAATGTGCACAGAGACAAAATCTACTGGCCCAAACCACCCGCTAAGTCCGCACATGGTGGCCTCGCGCTTACCTCTTTGATCGTGGTGTTTCTTCCCCGCCAGGAGAACCACCATCTTCCTCCCTTTTTGGGCATCTTATCCCTCACGATAGTTTCCACAGTGGTCTGTTTTAAATGGATGGTAACATAAATAATGGAACAAAAAAAAAAAAAAAAAAAGATCAACTTAGCACGTTCGAACCAAAAGAAACATGCATGCAAATTAAAGAAACATTAAAAAAAGAGAGAGAGAGAGAGAGAGAGAGAGAGAGAGAGAGAGAGAGAGAGAGAAACAGAACATACTATTTGTGAATTTAAAAATTTAGAGAAGCAAAACCTAATGGTGTCCAAAATCACATTAAGGTAACTTAGGCATGAAGACTTAAGAAGATATTAAAAGGATAAACAAACAACAAAGAAAATATAACACAAACGACAAAAAAGAAATCGTTAAAAAACCATTAGTGATTAGTAAGACCAGGAGTTTTCAAAATTACAGTAGCTAACTGATTAAGATGTTATTACACTCCATACAGTGATTGTAAAATAAAACACAAAATGATTAATATGATATAGGACAGTTTTAAGTAAAAGGTGCAGGGCTTTTTAGTAAATATAGATTTCCAAATTTTGACAAACTAAACTTAGATGCATATAACCATATCTCAAGCATTCAAAAGAAAATTCATACTAATGTCCTGGGTAAATGAAAGTTTGATGGGGAGATTAAATATAAATTAATAGATTTCTAAGTGTTTCCAAAGAATAGTATCAGTCTTAAGGCTAATTACAGGACCCATGTAAATGTCACTGAATTTCCTTTCCTGTGTCCATTGAACTTTCGAGTATTTGACACCTCAGCTAGTAACAAAAACAGAGATTTAGTCACCTCAATCTAAGAGGGCACAGGTAAGTCAACAGAAGAATATTTCACACATGTAGTCCGAAGGGTGCTCATTTTCATGATTTAAAAGACACTTATCTGACACAAAAGAAAATCTGACATAAAAGAAAATCTGAATCTACTAAGACGCAAATCATCCGCACACAGAGCATGAATATGAAATTGCTTAAAGATACTGGCTGCCCTATCCCCTAAACTTACCCACAAATAAAACAAACCTCCAATACAGAAAGCAAAAGAAAGAAACTAACAGGATCGTGTTTCAGACCTAAATGCATTGATTCTAAACTCCACATGAAAAACAAAAATAGCCGAGAAAACTTTCAGACAGAATATAAATAGGCACAGGTCCTACAGGCTGGGAACGCCTATTGGAAAGCTATGGTAATTAAAAAAAAAAAATGCAGTGTTGTTCCATGAGCACAACATGGAACAGAAAACCTAAAATTTAGACCTCGAAATAAGTCTAAATTCACGGAGAAGCTGAATAGATGCCGCAGCTGTAATTGCCATTTGGTGGAGGAAAAGGGGTATTTAAGTCGGGGTAACCGAGGAGCTGCGTCAGACCCTCTTAGCTGTCCACCGGCCTCCGCTTTCTTTCTCAGCAACAAATCTAAAATTGTTCAAGAACCAGCCTGTGATATGCTCAGGGAGGTGGGTCCGGTCCAGTGGAGGAACCCCAGCCACTGGGTGCCGTTCCTAAGCCTCTCATCCCTCCACCAGCAGCCGCCTCAAATGTGCGCTAGTCTGGGGTGATACAAGGTGAGGGTGCGCCCCACCTGACCGACACCATTCGAGGTTGGTGTGCGCGGTTGTCACCTTCCACAAAGGGAAGGCTAGGGAAATCACGGAGCATTAATCAAGCCTAAAACGACCAACCTCTAAGACTCCCATTATGTGACATAATAAACCCGTGGGCCTTAAGCCACTTTTAGTCACTGTGTTTTCTTCAACTCAAAGGATCCCGATTCAATAACCCCCTGGGGGCGGAAATGGCTTGGTTCCAGAATCTTCCTCCTTCCTCTTAAACTCAAATACAGATGGTTCAAAGAGTTAAAGCAAAGGAAAGTACTAGAGGAAAATACAGGACACTTTCACAGGAGTCTGGGAAACGGGAAGCAAGACCATTCCAACCGTGATACAAAACCCAACTGTCTTAAAGGACTGACAAATTCCACATATAAAAGTAATTCCTGTATTAGATGACCACCACAAATAGAGTTTAAAATATTAAAAAAGCCTACTGACGTGACCTAAGTATGCAAATTACAAGGACTAACGTACGTTGTGGGGCCGTGTGTACTTCTTTTTCTGTAATAATAATGAGCACCATATTGCAACCACTCCAACTAACCCAGCCCTCATTTTTGGAGAATGCTTTTTTTCTCAGGTTAAAGCTCACCTTTGGCAAAGGCTTCTGGAAGGCCTGCATGGCCAGGAGCAGAGGTGCTGCCGTTGTCCAGTTATAGTACCTAGCGAAACAATGAGACATAGGTCAGATTAAAAGCCTCTCTGGGGTCCTGCAGAGCATCCTGGGAAGCCCAGCAAGGTTGTAAGAGAGTGCAGTGCACTCGGCCCCCTCCGCAGTCCTCCAAGCAGACCGGCCCGCGCGGAGGCCCCCTCCTCCATCCAACCCCAGCGGCCAGTGAGGGGCCCAGCAGGGGCCACGGAGTGGGATGGACAGTCAGACACGGGGCTAGCTGGACAGACCAAATCATACCACCTGTGTGCTGGTGGCGTTGCCTGCCAAACTGCAAGGGAGGGCAGCTAGGTAGCCTAAGTTAAAATGGAAACTTCCATGGCTTCCGCTCCGGGAGAAGAGTCCAACAGTTCTCAGAGACACCTGACACTTAAGCATCCCTTGACCTCACATAATGCTGATTTTATTTTATTTATTTATTTATTTATTTTGTGGTACTACCAGGGGTATTTTACCTCTGAGCTACATCCCCAGCCCTATTTTTTTTATTCTTTATCTTGAAACAGAGTCTCACTGAGTTGCGGAGGGCCTCACTAAGTAGCTGAGGCTGTCCGCGAACCGTGATCCTCCCGTCTCGGCCTCCCGAATGCCAGGATGACAAGCGTGCGCCCCCACGCCCGGCTCATAATGGTAATTTTAAAGAGTGGGCTACTCTGTTATACCTATGTACTATACGGGATCTAAGTACCACTGCTAGTACTACATGGACTACGTATGATGGCTAGTATTGTATAGAGTAAGTACCATGACCAGTACTGGCTACACTAAGTACCACAGCTTTATTCATTCAGCTATAAAGTATAGTACAGATGAATAGTAAACCCACAAGACTCAACCTGCTGCCTACTTAGGAACAGGAAATTTTGCCAACACTGAAGAGACGATAATGAGGTTTAACGTAGACTTGATGTATTTCTTTTTTTTTTTTTTTTTTTTGGTGGTACTGGGGTTCCTGGAAGCCCTTCTACCTCCGGGCTACACTCCCAGACCTATTTTTACATTTTTATTTGGAAACAGGGTCTCCTAAGCCAGCGCACGCGGCTGGCTTTGAACCTGCGCGATCCTCCTGTCTCTGCCTCCCAAGCGCGGGGATTACAAGCGTGCGCCACCACACCCGGCCGACTTGATGTATTTCTAAAGCTTAACTTCAGGTCTCTGTACATGAAACAAAAAAGGGGACAATTTTCCCCTGGATGGGGTGGTTCTCGGTGTCTGGGGTCTTTTGGGTCTTGGCGCCCATCAGGGTCAGTAGGACCTTCCAGAGAGGCAGTGGGTACCGACTGGTGCCAGGGAGGCAGCCAGAGCCCCGTCAAGGCCAAGGCGAGGCCCCGCCGGGCAGGGCAGCTCAGCAGGTACTCACTTATTGCCAATCTTCACCACAAGATTGGGGTCATCGATGATGGCAGGGTTGTCCACAAACTGCTGATACGACACGGCTTGTTCCAAAAATGCATCTGGACGCACAGCGGACACCAAGGAACAGTGAGAAGAAATGTGGTTAAACGCAGGCGCGGTTTTCACTCACACACACACAAGTGCTTTCTCCACCTTGGGCAGACAATCCTAGCAAATGTGTTTGTAGAAGGGGCTTCAGTTGGGGGAGGGGGGCAGTGTCTGTGCAGAAATGGATGGCGGATCAGGGAGGAAGCCGCTCCTGGGCTTAGATCGGCCTTGTTGGTGACTGGAGTGGGGGAACCCTCTCCCCACGCCTCCTGTGCCCACGCCCACTTCCTGGAGGAGCTCAGGAGGATGGGTCCTCAGGAATGAAAGCAGAGTGCCCTGCCCAAAGTAAGGGCTTTGTGGATTTCAGCAGCTGGGGCTCGGTTACCGTCACTGTGGGAAGTGCGGGTGGTGGTGTGAGGCTCCAGGGCTGACAGCTCAGAGCAGGCAGGAGGAGCAGAAGGCCGGGGCTCCATTCCCAAGGGGCCCCTGCCTCATGGCCGGGCTTCCTCTTGACTTCCCTGTTCAGCAGGGCCTTGCCTTGGCCTTGACGGGGCTCTGGCCGTCTCCTTGGCCCCAGTCAGTACCCACTCCCTCTCTGGAAGGTCCCATTAACCCTGATAGGCACCAAGACCCAGAAGACCCCAGACACTGAGAATCACCCCATCCGGAGAAAAACTGTCCCTTGGTCTTGATGTCAACCGAGGCTGACCTCAACACGTACCCTCAAAATTCTTATTGAGAGCACGAGGTACTCACCCCCTCAGGGCCCTGACCTCATCTGTTCAACAGGACACACAGGCCTGCCCCAGGAGATGGCACTCAGATGGGTATGCCAGCCCACCAGTGAGCAACATGTGAACCGAGGACAGGGCCCGGGGGTCACAGCCTCCCTGTGCCTCCAACTGGCCAGAGTACCTGTGCCCTGGCGCAAGCTCAGGAGTAAGACGGGGCTGGCTGTTAGAACATGGTCTTAGGAAGCACTCGGGCATGGGAGGAATGACATCAGCCATGAGGGCCTGCTGGAACAGGGGACCCCATCTTTCCACAAGAAGACATTTGCTAAGGCCCAAAAGGACTTCAGGATGGAGACAGGTGCGGGATGGCATGCCAGGGCAGGAAGGGAAAATTGGCGTGGCTCCTGTGTAGCAGGGCACAGAGGGGGTGACCCCAGCCCCGTCTCCTGCTAGAAATACAGGCCACGGAGGGCGGGGGGCCAAGGCTGGGTGGGGGCAGCTCACTAGTGCTGGCTGCCCCCCGCTCCCCAAATGGGCATCCTAAACATGCCTCTGCAGGCAGCCATCAGGAGACGCTGAGAAATTGCTGTTTCCAGGATGGCTGATGCTCTGAATTGACTGCCCAAGCCTAGGCTAATGGCACCCTTGGGATCCAGCAGGGAAGCATTCCCATACCTCCTCAGATAAGCCCAGACCTCCAGAACCCCACAACACTCTCCAACACACACTCTTCTAGGACTGCACACCCACCCTACACGGCAGGCTCCGGGAGGACACCTCTGCGGGCTGGCCGGGCCCAGGACACTGGACAGTGTCAACAAGGCCTGCTGTCACTGGAGGCCACGTGTAACCAAGAGAACCCGCGGTCACTGCGGGCCAGCCAGGGGCCTGACCAAGCCCCCCCACACCTCCTCAGCTCCCGCCGTCTGGCCGGGGGCCACTAGAGGGCGCTGGCGGCCCGGCACTTGTGGTACCTTTCGTGATCTCCCGGTGGTCGCTGAGGCCCCCGCAAAGGGAGATGGCGATGGCTGGCAGGTCCCTCAGGCCATCCGAGGTGCTCTCCACGCCACTGTCAACGCCCGAACTGCCCACGGACTGGGGGGACTGGTTGGCTGACCGGGGCCCGTTGTCGCTGGTATGCTTGGGGAGTCCAGAAGGATCTCCGCTGCAAGAGGAAAACCAGAGGCTGCTGAGGGCTCTCCTCCAAGCCCGGCATGACATCCTACGACCCCTGCGAGGAGGGTGCGCGGCTTGTCTCGGGACAAGTGTGCACAGTGAATTATCTCAAGAGGTAGAGCCTGCGGCCTTCTCCTCATACCCCCCCCAAGTCCCAGGAAATGAGCCCCAAGAAAGCCCAAGCCCTTCCTTCAAGGTGCTGGCCCTCCCTCTACCCAGGGGAGCCGACGCGGGGTCCCCAAGACCAGAGTGTCTCCCGAGGAGGAGAAGGGTCGTGAAGCCACATTTATTTGGCTTGTGGACACAGACCGCTGAAGTCCAGCCTCAGGCTTCGGTGGCGGGGGGGGGGGGGGGGGTGCAGCCAAGCCCTGTACCAACAGAAGGCGAGGCTGAGGGGAGACGCACACCTTTACTATGGAGGCCAAGCCATGGCTGGGCACTTCCCACAGCCACTCACCAGCCCCCGCTGCCTGCTGCGCCTCACTTGCTTCCTAATCAAACTTCACGCAGCCTAAAGCTCAGATTATAGAAATGAAAGGAGCCATTGAAAGAAAGAAATATTACTTTTTGGGGAAATACAGGGCGGCCACTTCGGGATCCATGTCTGTGAGGTCATCCAAGTAGACCCCGTCGGCACCCAGGTGTCTGCTTCGTTTATCTGAAAGAGCAAGGGACCCGGTCAGGAACAACCTCGGGGACTTGGCCCTCCAGCAACAGAATCTGGGCGGAGCATGCAGCTTGGCTCCCGCACACCCGGAAGGGTCCAAGAACCACAAGGGAGAGGCAAATGTGGTGCAGCCGCCGGGAGAGCCTGGCTGCCCAGGTCAGCCAAGGGCTCCAGCTCTGACCAGAGTGACCTGGATCCAGCTCATCACCAACTGCAGCCTCAGTGCCTGATCCCTGAAGGGCCTGAGGTATACTGAGCCCTCCATGTAGTGAGGCTAGGACCACCACCATCATTGATATTATTATTAGCCAGCACGTGGCACTTATAATCCCAGTACTTGGGAGGCTGAGGCAGGAGGATTGCAGGTTCGCGGCCAATCTCAGCTACTTAGTGAGGCCCTCTGCAACTTAGTGAGACTCTGTTTCCAAATAAAGAATACAAAATAGGGCTGGGGATGTAGCTCGGAGGTAGAATGCCCCTGGGTTCCATCCCCAGTACGAGTGGGGCGGGGGGGATAATCCATGTTGTCATTAAATGATAAACATTCACATTAGTACTCCCATTAACAGTTGAAGGCACAGCATCACTTGTTCACTGAGGCTTCTGGCTTCCTCTCTTCTGGCAGAGAGAGAACTGGGTAACTGGTCCCAAACTGAGATGCACAAATCTCAAGGCTGCACAGAGCTGCCGGGCTAACACAGATGGCTTGACGTCATCGCTACCGACGAGCCACCGGGGTGCATTTCAGACCTCAGATTTTCAGATTAGGGATTCTAAGCTGCTAGAGTCTATGTCAATGCTCCAAAATCCAAAAAAATAAAAAGAAATAAAAATAAAAACCTCTGAAGCCTGGTCCCCAGAAATCCCAAGTTTGGGGAATAAGGACTAACCCGTATGCTCAGCAAAAGAGGACAAACCCGGCAAATACCACAGCCCAGCGTCTCGCTGATGGAGCTGGAACTTTGGAAGGAAGGAGCCGCAGTGTTCCAGAACAGGGGGGACCGGCCTCCTACCTTTTTTCCTGGAAGGAGAGTCCATCTTGTTCACCGCCTGTGCTGCACTGGCAGCGGGGGGCTTGAGCTCTTCGGCCATGGGTAAAGGCGGGGCGGCCGCGCCGAGGGCCTCCAGCTCATCCTCATTCACAAACTGCACTTCGGTCTGATGCTTGCTCTGGTCTAAAAGTGGCTGCCTGGGCAGTGTTGGTGACTGGTCACTAAAAGTGTCTGATGATTCGCTGTGAATGGTCTGAAAGTGAGTTTTGTCACAGATTTTCCTATTGGTCAGTGGGCTGGACTCTTTCATCTTGTGTGGAGAAGATGACTAGACCAAAGGAGAAAGAGAGAGAGAGGAGAGAGAGAGAGATGAGAAGACGGAAGCCAGGCCAACACACAGGGAGTTTCCAAAGAGCTCCGGCCATCAATCGATGGTCTGCGGCAGACGCCTGGAAACCTCGGAGATCACCTGGTGATTTGCACGCCTGCCCAGGGCTCCAGAAACCAGCAGTGGTTCCAAAGTAAATGAACCTTTGTATAAAACATCAGCTGCCAAACAGAAGACAGATGAGTTGTGGTTAATAAGCAGATGTTTTCCAAATGTTCCTCGGTCCAGTGGGAAATAGAGTCACACTGTGGGATGGATTGATTGATTGACTGATTGATTGAATGATTGACTGATTTTTGGTGGTACTGGCGGTAGAACCCAGAAGCTTTCTACCTCTGGGCTTTTATTTTTATTTTTCTTTTATTTGGAAACAGGGTCTCACTAAGTTTCTGAGAGCCTCACTCAGTAGCTGAGGCTGGCTTCGAACCCGTGCGATCCTCCTGTCTCAGCCTCCCAAGCACGGGGATTACAAGCGTGCGCCACCGCGCCCGGCTCACAATGTAGGATATATTTTAACAAGAATCGAGGCATTACAGTGGCCCACAATCACGGGGGTAGATCTTGCAAAACTCACCACCATCATACGACAAGGCCAGACCATGTCCAGCCTTGGGGTGAGGGCCGGTGTGTGGGGGCAGCGACAGGAAAACGTGGGTACCACCATGTTGCCGGCCACATCCTGCCTCCAACTCTGGGAGCCAGGTGCAGAGATGCTCATGCGTGAAAACTCCCTGCACCTGCCACGTGTCATCCGCCTATTTCTCTACATATGTGTTACATTCCATACAGCTCAGTCCCCAAACATGAGTGCATAAGATACGGTGGCAACTGGCTCACACGAGAGGAAAATGCACATTTATTTTATTTTATACGTGTGTGTGTGTGTGTGTGTGTGTGTGTGTGTGTGTATTTGGTACTGGGGATTGAACCCAGAGGCATTCTACCTTCAAGCTACACCCTCAGCCCAATTTTTACTTCTCATTTGGAAACGGTCTCATCAACAGGTTGATGAGAGTCTCACTACTTGCTGAGGCTGTTCTCGAACCTGTGATCCTCCTGTCTCAGTCTCCCAAGTATTGGGATTATAGGTGTACACCAGCATGCCTGGCTGGAAATTCACATTTCTGATTTTCTACTGCACATAGGGACTTCCAGTTATGAAAAAAATAGAATTCAAACAAACAAAAAAAAAGCCATTTATAAAGCTGGGAAGGGGGAAGGTTTTCACTTCTGTGTCTGAGCTCATCGTGTCTGTTACAAATGGAAGCAATGCTGCAGGTGGCCTGTGGTCAGCACTGCCTTGCTAAAAGAAGTGACAGGTTTGCAATTTCTTTTTTTTTTTTTTTTTTCAGTACTGGGGATTGAACTCAGAGGCATTCTGCCTCCAAGTTATACCCTCAGCCCTATTTTTTATTCTTTCTTTCTTTTTTTTTTTTTTTTTTTTTGCAGTACTAGGGATTAAAACCAGGGCATTCTACCTCTGAGTGACACACCTAGCCCTTTTTTTTATTCTTTATTTTGAAAAGGGTCTCACTGAGTTGCAGAGGGCCTCACTAAGTAGCTGAGGCTGTCCGCGAACTGCGATCCTCCTGTCTCAGCCTCCCGAATGCTGAGGTTACAAGCGTGCACCACCACACACCCAGCTTATTTTTTATTCTTTATTTTGAAAAGGGTCTCTCTAAGTTGCAAAGGGCCTCGCTAAGTAGCTGAGGCTGTCCGTGAACTGCGATCCTCCTGTGTCAGCCTCACGAATGCCGAGATTAGAAACATGTGCCACCACGCCCAGCTTATTTTTTATTCTTTCTTTCTTTCTTTCTTTCTTTCTTTCTTTCTTTTTCTTTCTTTCTTTAGTTGGGTGGTACTGGGGTTCCTGGAAGCCCTTCTACCTCCGGGCTACACTCCCAGACCTATTTTATATTTTTTTATTTGGAAACAGGGTCTCTTAAGCCAGTGTGGCTGGCTTTGAACCTGCACGATTCTCCTGTCTCTGCCTCCCAAACGCTGGGATTACAAGCGTGCGCCACCACGCCCGGCTTTATTCTTTATTTTGAAACAGGATCTCACTGAGTTGTGGAGGGCCTCACTAAGTAGCGGAGGCTGGCTTCGAACCAGCGAACCAGTGATCCTCCTGTCTCAGCCTCCCAAGTACTGAGATTACAAGCACACACCTGGTCAACCTTGCAATTTCTTGCTGTCTCTTTAGCTGCTAATGACACAAATTGATAAAAACCATTCTCAAGGGGTCAGCACTATAGCCTGTGGGCAGAGGAAGCAGCATTTTCTGCCAAAGTTAAACACAAACAGGAAGTGGACCCACAAGTTTGGCCTTAATCTACTCCCCAAAAAGCTGCCCAACTGGCTCTTAACAGAAATCCTTTCAATCCTCATTCACTCCCTGTCCATTCATTCACTCACATTACAAACGTCTCCTGGGGGTGCAGGAGGCTCTTCCAAGGATCTTAAGATAATTTTTAGGCCGGCAATATAATAGAATTCAAGATGTTTAAAATGCATTGAAATAGCAGGTAAAATTTCTTGAAAGAAAAGGTTGTGTGCTCTCCATGGTTTTAGAAACCAATCTGCTGTGCCTCCATGACTAAAGGTACACTCGTTGCATTTTGCAGGGAAACCGAGGCTCGTCAGACACGTAGCACAACCAAGGGGAAAAAAGCAAGAATGCGGAGGGCGTGCGTGTGCTGGACACTTTACACACGTGACCTCTTTTAACCTCCCAACAAGCCAGAGCGGCATCTATCATTTTCTTACATTTTATAGATAAAGACTCTGAGGTTCCGGGAGGTCCACTGACTTACCTACTGTCATCGTGTTTGTAACTGGTGGAGTGGGGACTCGAACTCGGGGAAGACTGTTTCCCACCCCTCCCTCCCTTGCACTATACACAGCCGCTCCTCTGTTTCTTCTGGAGAGGCACACAGGATCAGATTCAGGGCCTTCTGGAAAGACTCCACAAATCCTCCCCACTGGAAGGGTCAAAGCCTGAAGATGGCTGGTTTATGAGTCCACACCTTTCACTTCTGCTCTTTTAGCCCCGCGTCCTGGTCCCACCTGGCTCTGCTGGAGGGACACAGGAGACACGGAGCCGGCCCCCCCACACCTCTCTCAGCCTTTCTCTGCATGGGCTCAGCTTCCAAGAATTGGGCACCTCTGACCTCACAAAGGTAATGCTGAGACATCTGTACATCTGTGTTTCCGACCTCCAGACACTAGGGTTTGTGTATCCATGCATTCTTGAAATTCCATTTGCATTTAGTGATGGAAAATGTAGATCCTGCCAGGGGTGGTGGCACACACTTGTAATCTCAGCATTTGGGAGGCTGAGAGAGAAAGATCGAGGTTCGCAGACAGCCTCAGCTTCTTAGTGAGGCCCTTTGCAATGCAGTGAGACCCTGTTTCAAAATAAAGAATTTAAAAGAAAAAGGTCTGGGGGTGCCGCTCGGAGGTAGAATGCCCCTGGGTTCCATCCCCAGTACCACAAAAAATAAAGAAAGAAAATGTAGATCCTAAACTAGTTCTGTATGTTTAAAATACAAAAATACACCAAGACCTTCTTATAATGTTGCACTACAAAACAATTCTGGTGTTCAACGGGCCGCCGTTCACTGACAGCGCCTGGCAGTTATGCCCTTGGCTACGATGTGACACTGATTCCTCGTAATCAAGCTTAGTTAGGAACTTTCCACGTGGGGCCGAATGGAGGGGAGACCCACCTTGGCAGCGTGGGGCAGCTCTCCCCAGAGCCACAGCATTTCGAGGTTGTTCTTGGGTGTCGACCTGTCCATGCACTTACTGACCAACTCCGAATCGCTCTTAGGTGTCGCAGGTCGGGAACCTGAAGGGCTTAAGAAAACACACAATAACTGGGGTGAGAAGAGAAACTATTGTTTGAATGCACCCAAGAGGCCAGCCCCTTCTGAGCAAGGGCTCAGGGCGATCCCTCCTCTGGCCACCAGGGGGCCACACACCCAGCTCAAGTGAAAATTGTTCCCAAGGTGGGCAGCCTGCCACAGCTGCTGCCAAATTCAAAATAAACAAAATAAGGAAAATAAGTAGCTAGAAAAAGAAACAATGAGAAAGAGAGAGGGTGAGAGACTCAGAGAAATGGAGAAAAGAGCTTGCTGTTAGATCAAAACTATCTTTACACGCCTCACCCGAAGCTGGTCTGTCCTGGGCTCTCAATTTCCAAATCAAAGGTCCCGGCCACCTCTGATGTTATTTTTCATATTTGAAATACTTACAAATCTGCACTAGCTTTGAAGACAGGGGGACTGTATCATGTACTGACTTCACCACAAATCAACCCGATAACGCGGCAAGAGCGTCCCAAGTTGAGCCTCCGTATGCGATCTTCAAGGAACGCTTCAACGGCCGAGGCCCTTCCGTCCCAACCCCCTGCACTGTGTCCTCTCAGGCCAGCCTCACAGTGGCCGCAACACCTCCTAGTCTCCATGTTTACTCCTAAGACCTGAGCAAAAATGTTAAATCTGTCCAGCCCAAGAAACTGGCCAAAAGAACCGATGTGCAGGATTCCCACGGTGCGCTAAACCGCACATGGGGGAGAAGGAAAAAAAACACTAATTCCTTCTTGAATTCTTCTGCAGCATTTTCTCTAGACAGAGGAAGAGGGCAGAGTTTTTAAGTAAAGCCGTAAACCAAGAGACCACAATTTCCCTTCACCTCCTCTCTCACAGCCTTTGACTATTCTCGTAAGCAACCTCTCAGTAGCGCACTTGGGCTCCATTTCCCTGTTCGGGTTAGATTTTGACTCTAACTGGAGACAAATGCTTCCCTGACGGTCCGAGGAGAGCTCACGGCGATGCTGAGCTTGTGGCCAACAAGGAGGTTCCCTCGTGGCTGAACTGGCCCTGACTCTCCTTAAGCCGTTTGCAGCATCAAATTCAACACGCTCTCCCTCATTTCCCACGGCGGTGCGCACCCACAGGCTGGCCCCTTCCCTTGGTGCCCGCTGACTGCCGATCCTCCTGAGTGTCACACGGCTACGGTTCTCTCCCGGGGCAGCCCCCAGGTTCTATCTCACCTGCCCATGGAGAGGGGGCTCCAGAGACAGCACGGTGTGAGGGCTTATGCACGCACACCTCCACACACAGGCACACACGGGCACTTTTCTGCTCTCCAGGAAGCAGCCCCACAGGAGGAATTCTGGGCCCTCCACCTGTCTTTGAGCCTACCTGCTTCCTCTACTTCTACAACTATGCTCTCTCCAAAGGTGGGGTGCATCCACAAGCGCACATCCACAGCCATGGAACGGAAAAAGGAGTGGTGTGGCCTCCAGCGAGGGCCCTTGGGACCCGCCCCTGGGAACCCGAGCCCGGTAGCCTCCAAGGACATCCCAGGAGTCCTCCCTAACCGCTTCCTACCCTCCATGGTGCCCGGGCTTGGAAACATCTGTTTAAAATCTCTCCTAAGCCAGGCGCAAGCTTGTAATCCCAGTACTGGGGAGGCTGAGCCAGGAGGATCACAGGTTCGTGGCCAGCCTCAGCTACTTAGTGAGGCCCTAGGCAACTTAGTGAGACCCTGTTTCAAACTAAAGGGCTGGGGGTGTAGCTCAGAGGTAGGACGCCCCCGGGTTCCATCCCCAGTACCGGAAAAAAAAAATCTCGTCCAAGTTATGTTAGCATATAAAGCCTACTTATGTTGTGTTCTCAATTCTTGGGGAAAATAAGCTGGTTTTCCCCTACCACAATGGTAAATGTGCCCATCAGGATGGTCTGGATCTGAATCCAGGCTCAGATAACCTGTCTTGTCAAGGGCTCAAGGTCACGTGGTCTCTGCCACCACTGCCCGATTCGGCTGTGGCTGCATAAAAGCAGCCCTGGCCCGAACATAAAGGGACTGGCAGCACTCCAGGGCAACTTCACAGGAGCGGATGGTGGATGGGACCAGGCCCCGGGCTGTGCCCTGCTGCCCTCTGCTCTCCAGAAGGATCAAATGCTCAGCGCGCCTCTCTATAGGCACCTCCCGGCAACATGGCCCCCTCACACGCTGGTCTTCCAGGCAAGCCACAAGTCAGGGGATTCCACTGCATCAAGTTTGCAAGCTCATGATCAGATAGAAGCAAGCCCTGTGTGGGGGTCACAACCTGGAGGCCCCTCCTTGCACACTAAATAGGCCTTTACCGCAAGTGCTGCCCCCTTGGGCCTCAGCTGCTGCCCCAACGTTCTGCACAGGCACACAGACACATTCTATGACTCGAGGCCGAGAGAACTCAACCCACTGAGGATGGGCTGGGAAAAAGACCTGCTGATGTGGAGAGCCACTGTCAGAAATGTGATTCCAAAACAGCCCATTGGTAGATAGTGGACTTTAAAGATCAAGGGTGGTTCAAAGGAGTAAGTTTAGAAGGCCACTGAATTTCATAAACAAGGGCCTCGTAAAAGCTCGCAAAATTTTTGCCAGTCCAAATGGACCAATTAGTTGTAACCACTCATAACTTTGTTCGTGTCGTTTTAGAATGGTCTTCCTTCTGCACAAGTAACCTCTGAATCAAGTGCCTGCTGGAGGTTGGTTCTTTAATAAAAAAGAAAATAGGTTTTCCACGTAGAAAGGAAACATAGCCTTAGTTGCTGAAGTTCATAAAGTGAGCCATGTAAGTCCACCCCATAGGAAGGTCAAAGTGTAGACAGAACAGAGGAGATGGAGCAGAAATCTTAGCAACTGTGTCAAATGAAAATAGAAATTTGCGTCCTGATCTCCGTCCCACGGCACTCTCCTAACTTCTACTCTGGAGATGCTATGGAACACGTCTGAATCCATTATTCGGATGGCCTAATAGGCTACTGAAACACTTAGAATAAATGATGACTGATACTAAAGTGTCATCCCAAAAATATCTTGTAGCTTATCTGTCAGACAGCCCCAGGCACAAAGATCATACTTCTCAACTTTACTCCATTATTCGAGCTTTCTAATACTGCACAGAGTTAGAATGATATGTGCATATGTGTGTACATATATATTCTTGCTGATATATGAAATGTGCTTCTATACAGACATACACATGATTACTGATCAATAGAAACTGCTTAAACATAATTTCCAGAGAGTCGAATTTAGGACTAAAAAATACATATACCGATCTATACGTGCTTTAAATGAAAGGGAAATAATCATCTATATATAAGATTATATTGTGATCTATAAGTCAGTTGGTTAGTTTGTGAGACAGATTCCTGAGTGTTAGGTCAAAATTTCCACTTCATATCACTTCATGAGTCATTTGGTTAGTGGTAAAAATCAACTTATAGGAGTTAGATCAAACTTTCCATTATCACGTACATCTAAACAGGGAAAGTAACTGGTCTACCTTTCCGAAGCATGGAAGTGGGCGGACTGTGGAGGGCAAGAGCTAGACAGGCCACCCTCGGCTGCCATGACAACGTGAGGCGGGGGCGTCCTTCTGCAATCTACCGGGCTGCCGGTCACACCACAGGATGGACGTTGAGAGGGAGAGAAAAGATCGCAGGTCACTTCAACGGAACTTCCTATAAATTCCTTGGCTACTCTCAAAGACAATATTTGTACGAAAATATAAGCACTCGGGTGCCTGACAGCAGAGGGTTCTCCACTGAAATCGCCTGAGAATCCAACGTGAACCCTCTGAACCACAGAAGCAGGAAATGGCCAGGAGAACCGTTTCACTGTCCATTCCCTCCCTGGGCCAGAAGAGATCGTCGTCTCATGGCAGGTAAGGCACCGTCAGACTACGCCATCCTGTGCTGTCAAAGGTCTCTTTAAAGACATCATTCCAAGTGGGAAATTATCTACTTCTCCTAATTTGTAATTCTAGTTAATAGTGGTCACATCGACATCTTCTGGTGGGATCATTATTCTCAATTCATAAAGCAAAATATTAAAAAAAAAACAAAGACTTCTATGCAGAGCTGTGTTTAAAATTTTTGTTTTAAATTCTTAAGGCTAATGTATGGATTTTTCAACCCATTGGCAGTTCCTAAATATCCTGCATTGTTTTCTTCCTAAATGGCAATGTTTTCTCTTCTTCGGGGTTATCTCCACAGACCCAGAGAAAAAAACATATGAGGCTCTGGAACAGTCTCCTATCTGCACTGTCCAGTAATAATGATCACTGTTCACACGTAGCTCCTGAGCACTTAAATGTGGCCAGTCCAGAGATACAGTCATATGCACAGGATTTATAATGGATTTGAAAGACTCAGTGTGAAAACAAGAATCTGAGACATCACATTCACATTTTTAACTGACTACTTCTTGAAATGATCAACTGGGCCAAATAAAATATCTTGGAAATTAATTTCACCTTCTTTTATTTTTTAAATATTTTTTAAATACCAGCACATTTTAAATTCCATAGATAGCTGAGCACTGTATTTCTACAGGACAGGGCTGTTCTCTGAAGCAGGCAGAACTTGAGCGGGGGCCCCTGTTCGCCACCAGCCCAGGGTCACCTGGTGGCCCAACATCTACCCAGTCCTGGCTAGACACCAGGCATAAGACACACCTGTTTTTTTCCCCAACCTCCGCTTTAACCTACACTGTTGGCTGTTGCTGGAGATTGCCCTGAGCAAACCGGAACCAGCAGGGTGTGTTGATGAGACTGGCTCATGGTCAAAACCCACAGCAGCCCCGGCCAGAGCCTCCTGGGGCTCCTATATGCCCATTTTAAACCACAGGTTAACCTGAGACATCAGGAGAAGAAAAACCCAAGGATGTCACTTCTCGTGGATCAGGGTTTCTCAAGCCCTTTTTTTTTTTTTTTTTCTTTTCATTAATGCCCCACTCCCAAGCTTTTTGAGAAACTAACAGCCCTTCCCCCGGCCACCATGACATTTTATGGGTTTGCTTGCCAACCAAGAAACAGTTTTCACCACAACAGGGCTGACACTGTCCCTTTTGAGAACACATGATTTAGCTCCATCCCCAGTCCTTGGGAACAACACACTCAAGGGTTCCCATATTCTCATAGGTTTCACAGGTTTAAAAGTCCCTGGAGTCTTCAGGAAGGCTATCTGCACACCGAGCAGCCCTGGGGCTCCAGGGCTCCTTGCAAGTTCATTTCAGGGGAATGCGTGCTCTTGAGGTCAGCAGCATGGGTACCATGTGTTACGTTAAGGAAAGGTGACACCCCACCCCGGGACCATCACCTCTACTCCTGAACCTTACTTTAAGGCCAAGAACCAAGACAGCCTCTGCCACCCCATCTCCTGCTCTGGTGATCAGCATGGCATAACTGGACAAGGCTTTTTCCTTTTCAGGATCATGCCCAGGAAGCCAAGAGCCACATGTGCGATGATCTCTGATGTCTGGTGAAAGCTGGTGACCTGCACACCTGCTGGCTTAACCCCAATCTCATCCCTTCTACTTCCTGTCACAGTTTTTCTTTTTTTTTTTTGCGGGTCTGGGGATGGAACCCAGGGGCATTCTACCTCCGAGCTACACCCCCTGCCCTATTTTTTATTCTTTATTTTGAAACCAGGTCTCACTGAGTTGCAGAGGGCCTCACCAAGTAGCTGAGGCTGTCCGCGAACCGCGATCCTCCAGGTCTCAGCCTCCCGAATGCTGGGATTACAAGCGTGCGCCACCACGCCCGGCTTCTGTCACAGTTTTTCTGCTCCTAATTGCTCTCGTCTTTTATTTCTACATCACTAGTTCCTTAGACGTGCTTCCTCTAGCTGACGTCTAACCCTCAGGCAGGGGCAGGTGAACCATGACACACACACACACACACACACACACACACACACACACTCGGGCAGGGGCAGATGAACCATCACACACACATACACACACACACACACACCACACACACACACACGCGCGCGCCTCTCACCTGGGGTTGGGAGACCACTCTCGGTCGGAATTGGGGTACGATGCTGACTGGGAATAAGGCAAGATGGAGGGGAGGGTTTCCTTAGGAAGCTCATCTGGGAATGGTGGTAGGTCATCCGGAAGAGTTCTGGTGGAAGAAAACAAAAACAAAGTCAAACAGGTGCCAGTGGCAGATTCATAAAAAAAATCAAGGTCCCGTTTTTTTCTTGATTATCTCTAAGAGTCTTGTTGACTAACATGGTCCCTTTTTTGTTTTCTATTTCTTTATACTTTAATCGGTGCACTGTGGTCTCACAGCATACTGCGGTTCAGAGTGCTGGGGCCTCCATGCGCGCAGCACTTGGTGGGCTTCCCCGAGGCTCCCTCAACTCTCCGCCCTTCCCTGTACTTGACATCGAGATTGCCACTGATAATTCCGCATGTGTACATGATGTCAACAGAAGTGCTTCCTTCACTAACCTTCCCACTGCCGTCCCCTGGGCCCTCTCCACCGCCCCCCTGGGATTTCTCCTCCTTTATCAATGTCCCTCCTGTAACCCAGTACTTCCTAGCTTCTACAGAAAAGAGAAAACATCTGACCCTTCACTTTCTGTGACTAGCTCATCTCTCTCAACATAATGTCCTCTAGCTCCATCCATCTTTATGCAAACGATATAATTTTGTTCTTCTTTATAACTGAGGAAATTCCATGGCATGCATGTACAGTTATTAACCATTCGCCTGTTGGTGGACACTGAGGCTCTTCCATAATTTGGCCGTTGTGAACGGCGCTGCTCTAAACACGGGTGTGCACAGATCACTAGACTCTGGTGACTTCAGCTCCTTTTGAAAGATGCCCAGGAGCGCGACTGCTGGGCCATACGGTGGACCCATCCGTAATCTTCTGAGAAACCTCCACACGGATCCCCGTAGCAGCTGCGCTAATTTGCAGTCCAACCACAGGCATCAGGGTTCCTATTTCTCCACATCCCCACCGGCGTTTATTGTTGGTTGACTTCTTGATGACCGCCATTCTGACTGGGATTAGATGGAATCTCAGTGCAGTTTTGATTTGCATCTCCCTGATCGTGAATGATGTTGAAAACTTTTTTATACATGGGCCATTTGTATTTCTTCTTCTTTTGTGAACTATCTAGTTCAATTGCCACTTATTGTGTGTTTGTGTGTGTTGTCTTTTAACATAATCCCTTTCAAACACTCACGTATATTCCAGGCAGTGCAGGGGGAAAAAAGTGATAGAAGCAGAAATAAACGTGTGCTTGTGCTTTGACTGAATTGCAAATTTAAAATGACATTCTGAGCGTCTGGACTTAGACACACGCCAGTTGATCACACTGCTCCCCGGGCCCGCCGAGGAACCTCACGGTGGCCTTTTACATTTCACCCCACAAGAGTCATAAGAGGTGGGTCAGCCCAAAACCAGACCCAGGGTGTGCAAACCCTTGTCGTGTACAGGTGGCGCTGCCGAAATACCGCGTGGCCACACACAGATCACGTTTCGTCTGGCAAAACCAAGAAATGACATCGGCCCAGTGTATCTTTGGATTACAAAGGGATCGCAGAACTGCCCAGCGTCAGATACCAGCAGCTCGTCACAGAAGACGGCACCATCTTCCTATCCTGCGGAGGCCATCTGTCTGCACTGTCAACGTCGCCTGAAATACCTACTGCGAAGTTCTAGAACCAACCGCCATGCAGGGAAGTCAATCACACCAGGCCCCGCCCCCGCTCCCGCGCTGACAGCAGATTAGAAGCTATGCTTAGGGAAAGCAACACGCCAATCTACCTTTATTTTTAGCCAGAAAAAGAAAATAGATCCTAATCTGCATAATGAAGCAGGAGGACCATTCCAATGTTTTTTTATCCCTTCTTTATGCTAATGAGATATAAAAATAATTATCAAAAACTATACTAAATTGCCTAAAAGTCAGAAACCATAAATATTCCTTAAAAATGAGTTCTGCACTTCAAAACTGGCCTTTGTCACCAAAACAGTAATACAGATAAAGAAAACTTCACTGCACTCCTAGAAGCAAAGAAAAAGAAGGAAGGAAAATGTCCATTAAACTTTGGGGCAGGTCCAAATTAAAAATGAAAAAAGTTGAACCAGGTATGGTGGTGCACACTTGTAATCCCAGCATGAGGGAGGCTGAGACCGGAGGATTATGGTTGGCGGACAGCCTCAGCTACATAGTGAGACCCTTTGCAACTCAGTGAGACCCTGTTTCAAAATAAAGAATAAAAAATAGGGCAGGGGGTGTAGCTCAGAGGTAGAATGTCCATGGGTACCATCCCCAGTACTGCAAAATAATAATTAATAATAATAATAATAATAATAATAATAATAATTTACTAAAATGAAAAGCATTTGCTCATATATAAAACCGAGCATGTGCTACAGCCATTTTTAATCCTAAATCCATCACACCTCAGCCCCAATCTAAACCCAGCCCAACGTGTGTAGTTGGTGCTCAAATAAGAATAAATAGGTTCTGATCCCAGGACAGGAACGTACTTCTGTAATCCCAGTACTTGGGAGGCTTTGACAGGAGGATCGTGGGTTCAAGGAGATTGTGTACTTAGTGAGACCCTATTTCAAAATAAATAAAAAGGACTGGGCATGGTGGTGCACAAATGTAACCTTAGTATTTGGGAGGCTGAGATAGGAAGGTCTCAGGTTTGAAGCCAGCCTCAGCAATTTAGCAAGACCCGTTTCCAAATAAAATATATAAAAATAAAACAGAGCTGGCAATATAACTGAGAGATAAAATGTTCCTGGGTCCAATCCCCAGCACCACAAATAATAATAAATAATAATAATAATAATTAATAATAAACAATAAATAAGCTGGGTAGCACACACTTGTAATCCTAATACTTGGGAGGCTGAGACAGGAGGACCACGCAAGTTCGAAGCCTGCCTCAACTACTTAATGAAACCCTCAGCAACTTAGACCCTGTTTCCAAATCAAATATAAAATAGGTCTGGGAATGTAGCCCAGAGGTAGAAGTCCCGAGTTCCATCCCCAGTACCACACACAAAAAAGAAAATAATAATAATAAATAAAAAAGACTAGTGTATAGCTCAGAGTGTAGAGAACTCCAGATCCAATCCTCAAAAAATAAAAAATAAAAAATAAAAAGAATGCCAGGTTCCGGGCTGCGGTGGAGCTGGGTAGAGCCCCTTCTCAGCACGTGAGCCCAGGGTTCCATCCCAGCACCGGGCGGGTCTGAGGGAACCCAGGTTTCGTTTCCAACCCACTCCTGCATTCAGTCCCCATGCCTCTCTCGGTCCCCACCTCGGGGCTGTGTTCTGGAGCTGGCACGACCAGCCAGGGAGGCACAGTGTCGCCAACACTCTCAGTCTTTCAGGCTCCACTCTGAAGACTCCTAATCCCAAAATTCCATCTAAAATGCCCAACAGAAGAATAAGAAGTTCTGAGGAACACACGAGAGGCGCTCTCGAGGCCACCTGGAGGCTGCCAGCACGTCTCCGGCTCACCTGCTGCCGTCCGGCCGGCCCGCGTCCTCATCCGAGCTCATCTCTATGGGGAACATGTCTTCGTCCTCTGAGGTGTTGCTGCTGTCCTCCCTCTTCAGGCTGTCCAGCTGCGACTTCCGCCTCCTCTTCCTTCTCTTCTTCACTAGGGAGCCGCTGGAGAGGCTCTCGGTGGGAGGGGAGACCTGGGCGGCCATGCTGGGGTCCAGACCCCGGATCCTGTCCGCTGGGTTCCTTTTCAGCTGGCATTCCATCCGCGCAGCTCCCTCTGACAGGATGGGGGAGGTGGCCAGGTACATGGGGATCACTTCCTAGAGAGAGGACAAGTTTTCCAAAGAGTCTTGTTACTTTGAGCTTAAGGAGCAGGACAGAGCCGGGCGTGGTGGTGCACCCTTGTAGTCCCAGCATTGGAGAGGCTGAGATAGGAGGATCACGGTTCGCGGCCAGCCTCAGCTACTCAGTGAGGCCCTTTGCAACCCAGTGAGACCCGGTTTCAAAATAAAGAATAAAAAATAGGGCTGGGTGTGTAACTCAGAGGTAGAATGCCCCTGGGTTCCATCCACAGTACTCCACTCCCAAAAAAAGGCTCAGGACAGAGCCAGGGGTCCCCTAGGGTTAACGCAAGAGCCCAGCGCTCCCTGGAAAGGGCCATAGTGGGGCAGGCTGACGGCAGAGCACCACCAGCCGCCTGGAGGCATGGCTGCCCATCTGACAGAGGATCAGAAGCCAGCAGTTCATCAAAGGCCTTTGGGGATTGAACCCTGCACTTTAACAATTATAACAAAGTAGGGTCACTATCGATGATTAAGCCGGTGGCTCCTACCATGGGGAGCTGAGATCCCTCTACGGCTCCACACAGCCCTGCTCAAAGCTCAACCCCCGCCTTCCTCACCTGGTCGTTATCAGTCTCCTGAACAAAAAATGCTTCTCCATTATCTCCCAACTTCATGTGCAAATCCACGGATTCCCCGTTGATTTCTATGTCGACCTGAAGGGAAAACCACCGTTAAGAAGCAGAAGAGCCACTTCCGCCATCGCCTCCCCGGGAACTCTCGAGGCACAGACACACCTCGCCATAAACACTCTAGTCCCACCCAGAAGGCACCTTGCAGCCCCACATCTCGGGCAGTCCATCCAGGATGCACACAATTTCCCTGAGTACTGGTGGGGGGGCTGTTCTGGGCTCAGGCCTCTGAGGATGGAGAAGGGACCTCAAAATGGAGAAGCTCCCCTGAGATCACCTGGCCCGTCTCACAGAACTGGTTAATAGAGTTCAAGTTCAAACTCAGCCCCGTCTTCAGAAATAACAGCCTGGACCTTCCGTCTGCTGCGGGCTGGGATCTCTGAAATCCTCTCCACCGAGCGCTTGAACTTAACTCAAAGAACCAATCAAGATGCATCATTCCAACTCCACATTAAGTAGTGGAATGAAATGTTTAATCAATTTTTAAGGATTTTTTTTCCATGGGTATGACAGATTGGCTTTTGCAAAAATGGCCACATCAGTATTTCTGGTCCCCGGGCTCTTCCAGAGCCCTGCCAGTCCCCATTTCTCCTCCCCTGGAGGTGGGAAAGACTGATGGTCCCCAACCAAGAGGGCACAACAGAAATGACGCCACGTGGCCTCCAAGGCTAGGTCATAGAACAGAGCCCACCTGCTTCCTCTCTCGAGACGCTCGTCCTCATGGGCCAAGTTATAGGGGACTCGAGGCCAAAGGGAGAGGCCACGTGGAAGTTTGAGGCCAAAGTCTCAACAAAGAGCCCCCCAAAGAGCCAGAATTAACCACTAGACACCACGGCAAGGAGCCAGGGTTCAGGAATCCCTGCCCTGCCAACCACGCTGCAAACATTCAGGGCATCTACTCAGGCCCGAATTTTTGGATAAGCAGTCCGGTGTCTGCCATTACAGTGTAGACTAAGGGATATAGCCATAGCAACCAGGACAACAGGAACTGGCAACTGCGGGTTCAGTGAGCAGACATTCCCAATGGGAAGCCGAAACCCCGAGTCTAAGCGCTCGGGACACAGGAGACACGGCCCTGTTCCCTGAGCAGAGCGCACCCAGGTCCCGGGACTCACCACTTTCTCCCGGGAGCGCAGGACCCCCATCTTCCCAAAGCGGACGTGGAAAGGGGAACACTGAAGGTTCCCATTGGGCTGGCGGACGACAATGATGTCAATGCACCCCGAGAGTGTGGCGGGGTTCAGCCCCTTGTAGAGCTCCTTCACTGTTACGAACACCTGGCCGGCCAGCTGCCCCACGTAATTCATGGTCTGAGCCTAGGAAGCAGAAAAAACACAGGAAAACAATGAGCTCCGGCCTGGAGCTGGGCAGAAGGGTCCTCCCCCTCCCTCCATAGCGGGTCACACACCCGTTCTCGCTGGGCTCAGATCATGTGGTTTCTGGAATGCTCTCTGAAACACCCACCACCAGGGCCCATCTCCCCAACCCCAATCAGCAATCAGCAAGCCTGGCGATCTCGGCCCTGGCAGGCTGCGGGGAGGCTGACCGCAGGCATCCCAGGACCCTGCCTGCCTGGTCCACATGGCCACAGCCACCTGTGCCTCGCTCTGTCACTGTGCACGGATCTCACGTGCTAAATCTTAAGGCTCCTGAGAAATGAAGCTGGATTTTAGACAGCTTAGTAGCCCCCACGGTGCCAGGCAAGAATAAGTTCTTCAGAATAATACTGAAATAATATTTGAAAAAACAGGACTGCTTTTACTGGAGAAGAGGAACAAATGGCTTGTCCTGTGTAACACCTTCCAGCCTGGCTTCTCTCCTACCAGCAGAGGGACAGGCGGCCACGCTGCGGGTGACCTGCCCAGCCAGCCACTCTGCAAACATTCAGGACATCTACTCGGAGAGAAAAGACTCGACTCAGGAATGGCTAATGGGCGCAGAGGTGCAAGTGGGCCGCAAGAACATTTAATATTCTACAGCATAGTAGGACAGCTATGTTGACTAATTAATTGAATATTTCAAAATAGTCAGCAAAGAGGATTGTTCGATGTTCTCCATATAAAGAAATGATATGCGTGTGAGGTGACAGATATTCCAGTAACCCTGATTTGATATTATACAGCATATACAGGTACTAAAATGTCACAATGTTCTAAGTGTCAATTAAAAATAAAAGCATAGCCGGGCATGGTGGCGCACGCTTGTAATCCCCGCACTTGGGAGGCTGAGACAGGAGGATCGCACAGGTTCGAGGCCAGCCTCGGCTACTTAGTGAGGCTCTCAGCAACTTAGTGAGACCCTGTTTCCAAATAAAGTATAAAATAGGACTGGGAGTATATACCAGAGGTAGAAAGCCCCTGGGTTCCATCCCAGTACCACCAAAAAATAAAAATAAAAGCATATTTTTTAAATATGCTTAGTCCCCGTGAAGGGATCTGATGAGTCAATGATGGACAGAGAATACACAAGTAAATAAAGTATAAATCAGTGCTGCTGTGTTTAAGCAAATGCTAAGGGAGATACGAGTGCGGAAAGAGAACACATTGCCCGGAGCAGGCGTTAGAAAGGTTCTCTCAAGAAAAGGGCGGCAAGCCGGGCGTGGTGGCACACGCTTGTAATCCCCGCGCTTGGGAGGCTGCGACAAGGAGGATCTCACAGGTTTGAAGCCAGACTCAGCTGGCTTAAGAGACCCTGTTTCCAAATAAATTATAAAATAGGTCTGGGAGTGTAGCCCGGAGATAGAAGGCCCCTGGGTTCCATCCCTAGTACCACCAAAAAAAAAAGAAAAGAAAAAAGAAAAGGGCGGCAGACAGACGCCACAGCCAGCAAGAGGTCCCTGCAAAGCCATGGGGCCCAGACACCAGGCACCGGGAGGAGCTGTGCCCAGCACAGAGCACAGGCAGGAAGGGAGGTCGGACAAAGAGGGAGCCTCGCGGGGCTTTTGAAGCAGCCGTGTGAAGCCACAGATTCTAGAGCAGCAGCAGGACTCGCTGACCCACGGTCCTGAGAAAGTGTCCCGGGGGAAGAGAGGGAGACAGGCCACAAGGAAGCAGAAGAACAGGGGTGCTGGTGGCTGCTGCCACTGCTGAGGTGCCCTCCTGCACAGTGATGGGGGCAGAAGAAATGGAGGAAGGGACAGCCCAAGAGATGGGTAGGCTCAGAGGACAGGAGCCTGAGCTCTCGGGGTACTCATCCCTTGCGGCTCCTGGACCCCCGAGCCTGCCACGGCCCGCCTGGGCAGAGCCAGCCCTCCCCTCGATATCGTCCTGCCGTGCCCCACACCTGGCCATGCCAGCCCAGGGCCCTTTCCTGGGTCCTCTTCTTCTCCAGCCCTGACTCATATTCTGCGGCTGAGTCCCAGGCCCTCTCCAGACACTTTGGCTATCTGGAGGAAGAGGAGACTCGTTTTCTCCCCCCCCCCCCCTCTCTCTCTCTCTCTTTTTTTTTTTTTTTTTTTTTTTTTTTTTTTTTTTTTTGGTGGTACTAAAATTCCTGGAAACCCTTCTACCTCCAGGCTACACTCCCATACCTGTTTTTTTTTTTTTTAATACTTTTTATTTGGAAACAGGGTCTCTTAAGCCAGCACAGCTGGCTTCGAACCTGCGCGATCCTCCTGTCTCTGCCTCCCAAGTGTGGGGATTACAAGCGTGCCCACCACACCCGGCTCCTTATTCTTTTATATGCTTTTACAAGCCTCGGCCTTCCAAGTTATCAAAGCAAAAAACACATTAGCCGCACAGCTTCAAATACCACCCACACATGGTGTTCTCTTCTCAGCAATTCCAAGACATCTGCCTTACACACACACACACACACACACACACACACACACACACAAAGGTGCACACCACTCTGATTCTTGCTGGGAATTAGCCTGGCGCCCCACCTGGGGACACTCCCTGCAACTCCAGGCATTTCGAGGCGCACTCACACTTTGCGACTGGCCTACCGTGCAGTTGATGCTGGGATCTTTCTGACCCTGCTGCCGGCCTGTATGGTTTTTCTATCACTCCATAAAACCATGCTATGATCATAGAATAAGAAATATACATCTTGTTCTTTGTCTCTTAGCTCCTGGCCAGAACTCCTAAAACCCTTGTCATTTCCTATACATTATTTCCTACGTGATCAAGCTTAAGAATAACAGAAGCGTATTTTATTACAATATTCAATGTTTTCCTGGCTCTTGAAACAGCCCTTCAGTGATAAATGTCAAAAGGGTATATTTTGTCCTTCATAACAGGTCCCTTCCAAACACACCTGAGTTACGCTAGCGAGGCGGCTCCCAGAGGATGGATGTGGTTCCCAAGAACCAACCATGTGATTAGCAGGTGCATCTTTCAGCCCCACCCAAGCTCTGGAAGAAGAGAAGGGCTGGGACTGGGTTGTCACCAAACACCAGTAACTCAGTCAACCATGCATGGAGAGCCTGGTGCCGGGAGAGGTGTACCCGGGAGCACCTAACCCCAGGCATCGCTCCCGAGCTGTATCCTTTAGGGGAAGCCAGAAAACCTAAGTAAAGTGCTTCCCTGGGCTCTGGGAGTCACTCCAGTGAATGACTGAACCCAAGGAGAGGGTCCCAGGAACCCCCAATTTATAGCTGGCTGGGCAGAAGTACGGGAGGCCCCCAATCTGTCAGTGGAATCTGACAGGTTGATTCTGAGCCCTTCCCACAGGATGTGCTGCTGACTCCAGGTAGCGCGTGTCAGAACCAGAGGGGGTCAGGGACCCGGCTGTATCTGCAGAGAACTGGTAAACAACCAATGCATTTGCTATCAGAACTGTGAGGAGAACCATTTTCTCTTTATTCTTTTATAAGCTTTTTTTTTTTTTTTTTTTGGCAGTACTGGGGATGGAACCCAGGGGCATTCTGCCTCCGAACTACACCCCTGGTCCTATTTTTTAGCCTTTACATTTTTTTTTTTGAAACAGGGTCTCACTGAGTTGCGAAGGACCTCACTAAGTAGCTGAGGCTGTTCGCAAACCCCAATCCTCCTGTCTCAGCCTCCCAGATGCTGAGATTACAAGTGTGCGCCACCACGCCCGGCCCGAGGGTCAAGCCTTGACCTCCAAGTTATTAAAGCAAAAAACACTTTTGTCGTTAAGTCTCACCTCATCGCCAATGAACTGAGCAGAGGTGAGGGCAGCCTGCCCGATTACAGAGGAGGAAACTGAGGCTCAGTGTGGCTACTTGGATGCCTGGAGGCTCAGTGTGGCTACAGGGGGCAAAGAACAACACCTGATTGGATTCTGCATTAGAGCAGGACAGAGACCTAGAAATAATGAACGACGCCTACAAAGAAAAGCGCACAGGGCACCCTTCATGGGATCATCTGAAATTTTTTTCTCTTTTTTTTTTTTTTTGGTGGTGGGGAGCATTCTGGGGATCGAACACAGGACCATTCTATCTCCAAGCTACACCCCCAGCCCTTTTTACTTTTATTTTAAAACAAGGTCTTGCTAAGTTGCTGAGGCTGACCTAAAGCTGAGATCTTCCTGTCTCAGACTCCCCAAGTACTGGGATTACAGGCATTACAGGCGTGCACCACCACACTTCTTTTTTTTTTTTTTTTTTTTTTTCCCAGTACTGGGGATGGAACCCAGAGCCATTCTACCTCCAAGCTACAACCTCAGCCCTATTTTTTATTCTTTATTTTGAAACAGGGTCTCACTGAGTTGCAGAGGGCCTCACTTGGAACTTCTGCCCAATTTCCAAAGCCCTGCCACAGCTTTCTTAACCCCACAAGTTTTGCTAACACCATCCACCTCTAAAGAGTAAGGTCTGTTTGTTTAAGAGGGCCTCGGGCCAACCCCATGGAAAAATGGACAGAATATTATATAAAGAGTTCACAGAAGCCAGGCGTGGTAGCGCACACTTGCAATCTCAGTACTTGGGAGGCTGAGACAAGAGAATCACAGGTTCATGGCCAGCCTCAGCTACTTAGTGAGGCCCTCCACAACTTAGCGAGACCCTGTTTCAAAATCAAGAATAAAAAAAGCCAGGAGTGATGGCGCACACTTGTAATCCCAGCGCTTGGGAGACTGAGACAGGAGGATCACACAGGTTCGAAGCCAGCCTCAGCTACTTAGTGAGGCTCTCCGCAACTTAGTGAGACCCTGTTTCCAAATAAAATATAAAATAGGTCTGGGAGTATAGCCCGGAGGTAGAAAGCCTCTGGGTTCCACCCCCATTACCACAAAAAAAAAATTAGGAATTAAAAAATAGGGGGGGTAGGCTGGGAGTATACCTCAGAGGTAGAATGTTCCTAGGTTCAATTCCCAGCACCACCAAAAATAAATAAATAAATAAATAAATAAATACAGAGTTCGCAGAAGCTGGGCATGGTGGTGCACACATGTAATCCCAGCATTTGGGAGCCTGAGACAGGAGGATCGCGATTCGCAGACAGCCTATTTAGTGAGGCCTGTTGCAACTCAGTGAGACCCTGTTTCAAAATAAAGAATAAAAAAATAAAGAATAAAAAAATAGGTCTGGGGGTATAGATCGGAGGTAGAATGCCCCCTGGGTTCCCTCCCCAGGGAACCTCCCACCAAAAAAAGTTCACAGAGAAAGAAGGACATGTGGTCAGTGATAAATGTGGAGATAATGAGCCCCATTCATAAAGATATCCACAAAAATATTCATAAAGCTGTCAAAGGAGGCCTTCCGGAAGACCCAAAACCATAGGACCCCGGGGCTGGTGACGCCCCAGAGGCTCATGTGCGCTGCTGCGGGGTCATCAGTGGGTCAGCACTGCAGCGACAGCTGTCCTTTGGGGCACAGACAGAAAGGGCACAAGGGGGCTCCCGCTCTGGCCGGAAGGTCGGCCGGGTGACCCCTCTGCTCCTCCAGTGTTGAGATGTGGCAACACCCGGCTCTTATGATCCCAGGAGACGCGTGTCCTGGGGTTCCTGCCAAGGAACACGAAGGGCCTGAACAACAGGGATGGAGCCATGCTTGGTGAAATGGCCCAAGGTTCCGACCCTGACCCTTTGCTTCATGACTTAACTTGGCTATTGAGCACAGAGCACTGTTTCTCCTTGGACAACCCAACTGTGTGCTCTCTTCCAGCATCCACAAGAGCCCCCTGTCCAGACGTGTGTCTTGGTCAGAAGGAATGTGCTGCCCTTGACAGTCTCCTCTGAATGACACCGTCCTACCGCAGCAGTAAAGAGAGGGCCAACACCGCCTGGCAGGAAGGAGCATGGGCTCAGGTTCAAATCCCAGGTCTTCCTCCCGTGGACCCTGGGGCCCTGGGCAGGTTACTAACCTGCCTGTACCTGTCCACATGAATGAAGTGGGTGACAGCAACTGTACCCACCCTGGGGGATTGCCGAGCAGTCGATGTCCAGGTAGGGAATTTTTTAAAGTCGTGCCCATATAAGCCCAGGGCTGGTCCCTCTGTCACAAATAGCCCCAGCTATAAACCAGACTCAGGGTCTTGCCTGAGAGGTGTTCTGCAATATTTCGATTTAAGGTGCTTAAATTGTGAAGGTGAAGAACATGACTGGTCAAGACAAATCCAGAAGTGCAGGAAGGGCATGCTTACATGCCACTTTTGGGTATGGTATCGCATGAGGCAGTCCAGCTTTAGAGATGGGACAATACAGAACATCGTATTAAAAAGACAGCTCTACAGCTGGGCGTGGTGACGCACGCTTGTAATCCCCACACTTGGGAGGCAGAGACAGGAGGATCGCGCAGGTTCGAAGCCAGCCTCACTGGCTTAAGAGACCCTGTTTCCAAATAAAATATGAAAATAGGTCTGGGAGTGTAGCCCAGAGATAGAAGGGTTTCCAGGAACCCCAGTACCACCAAAACAAACAAACAAAAAAAGACAGCTCTACTCTCCTCCTCTACACGAACAAATGGCTAGCTGGTTTGTCTCGATCAATAGTATGTCGAAACATTTTGTACCTAGGGCCCACAACAAGAAAAACAGCCACAGGTAGAGCCGGGCGTGGTGGCACAAGCTTGTAATCCCAGTACCTGGGAGGCTGAGACAGGAGGATCACGGTTCGTGGCCAGCCTCAGCTACCTAGCGAGGCCCTCTGTAACTTAGTTAGACCCTGTTTCAAAATAAAGAATAAAAAACTGGGCTGGAGGTATGGTTTGGAGGTAAAATGCCCCTGAGATCAATCCCCAGCACCACACACACACACACACCATACACATCTCACACACACGCACACACACACACACACACACACACACACACACACATACACACAAAATAGCCATATATAAATCCCACCACTGTGCAGAGGGAGAAGAGGGCTTTTACAAAGACGCCCCCCAGCACGGGGTGATACAAGTGGCCAGCACAGCTAGAGACCTTTCCTTCCTTTCCCCAGCCAAGCCCCCAGGAACTCAGCCTGCTCAGACCATGGCTCTGGGTCCTGTGCACACTAGCAGGCACACACACACACACACACACACACACACACACTCACAAATAAAACAAGCTGCACAAAACCATATCTAACGCCAGGCGTGGTGACACACCCCTGCAATTCCAGTACTTGGGAGGCTGAGACAGGAGGATTGCAGGTTCACCGCCAGCCTCAGCCACTTAGTGAGGTCCTCCACAACTTAGTGAGGCCTTGTTTCAAAATACAGAATAAAAAATGGGCTGGGGGTGTAGCTCCGAGGTAGAATGCCTCTGGGGTTCCAACCCCAGTACCACAATAAATAAATAAATAAATAAATAAATAAATAAATAAATAAATAAATCCATACCTAACTAAAGGTCAGGATGTCCCAACCCAATACTTCTCCAATTTTCTAAAACAACGCCTACAGGCCCACCCACTAAGCTGAGTGTCTACTGGTGGATCACACTCCTTGACCTGTACCTAAGCCAGTGCTCTCTACAGGCAAAAAAAAAAAAAAAAAAACTATTCCAGCCTGCCCCACCGGACCAGGAGGAGGGCCAGAGCTGGCCCTCCGCCCCAGGGCCAGCTGGTCTCTGGTCCAGCCCCACTCAGCTCAGTGGGAGGCCTCTCTCCCCAGCCCTGGCCCTAAGCACAGAGCACCAACATTTCAGAAACAGCCAGCCAATGGTACCTGGGCTTTCTAGAAATTAAGAACTTATAAAATCACTGAAAGGCTTGTTTGGGCTTTGCCTGAACTTCTCCCCACTCCTCCCTACGAAGCCCATCCTGAGTTCAACTGAGCGGGTTTATTTTATAATAAACTGCCTGGGGTGGAAAAAGCCCAACTTTTCCCTTTCTAAGGAACTCACTTGAGCGCTGACAGCGGGCGGTGATGGGGTCTTCTTTGCCCGTATCTGTCAACGGCTCCAAGCTCGAGCCGGTGATGGCCAAGGAAGCCCAAGAGCCACCAAGTCACACCACCAGCCCCAGGGTTCGGGCTGCAGCGCCGCCAAAGGCTCCCAAAGTCTATGGGTGCGCACAAGCCCCTCAAGGACCTCCCTGCAACAAGAGCCTGAACCCCTAACCATCCTACCACACACCTGCCCAAAGCAATCTCACCTAGGTACCGTTTACACCTTGAGTCCAGAAGGAAGACACCGAAAAACCCAACTCACAGAGTAAGGGGAGGGGGTGACAGGAGGGAGGGGAGGGGCCGTCCCACAGTGATGACTTATAGACCAGAGGCCAGCGCTAGGCAAGACTGCCCCAACCCTACCTCCTCACTGGTACCCTGAGAACCTCCCTTACAGTAGTAACAATCCTACTGATTGGCTAACCCCATCCTACGTCCTGTTTGCTCCTGTACCTCTATCCCAACTTTGACAACCATCTTGGGAGTGGGCTCTTAATGTCACAGAAGAGAATCCTGAAGCTCAGAGAAGGGGAGTCTCTGGCCAGAGTCAAGCAGCTCTAGTTGGTCAGTGAAACTACAAAGCCCCAGGGCTCAAATGGGGCCCCACATTTCTCAGGCCAGGGCGGCCTTTGCAAGCATCTCCCCATCTCCTGACCCCCAGCTTCCCTCTGCCCAGGACCCTGAGGGCCACCCAGCTGGCAATGAGCAGGACTTGGGGATTCTTTCTGGCCAGGCCAGAGTCCATCCCCAACCCTTCCAAGGCTGACTCCCCCACAACCAGGAATTCCTCGGGTCTCACCTGAACCCCCAAGTTCTCTCCCAAGCAACAAGACCCGGCGGGTTTGCTCCTTCCTCAAGCCGCAAGACTGTGGGTGACTTCCACCAGAGATGATAAAACTTGCCTGGGGGGTTACAGGAGCCAAGCCCGACCCACTGAGCAGGCCTCCGGACCCACTGAGCAGGCCCAGCTCCAGAGCCCCAGCCAAAACAAACACCCACACACAAGAGGATGATAATAAATCTATAATGTGAGCCAACAGGGAGAAGTCTCAAAATACAGAACCGCAAAGCAAGCTCGTAGCTCTTTCAAGCATTTCTGGGGAATCGAAAAAAGGTGCTGGAGTGCGGAAGGATCGTTCCTCAATGACTACACTCCTCAACCACTTCCAACCGTAAAACCCAAATTAGGAAACAAGAGACGATATGGTAAACTTCACAAGCCTTATCATCACCAAAGGAGCCCCAACTGAAAAACATCGCATGGTTAGAAACTGTGTTTTCCCCCAAAACACTTCTACCACCCAGTGGGAAACTGCTGGTTCTGAAGACTCCAAATCTATACTACCTGTCTTGTTTGGGTTCAAGTTTCTTGCTTCGTGGTCAACGCTAGGGCTGCCATCTGCTTGCTCCAGCAACTACTGACCGCACAGATTATCAGCCAGTTACTTGGATGCCCGCTCCGTGGCACTTCCAAAACATCACCCCCCAATACCCCAGGGCACCGGATGGACAACAAACCCAGCGTCCTGGGCTGCAGGGAAGGTGCAGAGACCTGCCAGAGCCAGTCTGTAATCGGAGAACGGGGACTCGCCCGCCGGGCTGCCAGCTGCTGCGTGACCTTGGTCCCAGGGCTCATCTCTCTGGGCCTCAGTTTCCTAACTCTCCCTAGGGAAGAGCTGCACCCACCCGCTGGCGCCCGGCCAGGCTGAGGGCGGCATCCCGGGAAGGGGGCTGGGTGTCAGACCCCGGCCCCGCGTGCACCCCGGGTCCGCGGCGCCGGAGGCCATCAGGCCCGGCCCGCAGCGCGGAAGGGCGCGCTCGGAAGGAAGGGAAGGCCGCGGGGATGCACGCGCGCCCGCCCGGCCTCACAGGCCTGTTCCTCCCCCCATCCCCCAACCTCGTCCCTGCAAAGGGCCTAGGGGACCGAGCTGGGTGCAGGGTCCCCAAGATCCAGGCCGAGCTCCCGCTACTCACCGTCCGCAAGGCGCGCGCCGCCGCCTTTGTATGCAAACACCCAGCTCACAGCTCGCAGCCCGCTGTCAGCTCCGCGCGGGCGGGGCGGGGCCAGTGAGGGGCGGGGCCATCGTAGGGTGGGGCGGGGCCAAGGGTGGCCTGAGGGTTCCTCGGGAGGCCAGCGACTTTGCCGCTTTCAAGGCCCACCTGGACAGAGCTGGGAATCTCTGTTGGAGAAAGGCCCATCCTGCGCGCAGGCCTGCCTTAGCCTTCCTGTGGATGGCAACCTTTATTTATGCCAGGTCTCTTGTTTTTCTTCCCAAAGCCAAAGTGTTCTCTTTCAACAACCTAGACTACCTTAATAGCAAGAAAATTGGTGGGGAGGGGGTCGATTGGGGGGACTGTCCGTAAGGGGCAGACTGGGAATTGATGACAGGGACACCTCCCAGCGCCTGGCCCTGGCTTCCTCAAACCCCTGACACCGCCTTTGACCTCCCTGACCCTTGATTGACTTTCTTCAGCCTTCAAGTGTCAGCTCCGTTGGCCATAGCTCCCTGTCCTTTAGTTTCACCAGCTTGGTCCACCAATGTCCTAAAAATCGGGGAAGCCACCCTGGCTCCGGCCAGTGGCCAGGGCACATTCTCCACGGGTGCATAAATAATGAGTGAGAAACACCAGGTCTGATGGTGAAGCAGTTAAGGTCAGACCATTGGAGGATATCGGGTTGAGACTGAGATCCTGAAGGACCACAAACTCCAAGGCACACCCAGAAATCGCAGGTGCAGAGGCCCCAAGGGATGGTGAGGCTGCATATTTGAGGGTCTTGTAGGACAAGGCATGGTGTTCTGATATTATTTAAACATCAGATTATAAGCCTGGGATTTGTAAAAAAAAAAAAAGAAAGAAAGAAAGAAAGAAAGAAAGAAAGAAAGAAAGAAAGAAAGAAAGGAAAGAAAAAAGTGGACTCAGGAGCAGGTGTCAGAAGAGAGGCAGCTACTGCAAAACACTGGGGTGGAGAGAGAGGATGGTCCTCAGACTGTAGATGCAGGGTGGCCTGCTCCAAGTAAAATGCTTGGACTTGCGGGTGTAGGGCTGGCCAGCTCTGGGAGGAGTTTGGGGGCAGCTGCGTGCAGCGCTTTGCCAGGTGTGGAGGCTTCTGTCTGGCCATGTGAGCACCTGCTCTAGCCGGGCTTGGGGCAACTTCTTTGCTGCCCACACTGGATTCAGAGCAGGTTAGGTCCTGCGCTGCCCAGCTTTGCCTACAGCTTCCGGGCGAGCCAGGTACAGTGGAGGGGGCGGGGTTCTCAAACATGCAAGGAGAGAACACTCAGGAGGTTGCATTTAGAATTTCACACCCAGACCAGAAACTGAATGGGACGGGTGCTTCTGACCCCGCCCCGTATGGAGTCCCCCGGGGAGGGCCCTGGCTGTGTTGTCAGCAACCTGGCTGGTGACAGAGCTGTGACTCAGCCCCTGGGCTGAGGTGATCCCTGGGGCCAATCCCAGGACCTGCTGTCTTCAGCCCAACTCGGAAGACAGTGGGAAAGAACTACAGCCAATAAGCTAGTGGGGGAGGAGGGAGGAGGAGTAGCAGGGGATGCCTGGTGTCCCTTTGGAGACTGCAACTAACATCCTGGGTTCTAGAGGCTCGGTTTCACAGCTGGGGGAATGGGGCACAGGTGCTCTTAACCCAGGTCCACTTTGAGGACTCAAAGGCCATAGTGAGAACCCCTGCCGCAGGTGCTCACTTGACTTTTAATTTTTTTTTTTTTTTTTTTTTTTTTTTTTTGGTGGTACTGAGGGTGGAACCCAGGGGCTTTTCTACCTCCGGGCTACACTCCCAGACCTATTTTATAGTTTATTTGGAAACAGGGTCTCACTAAATTGCTGAGAACCTCACTAACTAGCTTCAAACCTGTGTGATCCTCCAGTCTCAGCCTCCCAAGTGCTGGGATTACAAGCACATGTCAGCACACCTGGCTCTGACTTTTAAATTCTAAAATCCAAACCCAGGGTGGTGGCACAGCACGCTTGTAATCTCCGCATTTGGGAGGCTGAGACAGGAGGATCGCGGTTGACAGACAGCCTCAGCTACTTAGGCCCTTTGCAACCCAGTGAGACCCTATTTCAAAAACAAAGAATAATAAGCCGGGCGTGGTGGCACACACTTGTAATCCCCTCGCTTGGGAGGCAGAGATGGGAGGTCACGCAGGTTCGAAGGCAGCCTCGCTGGCTTAAGAGACCCTGTTTCCAAATTTAAAAAAATATATAAAATAGGTCTGGGAGTGTAGTCCGGAGGTAGAAGGACTTCCAGGAAGCCCAGTACCACCAAAATAAATAAATAAATAAAAAGAATAAAAAATAGAGCTGGGGGTGTAGCTCAGAGGTAGAATGCCCCTGGGTTCCATCCCCAGTATGCAAATAAGAAATAAATAAATAAATAAATAAATAAATAAATAAATAAATTTTAAAAATCCAGTACATTGTGAAGTATCTGCTCCCAGAAACATCTGGTTGCTGCCTAGCCCAGCTGTGACACAGAGATCTAACCTAGGGGGCAGCTGCCTCTACCAAGAGGGGCGCCCAGAGAGTACCAGCAGCCCGCATCCATCCTGCAGGGACAAAAGGCTCCGTCTTGCTGAGAGCCATGCTCCCTGGGCTGCAGCAGGAAATCCAGGCCTCTTCTCTTTTAACCAATGGCAATCATTGTAGTATTCTGGGAATTTTGAAGTTTTCTAAGTCAACCCCTGCACAACAAAGGACTCCACACCCCCTGACCCAAAATGCCTGGACAGGAGGGTGAGGATCCTTTCTCACGGGGACCCCAGAAGTTACTGTGGGTAGACAAGCAGCTGGCTGATATCCCCAGGACTCTAGCATCAGGGTATCAGAAAGGTTCCAAAAGAAAGGAGTCTAAATTTGTTCCGCAGGAGCACTGCCCTTTATGGGCCCGTCCCTGGTTGCGGACCCTCAGTAAGGAGACTTCAACACGGGCACTCCCTTGCTGGGGGGCCTCAGGGACAGGGTGGGAGCCAGTGTGTACCAGGGGCCATTTCACCACAGCAGAGTTAGGGAATGGAACAGAGCAGCCTGGAAATCCACCCAGCACAGAACGGGGCCTCTGCTGCAGTGACTGGCTGACCAGGGCGAAATCCCTGGGAAGGAGGCAGGAATGGAAGGCCCTGGGGTTCCAGAGGGAGAGGAGGAGGAGGTGATCCAAGGACAGGGTGTCAGGCTTTGGATAATCACCCCAAGGCTGTGTAAAGGCCCACCTTCTAACTAGGCGGGGCTCCTAGATTAAGGCTCAGGTATCCAGGATGACCAAAGGAGTTGCAGGAAGATACAGGGGAGGGGCTGACAGCAGCCCACCAGAAAGCCAGGGCAGCCCTGTCCAGCCTGGACAAAGGGTGAATGCGAAACTCACACCTGGGCCTGCGCTCATAACCAACAGCCATTAGCAGGGCCTACCTTACCTCAGATACCACGGGAGCCCCTCTGACCCCCCTCAGACAGTACCAGGTGTGTCCTTGGAGTGGGGACACTCACCAAAATCCTCAGAACAGGGTTCCTGAACTCTACCCTGAGAGCAGCCCCGCCTGCCAGCCTGGCACTTTCTTGATGGAGCCGCACCTCCCTTCCTAGGCGGAAACCCCACTAAAGAAGTTGCCGGATCATACTCATGCGACCTGATTACATTTCCATTGTCACCAGGGCCAGGTTCCCAGCGCCCCGCATCAATCCCAGCAGAGGTATGTATGGATTAAGTAGCTGTGCCCGCCTTGGTCTCACTCGCTGGGCAGGGTCGGTATTCACAGGCCCCTGAAGCAGCGCTCCCAGCGAACCAGGATGCTGGGCCACTCAGGGTAGAGGCACATGCGGGGTCACCCTGGCATCCCCAGTATAACCAGTGCCCAGTGGCCCCCAGGTGGCACCGCCCTTGGAGGAGCTGCCGCTGCCCCCTGCCTGGCTCACCCAACACCACAGGCTGAGCACTGGGGGCTGTGTGGGACAGATAGCCCCTGTGAGTGTCCTCAGTGGGTCCCTGGTATGGGGTAGCAACCATACAACAAAACCCGTCACATGCTCAGAGCTGCTGAGAACCCAAGGGGCGCATGCTCACAGCTGTGGGGTTTGGCCTGCCCAGTCCCCAAGCAAGAGGATTCAGCAAAAGAGCAAAAGTTAGTGGCCTGAGCAGGTATTAACTTAGGCCAGGTGTACCAAGGCAGCAGGAACCAAGGGCCAGCCAGCAGCCCACACGGGACAGTCTGGGCGTGCAAGGACTTAAGGAAGGGCTGCAGGTGGCCTCTGGGCGGAGGAAGTCACCCAGTCACGAGGCTGTCTCTCCCGGTGAGCAGGCCAGAGAAGCCAGTGCACCCTTTCTCCTTTGATAAGTTGAGAAAGGTTCCCAGTGAGCCAGGCCAAGCCAGGGGGAGTTGGGAAGGAGAAGGACCACGGCAGAAGGGACGTGGGGTGCAGAAGAGAAACTCAACATGACGGGGGTGGGGGGGTGGCAGAGAAGAGTGTCGTCACTTAGGAATAGTGGCTGTTGTGCTGGGAAATATAGACTCTTCCTCTGGGCTCCAGGCCCAGGAGGAACAAAGCCCGCCTCCATCCCCCTGAGTCAGTCCTCCAAGTCACCGTGACCTGTTAAACAGGTGTGAGGGTCACCAGCCCTGAGCAGCAGGTCTCCTGTGCTAGGAAGACAGCTTCGCAGATGGGAGGCCAACAAGAGCATGGAGGTGGAGGGACCTAGAGAGACCTCCTGTTTAGAGATAGGACACTGGGGCCCAGAGAGGGGACCCGTAGTAATAGAGTTATGACAGTAATCGCTAACATTCAGACACTATTTACTATAAGCCAGACGCCATTCTAAGTGCCGTATTCTTCACAAACTATGCCTACTGCTCTAACTCCCATATTATTGATTAAGAAACTAAGGCAGATGCCAGGCGTGGTGGGCACGCTTGTCATCCCCGCCCTTGGGAGGCGGAGACAGGAGGATGGCGCAGGTTCGGAGCCAGCCGCGCGCACTGGCTTAGGAGACCCTGTTTCTAAATAAAAATGTAAAAATAGGTCTGGGAGTGTAGCCCAGAAGTAGAAGGGCTTCCAGGAACCCCAGTACCACCAAAAGAAGAAGAAGGAGGAGGAGGAGGAGGAGGAGGAGGAGGAGGAGGAGGAGGAGGAGGAGGAGGAGGAGGAGGAAGAGGAGGAGGAAGAGGAGGAGGAAGAGGAGGAGGAGGAGGAAAGTAAGGCACAGAAAGGTGACTTAAGTCACATGGCAGAAACCAGCACACGAGGCACACGCCTTGTCCACCACTCCCCCGCCACCCTGAGCTTTATAAAAGAGGGGGTCATGACACCTCGTGCTTCTCCAGAGGTCCCCTCAAGCTTGAATTCTAACATGGCAAGTTGAGATCAGCACTTTGTGTTACTTTTCAAGACGGGACTGTGCAGGCCGCTTGCCTGTGGTGGACCTCAAACAGGAGGCGACGCCAGCGCGGTGACACTTGACAATCACTTTCTTGATGTCCCCTTGCCCTGTGAGGTTGACCCCAACAAGGCCACCTGGACCAGGGGTGAAATGCATCGGCTCCTCTGCCTGAAGCTGCAAGGAGTCTCCTGTGCGCACGTGACCCTGTTCCAGCTCATCCTCTCAAAAACAATAGCAGAGAGGGGAGTCTAGGGCTCAACATGCCAGTCCTGAGGTCCAGCCCAGAGGCTGTGCCCCCGAGGCCCAGCGACCTCCGCTGTCAGATGGAGGTAGCTGCTTCCATCTCCACAGGCTGGGGGGATGGCGTGCATTAATACCACAGGGGAAAAGAAAACCTCCATAGCTCCCAGTGTCGGCACACACTTGGCCCTGACAAATGGGACGGAAGTGTTTTGAGAACCAGTTTCCACTGGTCTTTTTGCCAGTCTTGCCCAGCCATATTGTATATGCCAAGGGTCACGGCACCTTAGCAGGTGGCAGAACCCTGGCGCCATGATGTCTGCCCCGTCCATGCAGGAGGTTACCAGTTGTCTTCTGTGAGGCAGGAGATCTTGAGTTCTGGCAGCTCGCACTTCCCCCACCAAGTTACCTGTGGACATGTGACACGGTTCCTAGAATCTTCTCATTCTTTCCAATGTCCATGCAAGTTGAAAGTGGAGGCACCCCGCCTCATGGTCTACAGTGGTCCACTGGGCCCATGGGTGGTACAGCCAGGGAAGGACTCCAGGGTCCCTGGTCAGTCACACCGATTGACCTGTCACGCCTGGGGCTGGCGGTGTCTCTCAGTTCAAGAGGATTTCACAGGGCTCAGGCCTGCCTCCTTCCTGCCTTGGGGAACATCTATTTTGGCCTCAAATTGAGAATAAGCAAACTGGGTGCCCCTGACTTCTGGCTGAAGAAGTTTTAAACCTTCGTTTTAAAGTGAGGGAAGGCTATTTTTATTTTGAAAGAGGGTCTCGCTAAGTTGCTGAGGCTGGCCTGGAACCTGTGATCTGCCTGTCTCTGCTCCCCAATTACAGCCACGGATCCTGCTGGGTGAGGTTTTTCCACTTGGTAGTTTGGATTGCTGGCATCTCTGGCAAGATGGCTTCAAAATGTTTGTGCTCCAAATTTAACCCAGTGTCCACTGACAAGGACGTTTGTACAGCCACATGAAATAAATTGGCACCCGGCAGTCATCTTTGCTGAGGGGGGAGGCTGCTCCTAGACAGAAACCCTCTCCCTTCCCACATGGCTCTGCCCCTCAAACTCTGTGGCCCTGTCATTAAAGCCACGCACATCTAGGACCCTTCCATTCACTCGGAGAACTTCCCTGCATCCTCACCAACATCGCTTGCTCTGGAACTTTTGTCTGATGTTAGGATGCGACTCCACCTTCCTTTCCATCAACGTTAGCACAGTAAGCCCCTTTCCATTCTGCTTACTTCTAGCCTGTACCTATATTTAAAGTGAGTGTCATAGAGTGTGTGGGGCTGGGGGGGGGGGTTGTTATGTTTTTGTTTATCCACTCTGACAATTCCTGAGTTTCCATTTTCAAGGTAACTGACGGGCAATTGATTTCAGGAGTCAACTTGACTGGGTCAAGAGTCACCCAGCTGGGTGGTAAGGGGCATCATTTCTGGGTGTGCCCGTGACGGTATTTCTGGGAGAGATTGGCATTGAATCAGAGAACTGAGTAAGAAAGATCCACCCTCATCAATGTGGACAGGCACCCTCCAATCGGCTGGGGGCTCCCTGACTGAATTCTCTCTCCCCTGGGGCTGGGGCACCTTCTGCTCCTGCCTTGGGGCTTGGAACCCTCGCTTCTCTGAGCTCAGCCACCGGCACCCCTGCTGCTCCAGCCTGCTCCAGCTTGTCAACGGTGTGTCCTGGGACTTCTCAGCCCCCATAATCGTATGAGCCAATTTCCAGAATGCATCTTTTGCCATCTTTAGCCATGTAGGATCGATCAGTCCTGTTTCTCAGGAGGACTCTCGCCTCTCCAGCCGTTAGCGGCATGGCTGCTTACATGACCGCTATCTTAATATCCTTATTTGCTAATTCCCTCATAGCTGACATCTCTGGGTCTTTTCATACTGATTCTTCTCCAATTATTGTTAACATCCTCCTGCTGCTTTGCTTGTGTGGTATTTTGGCTCAAATACCAGACACACTCAGGTTGGCGCCGGGGGAGGCTGCACCTCGCTATTCCCTTAGGCATCCTTGGGATTTGTCCTGAGATGCAGTTAAGCTACTGGAAATCTCTCTGATCCTTCTGTGCCTTGGAGCCTGATTCTGGCAGGCCAAAAGCAGCCTCCTTATGAAGCCTGATTTGTCACTTCTCCCGTGGCAGTTCCCTCCCCAGTCCTGTGCTCCAACCTCCGCACTCAAGGGAGGTCTTCCCACGCTAGCTGGTAGAAACATAGTTTTAGTGGCCTTTTGCAGTTTCAGGTCAGGAATCCAGGGACATCCCTGCTGGCTGCTTCCCACTTAGGGTCTCTTCTGAGGTTGCAGAAAAGGTGGTGGCCAGAGATAAGTCATGAGACCAGGGCTAGAAGACCCGCTTCCAACACAGCTTCCTCAACGGGGCCTTGGCTCCATCCTACGGGGACCTCTCCATAGGACCACTTGAGTGACGAGTATCATGGCTCCTGTTTCCCCCAGGGTGAAAGAGGAAGAGCTGAGACAGGGCAAGGTGGGGACCATAGCCCCTTTTGCAGCTAAGTCTCTGAGGTCACTCACCCTCACCACCCTGAAACCACATCCTGTTCTTTAGAAGCAACTCAGTAAGTCCAGCCGCATTCCAGGGAACTTGGCTTGGGCTATTTATTTAAAAACTGAAAACAAAGAATTCATGGACCTATTTTATTTTATTTGAGCTCTACCCCCAGCTCTAATTTTTTTTTTTATTCTTTATTCGAAACAGACTCTCACTGAGTTGCAGAGGGCTTCCCTAAGTAGCTGAGGCTGTTCATGAACTGCAATCCTCCTGTCTGTTTCCCAAATGCTGGGATTCAAAGCGTGCCCCACCATGCCCAGCGGTGGACCTATTTTAAAACCACCACAATCACACTATTCCCAGGCCTTTGTGGCTTCTGGAGATTGTTCTGCCTACAGAAAGCTGCACAGAGCTCAGGAGAGGAAACAGTGGCTGTGCCCGGGAGGGGAGACTCCTACGCGTGCCTTTGATCAAATAGTACCTCCTTCCCACCTCCTGGCCCACTCCCTGGGGGTTTTCTCCTAAACATGTACAGACCAGCTCCCAACTACAAATTTCACCGCCTTCTGCAGATCTCAAGAATCCTGGTCAGCACCCTGCTCTGCAGATCCAAGCTCCCTTTGCCTCCTCGAACCCCAAACTGACTCCTGAACTCCAAGAGCCCCGGGGGCACTGTTTGGGGGTGCCTCTCCCCTAGGGAGCTGCTGAACTCGGAGGTCTCCTCTCCCATGCTTCCCTTCTCCAGGGGCTCCTTAGCCCACACCATCCAGTATCCACACACACTTACTTGTTTCAGGTATCTGTCCAGTTCTCTGGCTACTTAAGGCAAAATGGTCAATCTGGTCACCTTTAATCCATCAGAGCCAGAAGCAGGGGTCCCCAGCAAGCACACGGAATCCCTTAGAAATGTGGCAATGGTGGGAAATCTCATACTCTCACTTCCTCCCTCTTCTTGGCCTGCTTTCAGGCCCCTCGGGACACTGGTGACTATGAAGCGCCCATATTGTCGCCCTGGGAAGTATGTCCTTGCAAATTCGCTTTGGATGAGGATGTCGTGTAGCTCTACAGACCTCACCCTCCTTTCTCCTCAGCCTTATCACGAGCAGCGTCTCCTTTGCCCGCCCCAGGCAGCAGGTTCAAACTCCTTGAGTGACATAAGCATCCGCCAATCAGAATGCACTGTAGCCACAGCAGAGCAGGGACCAGCTGGATTATGGAAACGTTTGCAGAGAGAAGAGGTAAATCCCAGAGAAGAGAGGAAATGGCAGGGAAGAGGCCCCTTAGGGGCCCTGGGATAGCGACCACCACTGGTATTCCTGAAGCTCAGTCATTGGCAAGGCCACGTCTGTGTATCAGATGAATCCACCTCTGAGGAAAACACACTCAGAATTGCTTTTTAGCTTCCACTGTATCTGCTATGGACTAAATGAATGCCTGTGTCGCCCCAAAATTCATATGTTGAAGCCCTGGTCCCCAGTGCGATGGGTGTGAAACAGACTCACCCTACACTTGACAGGTTCCCTCTAGTATTCTCAGCTTCCCGACAACTTGGGTTTTATTTCTTCAAGGTGAGAGGAGAGGCCGAGGGGCTCCCCTGTCCCCCCAGTTTCAGGTGCCTGAAACTGAGACCTCCCTAGACAGCCAGCCTCTCTGGCTATATGAATCTGCATCACCATATTGTCTTTTTTTGTCCATCTGTCACCTCTTTTAAAAGCTTCCCTTGCCCCCCCAAGTCTTCAAAGATTGAGACTTGAAACAAGAAAGTTAGCCAGACGCAGTGGTGGCGCACACTTGTAATCCTGGTACGTGAGAGGCCGAGACAGGGGGATCACAGGTTTGTGTTCAGCCTCAGCTACTTAGTGAGGCCCTCTGCAACTTAGTGAGACCCTGTTTCAAAATAAAGTATAAAAATTAGGACTGTGGGTGTAGCTCAGAGGTAGAATGCACCTGGATTCCATCCCCAGTACCGCAAAAAACAAAAACAAGAAAGTTTCCCCTATCTTCCTTCAAAGCTGGCTTTGAATAAAACCTCTCTGCCTGCTGCTGTGACTCGAAGCTTTTTGGGAGCAGGAGAGCAATAGAGCCCAACCTGTTGCCCCTCGAGGTGACAGTTCTGCCCATAACAGTATTGGGAGGTGAGGCCTACAGGGTATGATTTTGTTGATTTGATTTGATGAGGTTGCAAAGGAACCCATGGGCCAGGCATGAACAATCTTATCAAAGCAGAACTCTCTGCCATGTAAAAGTACAGCAAAAAGGCTGTAGAGCACATCAGGAAGAGAGACACGCCAGAATTCCCATGCGGGCACCCTGGCCTGGGGCTTCAGCCTCCAGGTGTGAGAGCTGGTTTCTGTTGTTAAGCCACCCGGCCTACGCTACTAGCCACCTGGGCCATCTATGACGGCTTCCTAAACAGACCTGGAGAGGAGAGAAGCTGGCGCCATCCAGGATGTCCAGGCAGGTCCACGTCAACGGCATCCACCTGCATTGAAGGCAGGCTGGCGCCCAGCTCTTCCCCCGGGCTTGCCAACAAGCTGCAAAACCCGAGCCACAAAACACTGGTGTCAGCCTGAGGGGAGAGAGGGAGGCTGGCATCCAAATAAAATGAGGCCTCTGCAAAGGAGACGCTACATAGCCGGTTAGGAGGCAATCAGGCCATGGGCCAGCCCCAGAATGACTGTTCAGCCATGATCTTTGCCCCAGGTAAGATCAAATCTAGAATGCCAAAGGATGTGGTCATGTATCAGCTCCACAGAAACAGGAAAGCACAAAGGGTCTGAGTTTGCCTAAAAATCGTAGCCTCTTTTAACATGAAGAATTTAAATGCTGCTGGTTTATACCCATCCCCATGGCGTCCACTTGCTGCCTGGACCTCTTTCCCTGTCAACCTAGAACTTAGGGTTGGTGGGGAAGTCACTCCACTGGATGGATTTCACGTCATCTGTCTCTCGCATTCCCTCTCCATCTGGCGGGGTCTGGTGAGTGTCAGGCCCAAAGCCAGGGCTCCAGAGATGTTTGAAAGACTGAAGAGCTGATTGGCTAAGCTGAGGAAGCTAAGGGAAAGGGCTGGCCCCTTCCATGAGTTAAAGGTGACTTCCCAGGCCCAAACACACACTCCTTTGCACTTAGGAAAGCTACATTAAACTTTTGATTAAGCCAGAGCATACCACTAATATCATATATAAGCAAAACAGCAAACATCTGCAAGAAGCCCGGTAGATGCTAGAGGAACATCACCCCCGCCATCCTCCGCCTCTGGCCTCTCTCTGCCCTGAGAAAGGAGCTGTGCAGTTGCGCTCCGCCGGGTGACAGCATAAATACACACCAAGGAAACTGTGATTTTTCCCTGGTGCAATGAGAGGGAGAGGAGAGGAGAGGAGAGGAGAGGAGAGGAGAGAGAGAGAGAGAGAGAGAGAGAGAGAGAGAGAGAGAGAGAGAGAGAGAGAAAGGAGGAGGAGGAGGAGGAGGGGGAGGAGGAGGAGGAGGAGGAGAAGGAGGGGGAGGAGGAGGAGGAGGAGGAGGAGGAGAAGAAGAAGAAGAAGAAGAAGAAGAAGAAGAAGAAGAAGAAGAAGAAGAAGAAGAGAGAAGAGAGGAGAGAGAAGAAGGAGAAGGAGGAAGAGGAAGAGGAGGAGGAGGAGGAGAAGGAGAGACAGAGACAGACAGACAGACAGAGAGACAGACAGAGACAGACAGACAGAGAGAGACAGAGAGACAGACAGACACAGACAGACAGACAGACAGACAGAACGCTCTCTTCCCTTCCTTAGAGCATTTGCTGCAATTTTTGTGTCTTGGCAAATTCTCCCATGCCCCCTTTGAGATGTTTGTAAAGCCAATTAAAAAGCTGAACAAGCCCCTGGCCACCTGTGTAACTCAGGAATGTTTCCAGAAAGATCTGGAAGCCATCTCTTTGAAATGTAAACATCAAGGCCCAGAGCCAGTCTCCACGGGAGGGTAAGAGTCTGGCTTTGGCGGGTGCCTTCTTCCCACCAGGAAGATTCCAGTTTCCTCTTTCTTTTTCTTTCTCTTTTCTTTTTTCCTAGACAGCTGACATCGGTGGCCACCCCAATCACAATCACCAGCTGAGTGGAGGAGGTGGCGCCCTCCGGTCCTCTTAGCTGAGCTCAGGTCTTGTTCACCTGGAGGACAGGCACACATAGGTTGCCTCTGCTCATCTATAAAAAGGTGAGGCCTCCGCCTGTGGGGTCTGTACTACTCTCTCCTGCCCTCCCCCTGTGAGATCTCTCTCAAAAGGGTGCTGTTGGGATGGGGGGAAAGGTGGGCATTGTTTGGGCCCCCTCAGACTCTACTAAGAGCTTTGAAATGTCATGATGAAACACCATATAATTTTTATGTATCTAATATAATACAAATTGGTTTCTTTTGATTCATGGATAAATACACAATCAAATTTTTTCTGTTTAGAATCATTAAGTATGGTAGAGTAGAAAGCAAGGGATTTGAAATCTTAAAAACTGGCTTTATAGCCGGGCGTGGTAACGCACGCTTATAATCCCAGTGCTTGGGAGGCAGAGACAGGAGAATCGCACAGGTTCAAAGCCAGCCTTATCTATTTAGTGAGGCTCTCGGCAACTCAGTGAGACCCTGTTTCCAAATAAAGTATAAAATAGGTCTGGGAGTATAGCCCGGAGGTAGAAAAGCCCCTGAGTTGCATCCCCAGTACCACAAACACACACACACACACACACACACAAACTGGCTTTATGCCCGGCCCTACCACAGAGCAGCTAGACTCATCAAGCCCATAACCACTCCGAACGTCAGTTTGATCATGTCTTTAGAGGATCCCTTAGGGTCTCCCCACTGCCACTTCATAAAATGGACCTTGGGGTGCTCACACTTCTCCCCAAGGAGTGCCAAACAGGCTGTGTACCTCCAGTCCTCAGAAAGAAAGCACAACCACAGCATGTGTACAAAGAATCCTGATGTGTGTTTGTGTAGGCTGACCAATGTGTGTGTCTGTGTGTGTGTGTGTGTCTGTGCTCATAAATACACATACATTAAAACCACATCCTCTGAGCAGCTACCCAGGCTCCAATCTGTATGAGGTTTTCAACGTCCTTTGAAACATAAAGAGATAGAGAAAGCCCATTTCCCACAATCCTGCTCAGCCTTAATACTCTGTAGAGTTAGAAGGACTACTTTGAGAAGCTGCGAGGAGGAGCATGCACAGGGAGCATGCTCAGATAACAGTCTTGCGGAACTCAGAGGAAGTGGGTGTGTGTTGTGCTGAATGGGGGCGGGGGAGGGAAACGGCTAAGGTCTAAGAAGCGCTGAGCACCGCCACCAGCCACACTCCTTCCTGACGTCCCCCATGTGACCCTCTGCCGTCATTTCAAACACATGTTCACACACACACACACACACACACACACACAGAGTTGTATAAATGTAGATTTGTAATTCTGGTTATGATCTTTGGGAAAGTATTTCAAAATCCAAGTTCTGAATAAGGAAAGCAATTACTCTTTTGTAGTGTCAACTAAAGGTCCTTATTTACTTATTGGTTATAAGGCATTTCTCCACAGGGTGTAATTTAGCACCAGACGCATTTATCCTAGACCCCGTGCTAACCAATTTCCAGTTGCTATAACAAAATACCCGGGGCTCGGAACTTTATAAAGAAAATAGATTTGTTTCGCTCCCAATTTTGGAGGCCAAAAGCCCAAGACCAGGCAGCTCCATCTGTTCGGCCCCTTGGCTGTGCCACATCATGGCAGAGAACCAGGAAGGAAAATGGCCCTGTGCAGACACGGCAGTCTTGCTTACAGTCACCCATTCTTGCAAGAACTAGCTCTCTCCAAGATACCAGCATTAATCTCCCCCAAGGGTGATACCCACAATCATCTACTCACTTCCCACTAGCCCCACCTCTTAAAAGGCTCTACCCTCCCAGCACTTTGATACCAGGAACCAAGTTTTCAGTACACAAACTTTGGGGAACCCACTCACACCATATCTAAGCCATGGGAAACCACACCAGAAGATTTTTTTTTTTTTTTTTTTGGTGGTACTGGGGTTCCTGGAAGCCCTTCTACCTCCAGGCTACACTCCCAGACCTATTTTATTTTTGGAAACAGGGTCTCTTAAGCCAGTGCAGCTGGCTTAGAACCTGAGCGATCTTCCTGTCTCCACCTCCCAAGCATGGGGATTACAAGCGTGTGCCACCACACCCGGCTCACACCAGAAGATTTTAACACTGCTGTTTATCAGGTGGACCCTGGCCTCAAATCGACTGTGAGAGAGAGCGTGCACTCATTCATTGGACGCTGCTGTGGAATTGGTATTTCCAAACGCTTTGCAGACATGATCTCATGCTTTCTGTTCCTCATGGGCGAGCTCATTAGATAAGCATTATCATGACTTGTGTTTACTAACGAGGAGACGCATGCTCAGAGTAAGAAGAATTGCTCAACATCACACAGGAAATAGGGCGGGCGGCTGGAGGTGGACGGCTCGAGCCCAGCCTGGGCAACTGAACAAGAGAGCCTGTCTTAAATAAAATCAGAAAGGAAGCTGGACGTGTAACTCAGGGCCAGAGCATCACGTGAGTCCCTGGGTTCCATTCTCAATACTGAAGAGGCAGAGGAGGAGGAAGAGGGAGAGGAGGAGGAAGAGGGAGAGGAGGAGGAAGAAAGAAAAGGAAATGTGAAGATCAAGAGACAAGGAGAGCGCAAGACTCCGTCACAGAAGACACGCAAGGCTGTAGGACAAGAAATGCGTGGTGGGTCCTGGCTTAGTTCTAGGAAACTAAAAAAAAGTACATTAGCAGGAGAACTGACAAAATGTTAATAAGTTCTACTGCTTAATTTATAAGGAAACAAGAGATGCTGTCTAGGCATGGGCACATCAGCTTCACATCTAAGGTTCAGTGACAGAGCTGAGGGCAGGCGGGCTTGGGGAGAGGTGCCGGGAGGGGCTCCTGACTCAGGGCAGCCGGTGGGGGGACCCAGACCTTGAGGGACAGTGTTTGACAACATGTAGACCTGCATAGAGGCCGAGCACATGTTCACCAGGCTGTGGGCAATGGGGATGTTCTCGGTGCGTCCTGGGTTCACTGGGCAGGTGCAGGACCACCCCTGTGTCTGTTGGTTGGTTGCCATGGGAACACAAGTGGAGAGCAACCCTGATGGCGTCCAATGACCTGATGACCTAGGATTCCATGTTTTCACCCTGAAGGTCTTGTGGAACCATGGAGTTCACGCAAGAAGTGAAAGTATATGCAGCAGCCTCTGCTTTATGAAAATAAGTCTGGCCATGAAGGGCGAGCTATGGAGGATGGCGGGAAATCAGTGCCCCCGGTGGGGCTGAGGTCGAGAGCTCCTCCAGGGTCCAGATGTGCAGGTGTAGGGTCACGCTTCCATCCTGAACTATTGCTATAGAGAACTGACAAGGGCCAGCACACTGGCAAACACGTCAGTGTCCGAGTGGATGAGAAAGGGCAGCGCCTGGGCAGCGCCCCTGTCCCCACACAGGCCAAGGGGGTCGGGCCAGCACTGAGCCCTGGCCCACAAGCAGACTGAGCCCTTACAGCTCTTCTCCTAAGCGCCCTTCCCAGACTCAGGAAAATGTCATTTCTTCCCATAGTCATCCATAAAAAAAAAAAAAGTCCAAGCACCTGAGCTTCCCGGAAGGAACAGTGTGGCTGTCGGCCCCATGGGAGACCTCAGACAGCCACCCCTTCTCAACTCAGGGGAAAAAAACAAGAGAAACAAAAGGCCATTATCTTAAAATCTCAGTGAAACTGTGCTTCCTCTAAATACTTTTCCCCCAGTATGGGGGAAAAGACCCAGTACCCAGGGTCCCATGCGTGATTACACAATCATTCTACTGCCGTGCCACATCTCTAGCCCTTTTTAAATCTTAAGTTATTGTGAGGCAGTTTCTCTCTAAGTTGGCCAGGCTGGCCTCAAACTTGAGATCCTCCTGTCTCAACCTCCCAAATCGTTCTAAACACTCAGCTGCTGGTGATGGTTGCGTGACCCATGGCTCTGAGCATTACAGGGACTTGGGCTCTATAGAACACGGAAGGGGAAGAGGAGGGAGCCAGGCAGGAGAGGAGGCCCAGACAGACTTCACCTGTTTCCCAGAGCTGCGGTGGCCTCTCCACGGGTCCTGGCTTGGAAATCGATGCTCCGGTCCCTAACTCTGGTCGTCCTAACTGGAATTAGACTCTGGAGGGTCTTGTTAGGCTCCAACTTGGAGAACTCCCTGAAAATATACTCAGTATTACAGGCTCATCCATCCCCCTAAAAGAACATTTCCTCTGTGTTCCCGTGTTCACACAGTAACATATTAGAAAAACATGCTGTGTAAACTGGAATTTTCCAAGCAGAGACCACAGCTTATCATCCTTAAGAGAATTCCTTAAGAAGGCATCCAGTTATATGTAAAAGATGGAGATACCTGTTTGAGAGTCTGGAGCCAACCAAGGAGCAGAGGGTAGCAGCAACACCCCCAAGAGTCTTGTCATAGGACTCTGGTGTCCCCCAGACTTCGGCCACTGATCGTCCTTGGACTCTGCCCTTGAGAAGCCAGCGCAGGGACGTTGTGACCTGTCGCCAGGGATCTACTGAAGCATCTTACCTACCACTCTTCCTGCTGCACCCTACCTTAGTTGCCAGAAGCAAGCCTTGCCTCCTGCGCTTGGAGTCCATGTTGTAAGGATCCTGCGGGGCTCACGTTGACTTGGTGTGGAGGTCTCTGCTCCTGGGAGGTCCCTCGTCCTCCTGGTTTTCTGGTCCTGGGCAGGTTAGGCCACCCCTCTATGGCCTTGGTGAGGATGTGCATGGCTGGCTCCCTCAGGTTTGGTCCCCATCTTCTTCTCCTGCTCTTGCCCCTCAGGCCACCCTCTGCCCACCCATTGTCTTTACTTCCCCACCTTCCTTCTGTCCGGGACCCTCTGCAGAGGCTCCAGGAAAAGCTCATTGTTGGGTGTCAGGATTGTGATGCTTCGCTGGGATTATGACGTCAGCCTTTGGCACCCAGAGGAAGAGAGAACGGAGAGAGGGACGAGGGCGCAAGCCTGTAAGGCGCGGCGCTGGGTTCACGTGGCGCCCGGCCGGCACCGGACCCGAGGGAAGCTGGGGGCGCAGGGGACCAAGCCCTCTCCATAAAGCAGACTTGTCAGCGGGTTCTGAAGTGATCGCACACTGGCTAGGCAGGACGCGCCCAGAAAACCACACCGCAACAAACGGAGGAGGCGTTGAGGGAGGGAGTGACCAGTTCATTGTTGTCTTCTTACAGAACACAGACGCTTGGTGCTACCCACTAAGTTTCATATTGAGATTCATGTAGTTGCTGTTGTTGAGTAGAAGAGGCATCAGTCCCGAGAAAGCAAAGCTATATATCAGCCTTTTAAGATCCCTAAATCAGGGGAATGCCGCAGAGTTACAGGATACAGGGATTGAGTTATTGTCCAACCAACAACAGGTAGAAGTTTTTAAATAGCTGCAAAAACAGAAAGGTATTCAATCGAGTGGCATCCTTTGGAAAGGGACAGTTCTGCTGAACAAGCATTAGAAGTGAGCTCAGAGCCGGACGTGGTGCTCACGCTTGTCATCCCGGTACTTGGGAGGCGGAGACAGGAGGATCGCAGGTTCACGGCCAGCCTCAGCAACTTGTAAGGCCCTCTGCAACTTAGTGAGACCGTGTTTCAAAATAAAGGAGAAAATAGGGATGGGGTGTAGCTCAGAGGTAAAATGCTTCTGGGTGCTATCCTCAGTACCGTGCACACACATACACACACACACACACACACACACACACACACACACACACACAAAGAAGTGAGCTCAGGTTTGGCACTAGAATCCCAGACATCTTGCTGACTCCTGCGGCTCCCTTCTGGACCCTTCTTCCTCTTCCTTCTGCAGATGCTCAGGATAGGAGGGAGTTTGCTTCTCACAAGCAGTTAGTTTTCCTGGGCGTGATCAGAATGCCTATCAGATGCTCCACATCAGAGCAGAGGGGACACTTGGAGATGAGAGGTCAGTCCGCGAGCCTTGGGCCTGTCCATCCTCTGGGAAAGTCTGGGTGGAGCCAGCTGTCTTGGCGTTCCCCGTGCACAAAACCCGCCTGCCTCTTCCCAGGCCGGCTCTGCGTGGCACTTTTGAACCATAATGAAACAATTACATCTGGGAGACGAGTTCTCATAGGAAGGAGTTCCTTCCTTTGTGTCTAGTTCCTGGTACTTTGTATGGCGGGGTGGTCATGGCAGAGTCCTACGAAGCCCGTCCGGCGTTCCCAGGCCAGGCAGCAGGTTCTAGCAACGGCGGCATTTGTCATTGCTTTGTTGACCCGCCACTGTGCAGCCGTGCTTTCTGGCAAGTCCTGTGCAAATCGAGCACATTCCGTGATCTCGTGAAGCAGAATGTGACTGGCCCTAAAACATTGACACCTCGTTCCTTCTAAGCCCTGGCCCCTTCTGTATCCAGATCACGTCAGCCCTGCTGTACCAAAACCTGGGGGATAAAAAATATTCCCTTGCTTCTAAAATCGTGATTCTTATCCTCAAAAGTGCGCAATCGTCTATTGAGAGCGGAGGGGTATTACTCAAGCTTCAGCGAGGCACAGATTTCAACGTATATGACGCTTCTGCGAGTTCCCACATCAGAGTGACAAACTGGGGTATAGGAACCGCCGGGTGACCTCCTAGCTGTGACCTATGATCTGTAGGTCTATGATCTACAGGTCTTCCCGGGCTCAGAGCATCTTGCATCCTACACACACATGCGCACGCGCACACACACACACACACACACACACGCACACACACACGCACACACACACACACACACACACACGCACACACACACCAGCAGCACCAACAACTGTTGATCTCAGGTCAGTGGCATGCCAGGGCATCTCAAATCATCTCAAAGGATATTGAAATCATGTTAAAAGAGGGAACAAACGTGAATTCACTGTAAGTTTAGAATAAGTAGCAGCCTACCAACAGTTTCTCCTCCTCTCCCCTCTCTCTCTCTCTGTGATAATCTGAGACCTGAACATAGCGTTTCTATTCACAAATGAGTCAGTGCCTTGGGGCATCTCCATAGAACCCAAGAAGTCAGCGAGCAGAAAGTCATCATTCTGTACAATATAAGGGTCCCATTAAATGCATTATTGTATCTGACAGGGCTGGTGCCTGTTGCTAATCCACACTACAGTGATTAATGGCTGCCCCCCCCTCTCTCTCTTTTCTTAAAAGCAGTTGGCTCTAAGAGCCCTCACAGTCCATTTCTACATAAAGGACACATGACTGTCACCAGACTCCTGGGTGCTATAGCTCCGCTAACAGTGTTCAGCAGGGAAGAGAAAGGAGGGAACTCGGGGCAGGACGGCAGACAGCAGAAGGGATGGAGAGGCGCTGACTTCAGATAGCTCATTACATTTCAAGGACGCACTAGAACTTTAAAAGGCACAACTGAGTGGACAGGAGGGGTGTCTTCTCTGGGAAAGATACTTAATCAAACTCAGAAGATAAAAGCCAAGAGAAGGTGCGAGCAAAATAATAACCCGAAGCCAGAGGTACCCGGAATTCCTGAGAGGGGCTGCGGCAGAGGGAGGGGCCTGCCCTGTGGCGACCCCTTGATGAAGCAGAATAGAAGAAATACATTTTAGGTAGAAAGGCGGCACCGTGGGAAAGAAAAGATAACATGATTTTAAAATCTACAACCCTTGATTTCCTTAACAGAGCTCGGTTATTCTTAAAAAGCCTGACCCGTACTTTTAAACTATAATGGGCTGGCTCATTAAATTCCTGAGGTGATTAAACCTGAGAAAACTTCACTTTTCGTCAAAGTTCTAGTCTCACCTCCAAGGAGATCCCCAGAAAATCATGGCTTTTGTTCAAGAGCCCTGCACCCCAGCTTCATGTGTCTCTGCTCCCTGGGATTCTTATCTAAAAGGAATTCCAACCTTTGTCACCATATATCTTCAAAAAGGAGCCTGCCATCCCGTGCGCCCCTGGCCAGCCCTCTCTAGCTATACTCTCAGCGTAGCTCTGAGGAGCTCTTGGCCATTTTGGACAGCTCATGGACACTCCGGGCAGCGTTGGCAGCGCTTGGTCTCTCTCCCCACGGCAGCTCTCCCCTCCTTGAGATGGCCTGGGTTTCCCCTGAACGTGTGTCTTTACTTTACCTGAATTAAAATCTCTGCCTTCATCTCTGACTGGCTTGTGTTGAAATTCCTTTCTCCATGGAAGCCAAGAACCCACAGAGGTTATCCCGCTGACCCATGACACTCTGACCTTGGGCAGGTGGTGCTTGCGGAACTGAACTGTCCTCTGCACATCAGCCACCCCGTGACCTTTTATTCTCAAGTGACCTCTGCCAGCTAGAGCCCCAGGCAACCTTCCTGTCCCATCCATCTAAATAAATACAGCCAAGAGGTGTTGAGAAAACCAGAAACCATTTAGTGACACCCTCAGCAACTTCACAGACTGACTGTTTCAAAATAAAAAAGGCTAGAAGATAGAATGATATATGAGAACAAATATATGAGAACAAATATATATATATATATATATGAACAGACAAGAAAATAATAAGAAAAATTTCCCAAATTAGTATCTCAGAGAGATATGGAAAGATGTTTCATTTTTAGGGACAATACAGAATATTACTGCAAAAGAGAAATAATTAGAAAATATAAAATAAAAGGGTGTTAGAACTTACTGTGCCAAAAATAGAAGTTGAAATTAATGATATCTGCCAAATCAGGGTTCCAAAAGCTAGACAACAGGAGGTGAGTGAGACAGAGGGCACTCCACCCCGTCAGCCACACGCTTTTCTGTATCTTCCATTTTCCAGTGTTTTCCTTAAGATAACCTGCTGAGGTAACCTAACTGCTGGCATCTCTTAAAGTAGAACTGAATTGGCCTCTAGAAGGCCAAACCAGGAGCAGATGGAATGACCCACTGCTGCTGGGCACAGAAGGGGTCAGGACACAAAGGAACGACAGAAGAGTCTACAGGCTTCCAGATAGAGAAAAAGGGGGAGAGAGAGAGAGAGAGAGAGAGAGAGAGAGAGAGAGAGAGAGAGAGAGAGAGAGAGGGAGAGAGAGAATGGTTATAAGGAACATTAGTGGCATAGAATTCTGTAGAAACAAAAACTAGCCTCATATTTAAAATCCAACCAAATATCAAATGTAAAGCCATTTTAGAGACTCGGATTCGCAGAGATTCAGAAACATATATATCTCCTCTCTCCCTTTTCTTGGGATGGACCTGAGAATGTGAGGGTGTGTGAAGAAGCAGGCAGGGGCTGCTCCTGAGAGAGGACTGAAGGCAGAGGGCTACCCAGAGAGCTAAGAGTCAGAAGAACTAGAGAATACGAGAACTGTACTGAAGGCAAGATTGAAAAAAGAAAAGAAAAGAAAGAATCAGGAACTACTGAAAGAGAGAACCTTCTAGATGCAACCTATTAAGTGCTCAGAAGCAAGAAGCAGGCCTCTGGAGCCCGAGGCATTGGTTTGAATCTGAACCCTGTCTCTTACCGATGGTGTGGTGTTATACAAGTGACTAAGCCACTCTGGGCTCAGTCTCATGCCTCCCAAACATAAGTGATAACAGGGCTAACTTGTAAGACTGTGGTGAGGAATTGAGTTAGTTCATACTTAAATACTCCTTTGAAAGTGTGTCACATGGTAAGTACTACATAGAGAATGGTAAGTAAAATCTAAGCTGGGCGTGGTGGCACATGCTTGTAATCCCAGTACTTGGAAGGCTGAGACAGGAGGATCACAGGTTCGAGAACAGCCTGGATAACATAGGGATCCTGTTTCAAACTAGCAAAATAAAATAGGCCTGGGGTGTTACGGTGAAAACTGTCATGGTGCCCCTGTTGGGCTCCAAAACTGTACCTGTATGAGATGTAACCGCGGATTCTTATTCTGAGCTATTTTAGAAAAGAATAGCCCAAACTCTTTTTTGCTGTAAGCTTAAACAATTTTATTATTACAAAGACAGAAAGAGGGGACAGATTAATATAGCCCTACACCCAAAGGGGAGAGTGGAGGGGAGTAAGTTGAAAATAAGTTACTGAAGTTTGGGGATACAGAACAGTTTTTATAAAGATACATTATCCTTCATCTTGCTTAACCAATAATCTGACCTAGGTGTGAGCCCACCCACTAGCTCCGTGCAGGCCCTTTTTTAATGATTATGGGGATTATTATTATGGGGGTTTCTTGCTCAGCCCAGAAGGCTTCCTGCTTCTATGCAGGTATAAGCCTAGGTCTCTGTTAAGACCACAATGATTACCAAAGTCAGGGTCACGTGGTACCTGCCCCCTCTTGATAGAGGCTTGCACCCTCCTCCCACATTCTTGGGGGATGCTAGCCTACCTGCTATATGGTTTATTATGTAAACCTGTTTTTAGAATATGAAGGTCCTAGGTCTCAACTCTTCTGTCTACTTGGTAACTACTTTCAGGAGGGAACTCTGCATTATAACAGCTGCCTGAGTGCCTGGCAGTAACCAGGCCCTGACTGCTTTTTACATTTTGAAACCAATTTTCGATACATTAATACCAAATTCATTTTCCAATACATTAATACCAAAGTCATTTTCCAATACCGGCACATTAATACCAAAGCTATTTTCAAATACATTTTGAAGCCATTTTCCAATATTGACACATTAATACCAAAGCTATTTTCAAATACATTTTGAAGCCATTTTCTAATATTGACACATTAATACCAAAGCTATTTTCAAATATATTTTGAAACCATTTCTCAGTATCAATCCCCAGAACCATACTACTGCCAGGCCTCCCTGTCCACCACAGGACGAAGGTCACTTACCGGGACTTCCTGCGCCTGCTCCTTCCAGAGGAGGCTCCCCGCTCCAGGCTCAACTGCCACTAACCGCCCCGTTGGCCAGGACTTCTAGACTCCCATTGGGCCCTGTCCCTGCCAATCATCTGGAAATAGAACCTCTGCTCCTTGTAGAACACCCCCCACCAGGCCTGCAAATCGATAAATAGGCTCTTGGGTTTTATGGATTCCAGTCTGGACCATTCCGGCAGCCTCCCTCAGGTCTGATATGTGAGGTATGAGACCCATGGGCTGCAGCATCTTGTGGGACGTTGCTGAAGCTCCCAGTCACGCTCCAGGACAGGGAGCTCAGAAGAAAGAACTCTGCGGCCAGAGAACCACCTTCCATGCCCCAGGGGCTGGAGAACAGATCGATGAGACCCTGAGGTGGGCATGAGGTATGGGGCAGGGTCTGGGCCTCAGACTGCTGGACAGGGTGGGTCTATGAAGATCCAAAATGACAGAAAGCACAGCATCAAGTGCAGCTTCAGAAGCCACCTGCAGGGCTGGACCTAAGGCAGAGACCCAGCTCCAAGGATGGGGGAATCAAGAGGCTCAAGGGGAAGGAGGAGGAGGACTTGAAGGAGGGCCTTGATGGGCTCCTTGTCATTGCCAGGACTCTTACTGCAGACATGTAACCAGGCCCAAGGATATTTGTCAAGGTCAACCAAGGGTCCAGGTACTGAGATGTGCCTTCTCCTGTTGGCCCTAGGGAGCCATCAAGTGCATTTTAATCAGGGAGGTGACATCTGTGTAGAGGGGGTGGATCACAGAGAGAGGGATTAGAAACCAGCGTGGTGGCGCAAGCTTGTCATCCCAGCATTGGGAGGCTGAGACAGGAGGATCACGGTTTGCGGACAGCCTCAGCTACTTAGTGAGGCCCTCTGCAACTCAGTGAGACCCTGTATCAAAATAAAGGATAAAAAATAGGGCTGGGGGAAGAGCTTAGAGGTAGAATGGCCCTGGGTTCCACCCCTAGTACCGCAAAAAAAAAAAAAAAAAAAAAAAAAAGGAAACCAGACAAAGGATTTTAGCTGCAAGGGGAGCTTGTGAAACGTGGAGAATGTGCTCGCCAGAAACACCAAAGCATTGGCTGAGGGGCCCAGCCCTGCTTTGGAACTCCACAGATTCACTCAGGAAAGTGCACTGGGTCAAAGAGGGCTGATCCAGAAAGGCCCAAGTACAAGGAGGACCTTTCATGACAGCGCACTCACGTTTATGTTGGAAGACCACACGTTCCGAATCCACCCCGGGTCTCTCATTATAGGAATCTGGAAAACAAAAATAGTGCAAGTCAGTCAGTGAGGAACAGGCACCGAATCCTCAGGCGGTACCCTGCTCGTGTGTACGGTGTTTATGTGTTAAGGTTTCAGGTTTTGTTTTGTTTTGTTTCGGTACCGGGGATGAAACCCAGGGACATTCTGCCTCCGAGCTACACCCCCAGCTCTATTTTTTTTTATTCTTTATTTTGAAACCGGGTCTCATTAAGTTGCAGAGAGCCTCACTAAGTAACCGAGGTTGGACTTGAACCTGCAATTCTCCTGTCTCAGCCTCCCGAGTACTGGGATTACAAGCGTGTGCCACCACGCTTGACTAGGTTTCAGATTTTTAAAAGAAAGACTTTAATCTGGGCATGGTGGCACACGCTTTTAAACCCAGTACTTGGGAGGCTGAGACAGGAGGATTGCAGGTTCAAAGACAGCCTCAGCAACGTAGGGAGGCTCTCAGAAACCTAATGAGACCCTGTTTCCTAATAAAAATGTAAAAAGAGCTGAGGCCGTCGCTTGGAGGTAGAATGCCTCTAGGTTCAATCCCCAGTACCAAAAAAAAAAAAAAAGAAAGAAAGAAAAAAATAAAAACCTTAGTAATAAAAAGACTTTTAAAAAGTTAATCAATGGGAATGTTCTGGAATTAGTGGTAGTGGTTTTGCAATCTTGTGGATATAGTAAAAAGCCACTGTACCAGGCATGGTGGCGCATGCTTGTAATCCCCGCGCTTGGGAGGCTGATACAGGAAGATCGCACGGGTTCGAAGCCAGCCTCAGCTACTTAGTGGGGCTCTCGGCAACTTAGTGAGACCCTGTTTCCAAATAAAATATAAAATAGGTCTGGGAGTATAGCCCAGAGGTAGAAAGCCCCTGGGTCCCACCCCCAATACCACCAAATAAAAAAATAAATAAAAATGTAAAAACCCACTTAGCTGTGCACATTAATATAGTGAGTTTTATGGTATGTGACTTATATCTCAGTTTTTACAAAGAAGTCAATAATATGGACCATTCAGAGCCTGAAGCCCTGGAAGCATGGGGCAGGTGTGAGGTTGTAAAGGCTCATCCTTTCCCTCTTTCTCTACCTTCTCATCCTTCCCAGACGACACACAACCGGCCCACAGAGGCACAGGAGGCCAGGCAGTCAGAAAATGCTGGGCTGGACCCTAGTACTGCCCCTCCTGTTGCTCAGTGCTGTCACTACACCCAGCCCGTTTATTCATCTATAAAATGGGACAATAGTAACCCTGCCCCACTGTCATAGATATAAAATGTCCCCTAAGGAACTCATTTATTAATATTCAGGGTTGACATAGTGGAATCATGACTTGTCATCCCATCAGTGGGTAAACCCATTGTGATGGGCTTACTTGGGTAGTACACAGTAGGCCGGTAGGCTGTGGCTTGGTAAGATGGCCCCTGAGGGTGTGGCCTTAGGATTATACAGATTGTTCCCCTCCCACTGGCCCCTTGCTTCCGGCCTCCATGATGTGAGAAGCCCAGCTATGCACGACGCTTTTCTCTGCTTCTTGCAGCCATATCTTAAGATCCCCAGTCCCCGGCCTCCCATGAACTGAACCTGAAACTGTAAATTTCAGTCTTTCCTCTAAGACATAGGACCACCTTTTTTAGATTATAGCTACAAGAATACTGAGCAGAACACCCACCAAGCCAACGGGCATTATTGTGAGCCGGAGCTGAGTCCACTCAGGTAGAGGGGCAAGGCCTCGCTCAGGAGCCAGCTCTAAGGATACATGGTGTGCCAATCTTCTAGCAAGGAAAACCTGTGGTGTCCCTCTCCTACAAAGGACTCAGCACTGCCCAGACGACTTGGCCAGCAGCCTTTCTAAGGGACTGGTTGTGCCAATTGTCCTGGGCTTTGAGCTCAACTAAAGCAGCTCAGGATAAACAACCCCACTTCCCCTTACCCGCCCAACTTGCAGCCCCCTGACCCATCTGGCTTCTCCAGCCTCTGTTTATTGGTTGAGTAATGGTGTTTTACATTATCATGTATCGGCCTTGTGCTTTACTAAGCACTGAGAAAGCAGATAAATGAGATGGAGTCTCCTCTGTGAGCCGCTCATAATCTAATCAAGGGCAGGAAGACAAGAGAGAAAACTTGTATGGCCAGAGCTGCCCTCAAGATATGCCCAGGGAGCCAGGCGTGATGGCATGCACTTGTAATCCCAGAACTTGGGAGGCTGAGACGGGAGGATCGCAGGTTCACAACCAGCCTCAGCAACTTTGTGAGAAAGAGAGCTGCTCAAAGAAACGGAACCTCCCATGCAGCCCAGAACAGTGAGGGGGGCCCATGTCTGGAAAAAGCTACAGCATGTGTAGGTGGGCATGAAGGGGATGTGCCAGGGGACAGGAGGAACAGGGAGGGCAGGGCCTGCATGCTCTGAGAGGAGCTCAGACCTATTTCTGGTTTTTTGTTTTTGTGTGTGTGTGTGTGGTACTGGGGATGGAACCCAGGGGCCTTCTACCTCCAGGCTACACTCCCAGACCTATTTGATACTTTTTATTTGGAAACAGGGTCTCTTAAGCCAGCAGAGGCTGGCTTCGAAACTGCACAATCCTCCTATCTCAGCCTCCCAAGCGCAGGGATTAGAAGCGTCCGCCACCATGCCCGGCATATTTCCATTCTTTTAAGGATGCCCTCCCCAAACAAAACCTTTTGCAGGGGTCCATTATATAAACAGGCAAAAGGGGCGCTGCTGTGGTGGCTTTGGGAAGGGGCCTGGAGTTCCCCATTCCAGTTCTAGAAACACTGGGGCTTATAGAACAGGGTCTGAGAACAATGGCTGAGCACGGTAGGGTGCAGAGGAGTGGGGAGGGGGTGGCCAGATGTGCATCTCCCAAGGATGGTGTAGACCTCTCTTTGGAGGTCAAGAAGGGAGTTTAAAGGTTATTGCAGCAAAAGATGGCCAGGCTGTGGGCTGGGGTGAGGGAGGGCAGCTCTGAACAGACACCTGGGGAATCCTCTGCACCTGGGAGTGACTTGGGTTGGGTCGGTGAGGAACAGGGCGGTTTTCAAGATGACCAGGGCGGCCAGCTAGAGGACAGTATCTTGACTAAGTTAGGAAAACAGAAGCGGTGCATTCGGGGAGGAAGAGTCTCCACTACAGGAATCACATCTGAAAATAAGAAGAATGGCTTTTCCTGAATAAGGCTGATCCTGAGGAAGAAGATAAATGTGTCCTGGGCTGTCACCTCATCTGGATTGTCACTGGGAGCAGAGAAAAGCAACTGGTTTCTTCATCCGTAAATCACTTAGCATGGCAGGCAACTAAGTTCTACTAGACAATGCGTTGGAAACACTTCTTGGAATCCAGCTGCTACATCCCTTTCAGCTCCTGTGGAATATTCTAGCCTGCTGAAGGAAGGCGTGCCACTGGACACAGATGTTCTGGACCGTCCAACTCAAATTCTTCAGGGGCCACAGACACGGTCACACGCAGCAGCGTTCTGTGGGCACAATAGCGGGATTGAGCCTGCACTCACGAGCTAGGCTAGGAAGACCGCCAGCAATTCAAACTCACAGTGTTTGGAGCTGGCTCTGACTCAGAATGAACATTCAAGTCAAACACCAACTATATTATTTTACAGCCAGGTAGAGTAATGTCTCCGAACCCCCATGGGCTTGGGTCGATCTCAGAGATTAAGTCTAAACACAAGAACGCCAAATACACCAAAACATTATACTTCCACAAGAATTTCTTTCAAAGCTAAGAAGAAAACAAGGTCATTCCATCCCACAATTATTGTCTGTTGTGATTGGAAGTCCTCACACAAAATGGGAAGTGCAGTCTTTGGACTTGGGGCACCAAGCAGTTAGCAGTCATGGCGGGAGGCAGGAAGGATACAGGGTTGGAACCCCAGTCCTGATTAAGAGCTGTGCAGAAACTCAACCTCCTGAGCCTTGACTTTCTCCTTTGTAAAGAGAGGAGCACAGTAAACTAGCCCGCGGGGTTGAGGTAAAAATGAAGAGACACTGCTGTGTAAAACAGCAATATATCAACGCGCTGTACAGATGCGGGCCGCCCCTGCTGGACCATGATCCTGACCTGGGAGACCCGAGGTCAGGCAGAGGCCAGTGACCTCTGAGCAGCTGGTAGCTCTTACCCCGACGACACCATGAGCTGCGTCATTGCTTGTGTCATTCCTTCTTTAGGAATCGGTGTATGGGCCACGTTTCTGGCCTCTTTGTGAGTTGGACTCTGAGAAATATGATCTTCTCTTTGTCTCATTCTGGACTCTACCACTCAAGGGCATTCTACCGCTGAGCTACACCTCCGTTCTCTCCTCCACTCCCGTTGTTGTTGTTGCTGTTGAACCAGAGTCTCCCTAAGTCACTAAGGCTGGCCTCGAATCTCTGATCCTCCTATCTCAGCTTCTGTCATGGCCTGGATATAGAATGTCCCCTGAAGAGTTCATGTATTAATGTTAAGAGTTTATATAACTAAGGTTATAATGTCATGAGTGCATAAATCTATTATAATGGGTTTACTAGGCAGGTGGGATGTGGTTGGAAGAGGTGGGACACCGGGGGTGTGGCCTTGGGAACTGTGCTCTTGTCTTTGAATCCCTTGTGTTCTCGTGTCTCTCTCTCTCTCTCTCTCTCTCTCTCTCTCTCTCTCTCTCTCTCTCTCTCTCTCTCTCTCTCCTTCCTGATGTGAGAGCAGAGCCCATCTCTCCCTCTCTCTGCCTGCCTCCCACTGTAATGACTCTGAGCTCCATAGATATAACCTGGCCTAACATGAACTGAGCCCCCTGAAATCTCCAGAACTATGAGCATATAAACCTTCCTTCCTCTAAGGCATGAGGTCAGGCTCACAGCAGTGAGAATACTGACTGAAACAGCCTCCCAAGGGCTGGGATTATCTGGCTCAAAGAAGCTGAGCTCAAGTCTCATTTGCAGCCTCAAGAAGCCCGGCACCCAGCTGCTGTCTCTCTGCTTCTTGTGGGGCTCTGCTCACGGCTACACGTCATGCTGAGATCTGCTAGAGGTTGCACAGGACTTAAGTCCAGACTCAGATCCAGGAGTGAGTTAGACCTGGTGGTTCACGCCTGTAATCTCAGTACTTAGGAGGCTAAGACAGGAGAATTGCAGGTTCAAGAACAGCTTCAGCAAGTACTGAGACTCATCAACCTAGTGAGACCCTGTTTCAAAATAAAAAATAAAATCGGGCTGGAGGTATAGCTCAGAGGTAAAATGCCCCTGGGTTCAATCCCTAGTACCATAAAATAAATAAATAAATAAGTAAATAAATAAATAAAATTCAGGTGTGTGGAACCCCAAAGCTCCCATTTTGAGATTCTAGAGACAAACATAGATTTTCAGGCCTAAGTGCCTGGACAAAGGCTACGACCCCTGCAGGCTGACTTGCCTCGGAGATGCCTTCAGGGCCAAGCAGTACAGTTTGTACTCACAGATTCAACCAGCCACGGGTCAAGTACATCCACACTCTGGGCTGGGGATGCAGCCCAGCGGCAGAGCGCTTGCATAGCCGGCACAAGGCCCTGGGGCCCAGCCCCAGCCCCGTGTATGGCACGGTACCCAACATAAACAGACGTTGTCTTGTTACTATTCCCTGAATAACACGGTGTAACAATGGTTGACATGGCATTTGCATTGAATTATAAGTAATCCAGAGTTGATTTAAAAATACAGAAGGGTGTGTGTAGGTTACACGTATATAGTATACCCTGCTAATTGATACGGGGATGCGCGCATCTTTAGACGTTGGTATCTGAGAGGAATCCTGGAACCAATTCCCACGGATACCGAGGGGAGATTATTCGTGGTTGTTGCGAAGGGTCCTGGGCAACGCTACTTTTCATCTCGTGTCCAATCACAAGCAGCCCGTCCTGCTTCTCTCCCTTCGCTGGAGCCCAGCCACATCTCACTGTTTGGGCCCTGCCACCAAGTCCTTACCCAGTTTCCTTACGAGGCCACATCTACAGGCTCAAAACTAGTCTCTACTTTGCTATTTGACCTTCTCCTCCAGCAGCTGGAGCAAACCTTCCAGAGCATCAGGTCCTGCCGCCCCTCTACTCAAAGCCTGCAGAGCCCCTCAGCCAGCCCAGGAAACTCCCAGGCCCCACGATGACCTCAGAGGGCTTAGTCTTTGTCTACCATTCTAGACATCTCCTGCCACCTCCTCATCATCCACCGTGGCTCCCACCTCAGGACCTTTGCATGTGCGGCTCTTGCTGCCCAGGACTCACACCCCTGCTCCACGTCAGCTCAAAAGCCTCCTCCTATGAGGAGCCTTGTTTGGCTGTCTGTTCAAGGCCTATCTCCTCTCCTTGCTATATTTTTCTTTTCAGTGCTTTAGCAGATTTTATAAAGTGGATTTATCAATGTTTTGTTTTTTGTTTCTCCTTCTAAAATGCAGGGCCTTCCTTTATCTGATGCCCTCTCCCAGCCCTGGAATCTTCATCCTACTTAATAAGGCTTGGTCTGTGTAGGTGGCTTCATGACCTAGAATATCCATTTCTTTAGTTCTAACACGAGGTTGGCGCTACTCCCTTCGAAGCTGGCGGGAGCAGTTGGAGGGCTCTGACCGCCCCTGCGCTGACCCGCTCCCCGAGCCCATGCCCGGGTCCCAGTGGATAATCCAGGATAAGCTCGCTATTTTAAGGCCAGTGATGAGTAGCCTTAATTCCATCCACACCCCTGGTTCTTTTTTTGCCGTACACTGTAGCCTACTCAGATTCCAAGAATTAAAAGAATACATTTGGAGTGCACTCCCCGCTGGCCACACTTCCGCCCAGTAGCCAGAGCCATCATCCTGGTTGGGTCACTCCCATGATTAAAACTATTCACTAATTTTCCACTGCTTTTGGAAATAAACATATAAAATTTATACCATTTTTTTAAATCCTCCTTACCTGGGGATCAAAGCCCCCACGCACTTTTCCCACTTCATCTCCTCCCACCTGCTCCCTTCGGTCCCTCTGGCTCCCACCCCTCCTATCCAACTTACTCCATCGCCACAGGGCCTTTGCAATTGCTGCTACTGCTGCCAGAACATGTTTCAGAGGGCTAGCCGCTACTCATCCCGGCCCTGGCCCGGCGTCGTTGCTCAGGAGGGCTGGCTCTGGCCTGCATGGCTTCATCACTCCAAACTGGACCCCTTCGCGACACCATTATGATTCCTTCATGGTGCAATCAGCACAGCTACTCTGATAATGCTTGTCTCCTCCATAGACGCAGGGCCTGGCCTCATCACTACATCCCGCAGTGGTCAGTATTTTTTTCCCCCCTGCAGGTCTGGGGATGGAACCATGGGCATTCTACCCCTGAGCTACACCCCAGCCCTATTTTTTCTTCTTTATTTTGAAACAGGGTCTCACTGAGTTGCAAAGGGCCTCACTAAGTAGCTGAGGCTGGCTGTGAACCACGGTCCTCCTGTCTCGGGGTCCCAAATGCTGGGATTATAAGCGTGAGCCACCACGCCCGGCTCAGGGGCATTATTTTTAAACTTTTCCTAATGGGAAAGAGGAAGGAAACAGTGGTCCCTGCATCTCTCTCGTGGCCTCCTGTCACAGGAGTTTGTCTGACCAACTGAGTGGCCAGTCACCAGACAGGGGAAGGTTGCCCACGCCTGGCGGCTTCCTCATGGCCAGTGGGTGGGGCTGAGCTCTCAGGCCTCTGTGTTAAACAGCAACGCGCCCTGTGCCCAGTGCCCAGTGCTCACGCAGACCTCAGCCACCTGAGCGTGCCCAGCCTCTGGAGGGCTCCCAGCCAGGGAGAGCTCACCCCCAAGGAAACCCCACAGGCCAGGCCCTGCAGGGGCAGCCTGGGCAGCAGAGGCCTGGACTGTGAGTCCCAGTGTGGGGCCCCAAGGACTTGGCCTCAGAGTCCCCCAAGTGTACAACAAAGAGCTAGACTGGCGCTTTCTGCTCAGGCGTTCTCGACTCTCTAAGGGGTCTACAACATGACCCGTGACTCCAGACTTTGTGCACGCCCTAGATAGCAGGGACCTTCATTAACTAAATTTAGTGTGAGTGGGGGACCTGGGGTTGAAGTTGCAGGATATAAATCCTGTTTATAAAGGAGATCAGGGTCCTACCCAGCCGGACACTCCATAGGCAGCCACTGGAAAGGCACATTCAGGGAGTGGGGGCCCCCGGCTCTTCCCTGGTGTGGCCTTCAAGCAACCTCGGGTGATGCTTCAGGCCTAGTTACACCCCCAAAAGTGTGCTGGACAGAGAAGGCTCAAGCTGCACGTGAGCCATTCAAGGTGTGTGTGTGTGTGTGTGTGTGTGTGTGTGTGTGTGTGTGTGTGTGTGTGTGTGTTAAAGATGGCCTCCAGTTCTCTGTGGTTCCTTCCACTGGGAGGTAGGATCTGACAACCCTCCCCTGAAACCTGAGCCAAGTCTGAGTTGCTCATTTTATCAATAACATTCAGGACAGCCGGGCGTGGTGGCACGTGCCTGTAATCCCAGTATTTGGGAGGCTGAGACAGGAGGGTTATAGGTTCGAGGCCGGCCTCAGCAATGTAGTAAGATCCTCAGTAACTTAATGAGACCCTGTTTTGAAATTTTAAAAATCATAATAAAATAGGACTAGGGATGTAGCTCAGAGGTAGAAGCCCCTGGGTTCAATTCCAAGTACCTAAACAAATAAATAACATTCAGGACCAGTGGCACCTACATCCTCCGAGGCCATTTTGTGAAAACTCACAGCACCCCCTCCGCCTCCTCTGGCACTCTTTCTGGGGGACACCGGCCCCCATGTGAAGGGCCTGGCTCCCGTGAGATTCCAGCCCTGAGAGTTCCAAAGCAAATGCCTCTCACAGTCTCCGCTGAGCCGGGCCTTCCCGTCACCTGTCCTTAGCAACACACGTGAGGAAAACCATCTGTCTCTCCCAACCAGCTCGCCCACCAGGCCGGTCCCACTCAGTCACCCCGGCCAATGCCACGAGGTGCAGAAGAGCCCGCAGCCCAGCCCCGCCCAACCTCCTGACCCACGGAATCACCAGCTCTGGTCACAAAGTGTCTTGCGGCACCAAGTTTTGAAGCAGTTACCTCCAGAGGGGTGACTGGCCTGAACAGGGCACGTGTGGTGCGGCGGGGAGGCAGGTCTGGATTGGGATTTCTGTGCAGAGCTATCTGCCCTGCTGTGATGGGGAGTGACGGCCATCGATGCTAGGATGTCTGTGTTTGCCTGTGTGGACTGTTGGTGCCACCCTGTATTTGACGTTTGTGTATTTATGGTAAAGTGACACAGTCTCTCCTAGGTAAATCGAATTCCCTGTCTATGCACCTCCTTCGCCTGTGTGTGAAAACACCCCGGCAGACCTTACATGTAAGCACACACATGTGTGTCTGTCCGAGGATAAGTTCTGATTGGAAGAGAGACCAGCAGTAGACCCAGGGCTCTTGAGGCAGCTGCACAGCTCCCTGGGCTTCTGGAAGCTCCGGCCTCCACACCTGAAGGCTGGTCACTGCAGCCCATGAGACATGCTCAGGGCCACCTTCGGTCCAGTTCCCCCCGCAGAAACGTTCCCACAGGACTCCTCATAGGATAGCGGGAACTATCCCATCCTGGGCCAAGGACATGCGGAAACATTAGCCAAGATAAAGATACAGGGTTCCTTCCCCCCTGCGTAGCGTCTCAGTTTACTCCATCGCTCGGTGTTGTCAGTCTCCAAGAGGGAGTAGAGGACGCAGCATCCCTCAAACCACCGTCTTGAAAGCTCTCCTCACCAAGCAAGTGGTGGCCGTTGGGTGCCGGGCGACTCACACAGGGGCAGAAACCACAGGTGCCACATCCGAACCCAGAGGCTGGCCATCCGCACCCCATCTCCAGCCGGCCCCAGGAACGGAAGTTTCAAGGAATTCAGGTCTGTGTGGGAAGAGGCTCAGAAGGACTACATGACGGCCAAGAGGGAAGAGGGCCAGGACGAACACAGGGTAAACTAGAGCAGGGTAAACAGTGATAGGAGACGGAGAGGGCAGAGGAAAAGCAAGATAGACATAGGGAGAGGGAGAGGGACAGCCAGACAGACAGCCAGAGAAGGAGAGAGAAACAGAGGCAGAGATAAAAAGAGACTGTGTGTGTGTGTGTGTGTGTGTGTGTGTGTGTGTGTGTGTGTGTGTGTGTGTTTTACTGGGGATTGAATTCAGTGGCATTCTGCCTCTAAGCTATACCACCAGGCCTATTTTATCTTTATTTATTTTATTTGTATTTATTTATTTTTGTGGTTCTGGGGATGGAACCCAGGGGCATTCTGCCTCCAAGCTACATCCCCAGCCCTATTTTTTTATTCATTATTTAAAAGCAAGGTCTCACTGAGTTGCAAAGGGCCTCACTAAGTAGTAGCAAAGGCTGTCCTCAAACTGCAATCTTCCCGTCTCAGCCTCCCACTGGGATTACAAGTGTGTACCACCATGCATGGTTTTTATTTTTATTTTTTTTTTTTGTTTTGTTTGGTGGTACTGGGGGTGGAACCCAGAGGCTTTCTACCTCCGGGCTATATTCCCAGATCTTTTTTTTTTTTTTTTCTTTTTTTTTGAAACAGGGTCTCACTAAGTTGCTGAGAGCCTAAGTAGCTGAGGCTGGCTTCAAACCCGTGTGATCCTCCTGTCTCAGCCTCCCAAGCGTGGGGATTACAAGCGTGCGCCACCACGCCCGGCCTTACTTTTTTTTATTTTGAAACAGGGTCTCACTAAATTGCAGAGGGTTCTGCTAAGTTGCTGAGGCTGGCCTCGAACCTGCAATCCTCCTGTCTCAGCCTCCCAAGTACTGGGATTACAGGTGTGCATGACCCGCCCAGCTCCTCAAGCTTCTTGAGCAGTCCTTCTTGCAGAACTGCTCTGAGCACACACGCTTTCTTTCTTCACCAGACCCTGCCAAGTAAGTGAAGGTTTCCCAAGCTTCCAAGTTACTTGGTATGTTACGCATGGCTCCTTATTTTCTGTGCTTTGATGTGTTGGTCCAGGCCTTGCTAACCCTGGACAGACTTTGCCCTAGGGAGTCCCTGTGCTCCAGAGCCTGCTGAAATTACTCTAGCTAGCCATTTCTAAGCTTGGTACCCTGCCCCGTCTGTGCTTTCCCACAAAAAAAAACAACCGTTGTTCAGGTGGGCATGGTGGCACACGCCTGTAATCCCAGTACTTGGGAGGCTGAGACAAGAGGATCACAGGTCCAAGGCCAGCCTCTAAAAATGAGTGAGAACCTAACAAGACCTTTCATCAAAATAATAACAGCAACAATAATGATGATGATGATGATGATGATGATAATAATAATAATAATAATAATAATAATAATAATAAAGGTTAGGGGCATAGCTCAAAGATGGAACTCCCCTGAGTTCAAGCCTCAGTAACACACACACATGCACACACACGCACGCACGCACACACACAATGTCCACGTGTTCCCCCCCACTCTCTCTGCCTCCTGACCAAGTAGCTACCTCCCTGTGTGTCCCGGGTGACGTGCCATGCCTCCTCTTTCTAGGGCTTCACAAACTTTCTGCTTCGTGACCATCATTTCTATGTCTGCCAGTCTTGCCACACCCGACGAAAACAAATCCTGAGTCTCCCTAAAAAACTAGGCGGCCGGAGCCCCAAGGCCAGCAGGCAGGACGCAGCAGAGACAACCCGGATAGCATCCGCGTGTCGATAACTCGGGACCGTGTGCAAAACAGCTCAAGAAGAGCTTTGTCATGTGCACTGAGCAAACCACACTGACATCCGTCAGGCGGAAGAAACACATTGGTCCTGGAGGTACCAATAACAGACACAAGCCGCTCGCTGTAGTCTAAAACAGACTCGGCATCTGAACACCTGAGCTCAAAGTCTAGACCCATCGCTGCTCACCCTGGAAACTCGATGGTCACTTAACAAAAACACAAGGGTGACGGGATGTTTTTCTTATGAGAAAGCAGTTCTGGAGCTTAGCACAGAAACTGGTGCATAATTTGCATTCAAAGACTTGCATGGTTTATCAGTTTTATACAGCGGTCAGGATGAGAGAGCTTGTCTTGCCACGCAAGCTGGGGTTCTGGGCGCTGCCCGATGGCCACTGTTCCCCGGCCTGAGATTGTTCAAGCCTCAAAGTCCCCCCAGGAAGAAGAAGAGCTATTTCTGCTTCTTCCAAGGCTGGATGGAAAACTGCAGGTGACTGCAGATAACGAACTCAGTGCTCCCAGCATCCAGGTCAAAACTGTCACCTGGGTGGCCACTGGAGGCCATCGGGCTGCACCTACGGGGACTTCAGCTGTCAGCTAGGCAGACAGAGGGACCACCACGTGGCTCCTAGAATCACAATGACAGGCGCTGGCAGTCCCAGTGCCAGGCGTTTTCCAATTCAACTCATAGAGTCCTACAAGCATTGTATCGCCATCATGTTTTTTATTGGAGAAACTGAGTTTCAGAAAGATAGAGTCGTTTTCCCAAGGCCACACAGCGGACACGCTGTCCTCCCCCCCGTGTCCAGCTGGTCTAGTACTTGGCCCCCATGCCCACGACGTCTAGCCCAACTCCTGCGGGTGGACCCGATTATCCCCGCAGCCCCTTGTCCACAGTGCCCATCTGGCCCCATTAATCAAAGGCTCCCCACCCGCACGCCGGTCTCAGTCTTATTCTTTAAAGTGGCGTGCACACCGCGGTCACCCCGGGCCCGTGTTGAGTGCTGAGCATTGGATGGGGCACTTACCCAGAGACAAAATGAGCCTGAGACATGACTGCAGGTGGTCAGCAGGTATCCAAGGCCTTTTTTTTAAATATAGTTTTTCAGTGTCTAAGGTCGAGTTCACCCAAGGAGCTACATTTTTGAAGGTGTCAAAGTTCCAAGAGAAGAGCCGGGCGTGGTGGCGCACGCTTGTAATCCCCACGCTTGGGAGGTGGAGACAGGAGGATCGCGCAGGTTTGAAGCCAGCCACGCACGCTGGCTTAGGAGACCCTGTTTCCAAAAATAAAATAGGTCTGGGAGTGTAGCCCGGAGATAGACGGGCTTCCAAGAACCCCAGTACTACCAGAAAAAAAAAAAAAAAAAAAGTTCCGAGAGAAGAAAAGAAGCTCTCGGGGCTTTGCCAGGACGCTGGTTAGCATGGGAAGATCTGGCCCTCATTCTGGTCTTGTCTCTCCCCTGGACACTAGAGCCGTTGGGCCATAGCACTGGTCCAGCCTGAGGTGTGGGCCCACCAGCAGGATTTCCCAGAAGGCTCAGAAACCACTTGATCACCTAGTCAAACCTGGGCACCCCACAGAGCTGAAGTCAGGGCACCCCACAGAGCTGAAGTCAACTTATAACTATTCTTTTCAACTACAGAAAGGATTTTCTAAATAGGTGTGTGTGTGTGTGTGTGTGTGTGTGTGTGTGTGTGTGTGTGTGTTACTGGGGATTGAACCCAGGGACATTCTCTCTCTGAGCTACACCCCAGCCCCCTTTTTGTTTTGAAACAGGGTCTCGCTGGGTTGTTGAGCGTCTCCCGAAGGTGCTTGGGCTGGCCTCCAAACTCCAGTTCTCCTGTGTCAGCCTCCCAAGTACTAGAATCACAGGCATGCATCACGGTACCTGGCTATGTAGATTTCTTTTAATAAGGAGATACAGATAACACACTTTTTTGCATGTAAGTGAGGGTTCAAAAGTACCTGAGCATCTGTTATGGATTTGCAGCCGATATATATGTGGCCCACAGTGGAGAATACTTTTTTTTTTAATTTTTTTTTTTTTTTTTTTTTTTTGGTGGTACTTGGAGTGGAACCCAGAGGCTTTCTACCTCCAGGCTATACTCCCAGACCTATTTTTATATTTTTTTATTTGGAAACAGGGTCTCACTAAGTTGCCGAGAGCCTCACTAAGTAGCTGAGGCTGGCTTCGAACCTGTGCAATCCTCCTGTCTCAGCCTCCCAAGCGCGGGGATTACAAGCGTGCGCCACCACGCCCGGCATGGAGAATACTTTAAAAGAGGTGGGAAGAACACTGGGAGAGTGTGAACTGGAGCGAGAGCTGAGTAACAGCCCCTGGCACCGCACCAACCACCTCACGTGGCAGCGGACATATGTCATTTATACTCCAGTTTCAACACAAACCTTATGTTCCCAAAACATGCAAAGCTCTGACCTCATCCCAAACACCACCAATCCCAGCTGAGAAAGACCCTGGAACATGGGTTTACTCTGTTTGCCCAGCGGAGCCCTCGTGCTGAAGAACACCACGTACTGGGTCGATGGTCACCGCGTGGCAGCACAACATCAGGCCACCGGGAGCCGGGCCTTCAACAGCCTGGCCCCGATCCATCAGCGCGAGAGGCCAGTTCTCTCTGTAAAAGCAACAGCCCTGCCCATGAGGAAATCGCTCATCCTGTTTCTGGCAGGAACCTGTAGGATGTCATCCTTGTCTCTGCGTTTCTCAGAAGAGGCAGGTGGAGCGGGAGCCAATCACGGCCGCCTAACCCTGGCCAGGGTTTTTGAATAAAGAACTGCAAAAGAGGCCTTAGTCTTGAGGTACATCCAGCCCCCCCTACAAGAGCCGCGGTGACACTGTTGGGCCTGAGGCTGCCTGTGGGGAGCTGGGCCCCGGCCAGGGGAGGCCCGCAGCAAGCACGAGCCACGTGGCTGGGACAGGATGGAAGGAAGGTCACAGGTCACAGAGCTGAGCTGAGTGAGCCCTGGACACCAAGTCCCAGCAGAATCAGGACCCAAAGGGAGAGCTCTGGACAGAAAGGAGGTTTCCCATGGTAACATGGGAAAAATAGCCACACAGGGCCACAGAGTAGACTCCAGGGCACCCGGGCTCCACCCTCTTGGAGCAGAGTCTGGGTGCCCCTGCCTGAGAAGTCACCCAAAGCCTGGGTGGTGGCAAGCTGGGCCCATCTTCTCCTCCCTGAGGGCTGCCCCCTGGAAAGCCCACTTCTAAACACATCTGTCTCTGTGCAGTGTGAGATGGGGCCTGGGAAGAAGGGGAAGGGGAAGGTATTATAAAAAAAAAGGGTCATAGCCAGGTGTGGTGGCACACGCTTGTAGACAGAAGGATTTGTGGTTTAAGGACAGCCTCAGCTACTTAGTGAGGCCCGCTGCAACTCAGTGAGACCCTGTTTCAAAAATAAAGAAAAAAAATAGGGTGGGTAGCTCGGAAAGGTCGAATGCCCCTGGGTTTCATCCCCAGACCCGCAAAAAAAAAAAAAAAAAAAAAAAAGAAAAAGAAAAAGAAAAGAAAAAACAAAAAAGGGTCACCAGGAAGGGAGAGCCTGGAGCCCGCACTCTGATGAGGCCATCAGGCTAATTCGGTGTGACTTATTTCTCCGTGGCTGTGGAGACAGCCTACCACCTACTCGCTTCTCCATTTCCACTCACTTTGCCCATGAGTGGCGACCTTCCCCTGGCCTGGGGCCAGCTCAGTACCAACAGCAGCAGGGAAGGGATGGGTAGGTCACCAGGCCCAGCAGATACTGAGCATCCTGTGCTGTGAGGCAGGGGCCACTTCCCAAGCCTGATAGCAGCTGGGGCAGGTTTCCAGCTGTCAGTCCAACACAGACAGAAGCTGGAGCCATGGTCTCTCCTGGTAGAGCCCCAAAGTCAGTGGCGTGAGGCCTGCTTCCTGGTCCCCCTTGCTGCCCAGGGGACCCCAGTGAGTTCTGATGGGGTCTCAAGTCTGACGATCAAAGCATCTAATTAGGTAGAGCCCCAGAGTATTTTTAATGTACTATGGGCTCCATATACCTATAGATGGAGATAGTGTCACTCACCCCACAACCATGTTTCATGTCAATGACAGACCGCATCTACAAACATGGTCCAGTAAGATTATATTGCCTGGTGACAGCATGGCCATTTTAGTTTGTAGAATTGCACTATAGAATGTTTGCACAACAAAATCACCAAAAGACAACATTTCTTAGAACAGATCTTCACCAGAAAGTGATGTGTAGCAGTATAGATATATCTCACATGAAATTCAGCTTGCTATAATTTCATGAGCACCCATGACCCCAAGCCTGCACGGGAAGCTGGGAATTCAGATTTGAGTTACACCCCATCTTCCCTTGGGAGCTCCTTGGAGAATCAGCAGGTATCAGGGCATAGATGACCGAGGCCTCTGCAGACCCCAGAGCAAAGGGACGGGCCTGCCCGCTGAGACAGGGGACAAGCTTGAGTTGAAACTTAAAAACCCAGATCACATTTATAGTGATAGCTGCAACCTATGAAAGTCGCTGATTTGGACTGAGTTCTCACGTTAGGCCCATGGACCAATCCAAACTGGAATCACTTATGCTAAGCTTCCACGCCACCATCCCAGAACCAAAGCTGTTTACCTATTGGACTTGACTTTCCAAGAACTCAGGACAGAAATGATAGCCAAATCCCCAAGAAGGATTAAAAAAATAAAAGATTCATAGCAACCAGTCAAAAGTGGCTAAGTCAACCTGAGCCAGCAAGATAAAAAGTCCCCTGTGCTTTAACCCGACGAGGACTACGACCACAGTCTGACGTTAACCAGTCTGTTCTCGCACCGTGCTATTTCCTGGTTCCTGCCTGAGATACCTTATAAAACCCACAGCTCTACCACGCCCAGCCCAGCCTCCATCCAGCTCATGAGGGGTGCTGCCTAGATCATGAACCAACCATGAAAGATAATGTCAAATTTTGGTTTTTGTCAATAGCCCAGAAATTAATGCCACCACTCTCCGCTGGACTTTAGTTTTTATTTGTTTTGTCTCGGTCAGATCTGTTCACCAGCGTATCTCAAGTTTCCAGCAAGAGTTGGCATATATTAGCTCTTGAGAAACATTCCTGGGGCACCCATAGACTGTAGCCTCAGGGTCACCGTGGATCTTGGTTTTAAGGTCCTTATCTGATGTGGGAAAATACTAAATGAATAAGTCCCATGATAATAGATAATATCAAGACCAGTAAGTGATGAGAACATGATTGGAGACTGGCGCACAAAGCACTGCTATAACCATGACATTCTTGGCCGGCCGTGGTGGCGCACGCTTGTGATCCCCGCGCTTGGGAGGCTGAGACAGGAGGATCCCGCGGGTTCGAAGCCAGCCTCAGCTACTGAGTGAGGCTCTCAGAAACTTAGTGAGGCCCTGTTTCCAAATACAATATAAAATAGGTCTGGGAGTATAACCCGAAGGTAGAAAAGCCCCTGGATTCCACCCCCAGTACCCCCCCACACACACACACACAAATAATGACATTCTTTACTTCTTAAGGTAGGAGAGAGGACTCACATGTTCATCTTACTGTTCTCCATACTTTGCGTGTGTGAAAAAATTGTCCTGTTATCTTTTTAAAATAGAAGATATTTAAAAAGTTATCCTTGCCTATTTTGTGCTCAGTCCTGTGCAAGGAGTTAGTCTGGCTGGAAAGGGCTAAGGACACACAGAGCCGTGGTCCTGTCTTCTAGGAGTTTGGTATGTGCTGTGCAAGATGTCACTGCAAACTCCAGAACGAGGAGGCTGGAGACAGAGGAGGCCGGCCGAGGACGCACAGCAGATGAGGGCAGCCGTGCATCCCTGAGGCTCCGAGATGGCCGTGGACAGAGGGGCTGGGGGAGCTTCGCTAAGCTTTGACAAGACAAGGGAAGGAGAAGGTCTTATCCGCAGAGCAAGACCGAATCCCAGATCCAATCCCTCTGGAATCAAAATCGCCAGTGTTGGACCTTGGCCACGGTTAATGAATAAGGAGCCAGGCTTGGGGAACACAATCCCCATGTCAGGAAGTTCCCACTCTGGGGTGATTCAGATGTAGACAGACGCTCTGTGCTAGTGACCTCTCCTGCTTTAATCAACCTGGGAACCACCAGGGTCTCTTGTTAGGATGCGTATTCTGATTCAGTAGGTCTGGGGCAGGGTCTGGAGTCTGTATTTCTTGTTACCTCCCCAGGATGCTATGTGGTCGTGGGCCTGAGGACCACACTTTGAATAGCACAGGGCTCTAGACTCTGACCAGCAGAGGCTGCTGGCCAGGCCATTCAGCAGAGTGGTGTGAGCACATCGATCCTTCTAGAATCTCTGTATCAGTGCTCCCACGCCTGCTAACACATCAGAATTGCATGGGCAAATTAGTTCAAACATGCACAAGGCCCAATGCCAGAAATTTTGATTCCATAGAAACTGGAGTTGGGATTCAGAGTCTTTTTAAAAAGAACAACAAAATCAACCAAGACAAAACAAAATCTGAGCTGCTCAAGTGATTCCAATAACCAGATCCTTTGAACGATGACTGCTACCAGAGTCCTAGGCCAGAGGCCCAACCCTGGGGATCCCGGAAAATCAGGTCTGGCCACTCACCCCAAAAAACCTAGCAAAGAAAATAATGATGAAGATCAGAAGAGGAGCTTTAACTGACATGGTCACTTGGGAAGGGAAACTTAAGGAACTTTAATGAACATGGCCACTTGAGAAGTCAAAGGGAGAGCTGGCATCTCAGACCCACGTGAGCTTGAGGATTAAATGGAGACAACGGGGGCAGGGAGTAAGCAGGATACATAATTAAACAGCCGTGGTCACGCTGATTCCTCAGTATCTCCGTTCTGTTACGGTCCTTCCAGCTTGCGGGGGCCATCTCCACTTGCTATTCAGGACGCTTGTCTCAGACCTGTAATCCTGGTAGGGGGTTGGGTCCCCAGAAAAACTGTTCCTGCTTAGGGGCAGAGCAATCTCACCCCAAGTGACCTGAAAGGCGTCCAGCAATAGCTGCAGATTCCAGGCGCCACCCCCAGGGATCTGGAACAGGAGATTATAAAAGCTGGCAGTTAACTGTCCCTGCAAATCTTGAAAACACAATTCCTTTTTATCTTCCTGTCCTCGGTCTTAAAGGGAAACAAGATAGATCGGGTAAATTTAGGGCTAAAACACTTTGTACTGCCAGTTTTTAGATGAATTCCCCTGAAATGATTGACATGCTTGTGTGTAGAGTTAACAAGAATCTGACCCAAAGTGTAAGGCAAAGGGAACAGAGATACAATGAAGACAGAAATGCCGAGCCCTTATTCTTTTTTTTAGTTACCCCTTACGCATCAACAGAGGCTGTGCTTTTAGCAAAAGCAGCTTTTGTTTCTCTGTTAAATGACCACCCTACCTCACCTTCTGGAGGCCCCAAGGACCCTTTTCCTCTGTTTCTCTGACTCTCTAGCGCCACCTACTGTATACAAGTTGTCGGTCACCACAAGCTGGAGGCTTCCTTCCAATCCAGAGAAAGCCTCTGGGGTAACTTTGACTTGTATGGGGAAGGCTGGTCCCTGCCCCCAAACAACCTCTCTCCCCACTTCAGCTGGTCTCCGTGCCTGACAGTTCTCAGGCTTCAATATATTTCCGTGATCTTGGGGGCAGGGCCAGGATCCTATTTATAGCCGTATCAATGGGGAAAAGGGCATACATTATAGGCACAATAAATGAGGTGGAATTTGAATGGAAACTTTGAGTTAAGCATCGCCCTTTTCTTCTGACTACTTCAATCAAGGGAAACCATTCACTGAAGAGCACTTTAAATGAGTTCTGCCCTAAGGATTATCTCTGTGTCCCAAGCTGGGGCTCGGCGTACCTTAGAGGGAAGAAGAAGAGATATGGGGGCAGGAAATCAAGCTGGAGACTTTATAGGGCATGCATTGTGTGGAAGCTCTGTAAGTGACTCTGATGTCCAGGATAGACAGTGAACAGGAGATTCCCAGATGGCTGGAGAAGAGAGCATCTGACCTTTGAGTATGAGGTTGGATGAGATGACCAGTCAGTTAGGTCCCTTCCAGTGTCAACACCTGAGGATCAAGTCTTCTTTCATCCAGAAGGTTTCCAAATATGTCACTCTTGCAGAAACAGTATCTCTCCTGCTGTTCCTCTCAGCCGTCCCCACAGCCATCACCCCCAAGAAGAGACATTGAATGCTAGGGCGCCTTGGAAAATGGCCATCATTTCAGTGAGATGGTCTCTGCTGGAGAATCAGATCTCTAATCAATGCTGGAAGAACCAGCTTCCGCGAAAGTTCAAGTTCAATCCTACAAGTGCAGCCCAAAGAAAAACAGAAAGGCAGAATTCTCAGCATCAAGACCAGGGTCCCTTGAAGCAGGAGGCTTTTGCTGGATTAGAGCTTTGCTGCCAGATGTGAGACGTCTGGCAAGTTAACCAACCTCTCCCAGCTCCTCCATGTATCAACAGAGGTTAATCCACCTGCATGGTTCTTATGAGAACTTACAGGCAAGATACAGAAAACGTCACATAGGGACATTCAGGGTCCCTGGCATCTATAGAGATTACTCAGTAAAAAAAAAAAAAGAGCAATAATAAACCTGGACACTTATCAATTTGAAAGCCTTTGAATTATTGAAAAATTGGGACTCTAATTTTTGCAAAACACTATTTCACCAATTGGCTCCTCGGAGCCAATGTTCCGCACAAGAGACTGACTGTTCTCTTTCCACCTGGTGACCTCTCACCCCTTGGACATTTCTAATTGGGTAAAAACTAGAAACTCGATCCCATCTTGCTTTGCTGCTGACTGCAAAGTGTCTATCTCGTGGCTATTAATAAACTCAATTTCTGCCTAGGTCAAATCAGGTGAAGACACCAACCAGCTGAAGTGGGGAGAGAGGTTGTTTGGGGGCAGGGACCAGCCTTCCCCATACAAGTCAAATTTACCCCAGAGGCTTTCTCTGGATTGGAAGGAAGCCTCCAGGTTGTGGTGACCGACAACTTGTATACAGTAGGTGGCGCTAGAGAGTCAGAGAAACAGAGGAAAAGGGTCCTTGGGGCCTCCCGAAGGTGAGGTAGGGTGGTCATTTAAGAGAGAAACAAAAGCTGCTTTTGCTAAAAGCACAGCCTCTGTTGATGCGTAAGGGGTAACTAAAAAAAAGAATAAGGGCTCGGCATTTCTGTCTTCATTGTATCTCTGTTCCCTTTGCCTTTCTTTCTTTCTCCTTTATTTTGAACTGCTTTGATATTCAGATCGCCTTGTCCTCAGATAAAAATAATTCACTTAAGAATTTCAACAAAACCCTCTTATTGATGCTGGAAAATGTTTTATGTATTAACTCACTTTCCACATGTGAAAACTCTCTACCCCTCGCATGGGGACCAGGATGTGATCGGTAACCCACGTGGGGCCCCGTCCTGAGCAGTGGTATAACAGCACCCTTTAGAAGGTATCTCTGGGCCAGGACACCGGCACTCTGGGATTATGTCTACGAAGGGCCACGGTTTTTAGAAGTAACCAAAGGACCCTTCAGGTAGGACCTGGAGAATATAACAAGACCAGGCAACAGAGCCCTGCAGCTCTCACCAGGCATTCTCAGTCCTCCAATCTGAAACCTGAAGATTGTCACTCCACGTGGCTCCAAAAAGAATTATAGTCTCGCTGGGCCTGGTGGCGCACGCTTGTAATCCTAGCATTCGGGAGGCTGAGATAGGAGGATCATGGTTCGCAGACAGCCTCAGCTACTTAGTGAGACCCTTTGCAACTCAGTGAGACCCTATTTCAAAATAAAGACTAGAAAATGGGGCTGGGGGTGTCACAGGTAAAATGCCCCTGGGTTCCAACCCCAGTATGACAAAATAAAAGAAAAAAAAAAGAATGACAGCCTCTGACTCCAGGGTGGTAAAGATGTGTGGCCCCCATGGAGTTGCCTCCTCTAGGGGTTTCAAAGTATATTCCATGGAGCCCGGGGATGACCAGAGAGAGAAAGAGAGAGGACCCTACATCTGCAGGAATCTCCTGTATTATTATTATTATTATTATTATTATTATTATTATTATTATTATTTGTGGTACTGGGCATGATGCCTGGGCCACGGCTGTCCACTCATTCTGGTGTCTTTAAACCAGGCAACCCACCCTTAAGATACCACACGGGAACCATCCAGCAGAACTGCTCTGAGCACACACACACAATCACTTATGAAACCCATCTGGCTTTGTCTGCTCAGAGTTTTTCAGGCCTGGACTTGATGTTAATTTGTTCTAACAACCCCATCCTCAAATACCTAACTGCTACATCTCAGCGCGCGCTCAGTGGCTACCTGTCCAACCTGAGCCGCTGCCCTCCTCACCCCCCAGCCCCGCCATGCCTGGGTGAACTCCTGGGGATAATTGCACAGTTCCAGCTGCTCAGCCAAGCTCTCGCAGCACCCCTGTCTCCTCTCTTCTCATCCCTCTCCTCCGACCCATCATGTGCTGGTAGACACCTACAGGATACCTCCAGACACCAACACATGTCACCCTTCCTCTGCTGCCCCATCCAAACCACCCTTGCTCTGCTTAGGTGTCTAGAGCAGCCTGGCTGTAGGTCCCCACTCTGCCCTGCCAGCCCAGAGCCCCGGGGGGCTGAGCCCCAAGGCCTGCCAGCCAGTGATGCTCACCCAGGCCCCCCCTGCAGCCTCCCTTCTCCCTCAAAGTTCAGACCAGCACCCTTAGAGTGCCTGATGCAAAGTACATCGATTCAATGACAAATTTGAGACTCACAGTCACAGGCAGGGAAACCGAGTCTCTTGCAGAAGGCCTTAGAGGCTTACCCACTCTAGCTCTTTGCAGAAGATAGGAGAATCTACAAGGACACCCCCTTTCAAGTAGCTGCTGAAAAAGGACCTCTGGGAACAAGCTGTGGGTGAGGAAGAGGCTCTTTGGCTGACAGGTATGTGTGTCAAGGAGAGGGATCCCATTGCAGACACCCCGGAGAAGAAAAGGTCCTCCAAGTAAATAAATGTTTTCTCCTGTACTTAATCATATAAGGATTATGTACAGAAACTTGACTGATGCAAACCAGGACACAGGTGCCAACAAGGGTCACCTGTGGCCCAGGCATCTGGGTGACCAGGACCACCAAGTGCTGCAGGACCACCAAGATGGAGACACCCTCTCTGCCCTCAGAGCTCACAATTGATGGAAGAGGGAGAGCAACAAAGAAGTCCTAGGACATCCCAGGCTGAGATGGAGGGAGATGCAGAGTCAGTTATGGGCAGTGTCCAGGGACTTGTAGCCTGCACTCCAAAAAGAAAATTTAGGTAAGTTACTTGACCAGAAGGTGGGCCCCCAGCCTCAAGCACTCTTTGAATGTTTGTGGAGATGGCAGCATCTGAACTGGGCCAAGGAGGATTGGTAGGGCTACAGTGGGGTGGACCAGAGAGAAGAGACCCAAGATCTATGTCCTCACAAGATGTGGAAAGAGAAGGTTTAGCTGTCAAGCAGGACTGTCCTGGCCGCTCACCCAAGGATGCCCAACTTGGCTCATACACCACAGAGTCACCGTGTTCATCTTCGCTCCTTGTCACTAGTAAGAATCACACTTGGGCTGTTGATTGTGCTAGCAGAAGTTGGTTCTCCCGTGTGTAGTGGCACAGTACCACCTCCAGAGGGAGCTCGAGGTCTCCCCCTCCCCTGGATGCTGGTTAAGGTGGGCCAGGGTGCTGGGAGAAAAAACTCCTCCTCCACCTTTCTGGGGAACAGGTACTCACTGGCTGCACCAAGGCCCTCCCAGGACCAGTAGGCAACCAACACAGGTGCTTCGGGCCTTCCAGCTCTGGGCAGGGGTGAACTCTTTCCCTCCATATGTCTTTCCACATCTGGACACCAACCAGAGCCACCATCTGGGACGTGGACCTCAGAGGTCCCAAGCAGGCATCCCCCAGCATCCGGCTAGGCCTCTGGAGACTGGAGTCAAAGAAGTCCAGGTAGCAGACATATACTCTGACCACTGCCAAATTCTACCAGTGAAGCGTACTGGTAGGAGGGACCTGGGGTCCTGAGCGGCCATCTCCCTGGAGACCCAGCTAACATGAGAGGCTCAGCGGTGTCTCTGAAGAAAGCCACATTGCTGAGGCAGGGTATAGACATAGTAGGAGAGAACCGAGCCCAGAGGAGTGGTGGGACCAGTGCGTGAGAGGCCTTGAATGCCAAGCGAAACATCTGGATGAAGACTCAACTCCACGCTCTTCATTCCAGGTCACAGTGTCTAAATGTAATGGATTTGATTTCTTACCCTCATCATATTTACACCCCAACCTGTAACCATAGGCCACCGCTGCCCCAGTTGAGTGTTAGTATTAATGATGTGCTCTATTTAGGAAGACCTGGGAGTATTGCATTATCGGGTGTTATAAGCCTCGTTTTACAGATGAGAAAACCAAGATCCCAGTGACTGGCACAGTCAAGGTGCGAACACACCCACACCTCTGGCTCCTCTGAATCTCATATTTGGTCCATGGCTACCTGCTGTCTCTCACAGCCCAGTGCCTGCCCAAGACAAATGTCACTGTGCAGGCCCCAACGAAGGAAAAACAAAATCCCCAAAGGCCTGAGGACAGACATAGCTTCAGAGGAACGCCCTGTACTTTCTTACCAGCTTCCACGCAAGCCCATCCTTCAGCCTAGAAGGCCCCAGCCCCCTTCGCTCCGTTCGTTGAAACCCTACCCCTCGGTGGCCTGGCTCACACACCACATTCTCAGAGACACTTTCTCTGGCCCTGCCAGGCAGGATCACTCCTGAGCTGTGCCCAGGGAACTTGGTGTCTGTCTGGCTGCAGCCACCCACTCACATCCTGCCCAACCTCCTCCCGAGGCACCAGACCTACCCGTCTCCCCAGCCCACAGGGCTCAGAAATGCCTGTGGCCCAGAGACCACACGCAGCGTCTCTGAGAACAGATCTGGCCAATGCTGGGGGCAGGCGGTGCCAACTTAGCAGGTGCCTCTGAGTGCTGGCGCTGCTGCCAGCTGTCCTTTCTCAGCCCCAAGGT